>NC_138370.1:99212451-99263843 GCF_054177405.1 Leptonychotes weddellii
CCATCAATCAGTTCTCACACTCAAGAAAGTGTTAAGTCCTGAAAAAAATAAACTCATATTATTTCCTTCTTCCTTTGCAAAGCTCTTGTTCCTTTGTGAGTCCTAGAGGTCAGGTAGAGTTTCTCAGACAAAGAGTGTGGTGGACTCAACAAAAACACAAGATTCTTGTTCGTCAAAATGGAACAGGATGGACACAGAGCAAGATGTGGGAAGAGGGAATAAGGAGTATGAGATCCTATTCTATAAATGTTCTCATCTACTGAAATGGCAACTTTAATGCAAATTTCTGAACAGGAAAAATAAATTTATTTTACTTTATTTTCTAGTAAAATAAAGTATTCCTCTTCATAAACTAAACTTTATCTGATAGAGAATTTATTTCCCGACCGCCTAAACTGATTTTATGTTTTAAAATGAGTTGTAATTTTGAATTTTGAGAATGATTTCTTTCCAGCACCAAGTTTCTCTCATTGGATTAGTTTAATAGCTTTAATTTTTCTGATCTAATTTTAAAAATATTAATGACAAAATTTAAACACTGGAAGAGATTTTTAAAGAAAAACTTAGCTATCTATGACTCTAATCATTTCAACAAAACTATTTCCCTTTTAAATTTCTCTTCCAGAGTTTTGTCTATATACATACATAGTTTTGACATAATTGCAAACACAGTGAACACTTTTATTATATTATTCTTTTCACATTTGACATTATGTGATAAACATTCTTCCATGTTTGTTAAATAGTTTTCACTATTACATTTGGGGAATTCCTTTTCAAACTAACATATGCTTCAGGTTAGGAAGGATATTCTTGGTGCCATAACCTTGACTGTCTTATCACAACATGCAGATAATTGATCATTAGCTATATGTTGGCACTAACTCCATAGTTTAGAGTTTGGGCTTTGGAATCAAACAAGTTTTGCTTTGGGTCTGGGCTCTGCCATGTAGAAGCTATGTGACTTTGGACACCTTGTTTAACCTCTCTCAAGTTGCCGTTTGTAATTTGGGGGGGAAAATAGTATTTAAGTCATAGAAAAATTGCAAAGATTGAGCATACAAAGCACTTGACCACAACACCTGAAACATAGTATTTAATAAATGGTAGTAATTGTGAGATGATTAGTATCTGTTCTGCATAAGCACTATTCTTCAATTCCCATATTTATAATATTTCATAATTTAAAAAAAAATTGAGAGGAGGAAGACCCAAATTAAGCCCCACCCTCTTCACAATCCCTTCGCAACTATTAGCCCTTAATGTACATCTGCTGCCTACACCACCCAGTGCCTGTTATTTTGCATTATCATTTATTTACATCTGAAAAGGCTGTATCTCCTCAGATAAACTGTAAGATACCCAAGGCCAGGATAATATTATGCCTCTTTGTGGCTCAGCAGGAAGATGTCCTCACTTTTAGTCTGTTACTTCTCCAAAGCGTTGTTTTTGTCCAGTTTTCCCACATTGTCCTGGATGTTGGCATTGCTTCTAGTTTGGTTCATTTCCTTACATTTTCTAACAGACTTTATAATTTTGTCTCATCTTCCTTGGCCTTGCTTTACATATCTTCTAAATGTTAAGAACATTTGCATTTAAAAAGAAGAGATTGTGGTAGAAGAAAATGTAGCTTTGGGTGGAGAATAGAGTATTTTAAACACTAAAGTGGATAAATAAATTTAAAACGTTTGTTTAAACTTGTTTTCCATTGTATTTATTTACTGTTACAAATCCTTCACTGAAGGAGTCTTAAACACAAACATATTTAAAACAAGAGGTTTTTTAAAACATATGTGCAGACAATATCCAAATCTATGCAATAAGCCCTTGCCCCAGAATCAGCCAATTTCACTAAGTTTGGCAGGTTTTGATCCTGATTTTTATGATAGGGCCCAATGGAATCATAAACTCTGTTGTATTTGACAGGTTTATCACTCAAGTCCCATACAAACCAACCTCCACTGACACAAAGATTGAAAGAAACCCATTTTGACGACCACAAGAAAGTCAAATGAAATTCAGACACAACAACTCCTCTGTACATTCATATCTGCAACCTGAAAGTACCATCTGTCATGTGTCAAACTTAATGTTGACAAAGGTTTCAGTTTTCTACATTTTATTCTGCTGTTGCCGAATCAAAAGTTATTACTTTTTAACTTGCTGGGTCTTTAACATACCACAGTTTACAATAGAGAAATATCCAGCTGACCACTTTTCAGGGACTAGAAACAGGAGTATAAAAATCGCAAGTGTTGAACAAAGATTGTGTGAAATCTCAGCATCGTTTTAAACCTAATTACACTTATGAGTTATAGACAGTTTCTAAATTGGTGAAAGCTTTATTTGTGGTATTTAGAGTTTGCTTAGGGCAAAAAAATATCTGATTAAAATGGAATTTGTAAAGCTCAACCTCATAAATTTATGCTATGGTAAACCACAGACCAAAGAAATTCATTGAAATGAAGTTTCCTGTTATTTTCAGGGCAGAACATGGGAGATAACCCAACTGGAGCATTGTGAGGGAGGGACATGTCATGCTGGTTATAGCATACACATAACTTCAATTATTAGAGAGCCATTTCTCTTATGATTACTAAACGGTTGAGAACAATTACAGACTAGGGAGAGGCTGATCATAAAAGAGAAATAAAAGAAAGAGATTATTCCTAAAAAGAGCAGGAACTTTCAATAGACTCTTCATGAACCAGTAGAATTAAGCTCTTTGGAGCAGTGCCAACTTAGAGTTCCCTTGTCTCCATCTCTCCCTGTCAAACCCTACCTTTACTAGCTTCCAATATAAAGTCAGGTCACCTCTTCTGTAAATCTTTATCTGTTACTTCACATGGCAGTGGATTCCACCATATCATGGCCCTTCCATTAGGGCCATGTCTCTGGAGTGAGGTCTCTCTCCCCTGCTGAATCCCCAGCTCCCTGAAGGCAGAGACCAGAGCTACTGTCTTTAGATGCCCCCACCTTGACACCTAGCATAATGCCTAGGAAGTGGGAGGGAGATAAATAGAACAAACTCCTTCCTGTTGAGATATACCTACTCACAGTCCAGCAGATGGCAGCAATGCTGTCTTCAGGGGAGGCAGAAAATTTTATCAACATTTTGGTCTCTGCTCATTAATAAAAGCACTGCTGCATTTCCCTCTTTCTCCTTCATCCATGGCTGAGCCATCAACTCATGAACATTAATTCATAGCAGTGTACATTCCAACAATGTGTGAGTATGTGATTTGCAACTCTCTGTGTAATTATTTGAAAAATAGCAGTGGAAATTGTGAAATACAATAATCCCCATTCTCCTCTTCCGGCTAACACACATTTTGAAACACATGGCAAAAATAGATCACACATACATAATGAGTAAAGTGTTTTCTTGGGGGTGAGGAATGGATAGGGGAGTATATTCATTCCTCCTGTTTCCAGCCAGGGAGGCTTTAGCCATTAAAAAACCTTCAATCTTTCTTTCTATCCCAACTTAGCCCTCCCTGTGAAAGAAGAATCAGCTGATCTAATTGGTGGATGTGGGAGAAAACACTGAGCAAGTTTACTGCAGGCTTTTCCTCTTTTTCTCTCTTTCTGGAGCCATCTACCCAAGGACCGTGCCTTAAGGGCTGATCAATATCATGTGGTAAACTTCCGGGTCTTGAGGGAGGTCTGCAGTCACCATGCAATTAATGCCTGATGACTAAATGTGTCTAATCCAAGCAAGTGTTAGGAAGGCAATTGCGGATGTATATCTAAATGCAAACATCAGTCCAGATTTTGATTAGTAATAGAGCTGGTATTTTGATTTCCATCAATATAGTTCCTTTGTCTATCCTTACAAAGGAGAAGAGGGCAGTTTTACTTGGGGTCCGAACAAACCCCAACAAATGGTATTCAAAACTGCCTTATGTTTTAAAGTTTTAAAAAGAATTTTACTCTCATTTGTTGTATACCTATTTTCTCTTGTTTTATAGCCAACATTTAAACTAATATGCCTTAAGATTTCTTACTTTCAATCATTAGCTGCTTCATCAAATGCTGGAATTAAACGACATTTTAAAAATAAGCTCTCAAAGACTACTCTTTTTTATTACAAATAATTGGCATCAAAAACGGTAGACATAGCAACTAGTCTTTGCAACAAAATAATTTTATATGGGCCTGACATTTCACCACACAGCCTCCTCCCAACTAGAGAAATTTTTATTCCTTCCAAAAGTAGTCTGCCATACTTTCAACATTTGGTTAACCAGTTGAAACAAAGCACACTAATTTACCTCACTGAATAAAATGCTCAAAAGCATTTTGCTTTCTTGACTAGCCAAGTCTTATAGCTTTATATATATATGCTCTTTCTTAATGAGGCCTTGAGCAACTAATTGTTTCAAGGCCCTAGAGTAGTCTCCAATATTCTCAAAATAAACTTTGACATTTTTAGTTGCTAATCAGCTACAGCTGAAGGGAAATTTCAGAAGTGTTAATGGGATGGGCCAATGATGTATACATTTATATTTCAAAGCCAAAAATTCTCCCTTTTTATCCCCAAATAAGCGTAATCCTTAAACAATCTTAGTCAAGATTCAAACAGCAATATTTGTAGTCTCTTCATTGCTTTCCCAAATCTTTTAAAGAGGAGGAAAATTCATAAACTAAAAACACTAAGTTTACACTATGTTTTCTCTTATCCCAGTATTCTTCCCTTTTACTCTGGTTTGTCTTTTTTGTTTTTGGGGGGTTTTTTTATTTCATGTGCATAGAATTGAATTAACCAAATCTATTGTGCATGACATATTCTCATCATTAGTGTATTCAAGTTTGATTTATTTAGTTAGCTATTTCATTTATAATTTTAATAATGAGACACTTACCCATAGTTCTACCACTCACAACAAAGATTTCTGTCCTCAAGGATATATTCAAAAATAATATTCTAGTGGGGGCAGAGAAATTAAAAATAAATATATTTTAAGTCAAAGGATGTTCAAAGATAATAAATGTTTTGAAAGACACATACACACACACACACACACACACACACACCATACCACACCACACACCACACCACACCATACCACAGCAGAATATGGGAGTTAGGAAATGTCAAAGATGGGCAAGAGAGGCTGTAGTACTGAATAAATTAGTCAGAGTAGGTTCATCTAGAAAGTGGGATTTAGTCAATGACTTGAAGGAGATGAAAGTGTTATCCAAGCAGATACCTAGTAGAAGAACATTCCAGGTAAAAGGAATATCCAAAGGAAAGATCTCAAGGTAGGAGAGTCCCTTGTATATGTGAGGAATAGCAAGGAGCCTTCTGTGATTGCTGGAGACTGAACAAGGAAGAGAGTAGAAGTCAAAGAGGAAATGGAAGTTTCTAGCCTTTTAGCTATTGTATGGAATATAGTGTTTACCTTGAGTAAAATGGGGAGCTATTTCAGGATTTTAAGTGGAAGAGTGTCATGGTATAATTTGAGTTTTAAGAGGCAATCTGGTTTATTTGTTGACAATAGATTCTAAAGGGACCAGAGTAATGGAAAACCTGATTGGGGATTCTAGTGACTGGGTGGAGGGGGTGACAAATGGGTAGATTCTGAATATATTTGAAATTGGAGCTAACAAGATTTTCTGAAAGATGAGTGTGGAGTGTGAAAGAATGAAAGTATTCAATAATGACTTTCTAGTCATAAGCAACAGTAGGGATAATGTTGCGGGAACTGAGATTAGTGAAGCCCGATTGTGAATGGGAGAGGACCAGGAGTTCATTATTGGACATGTTGAATTTGAGCAGTATTAGACATCCAAGTGGGTTAGGTGTGGAAAAAAGATGGTCCTAGAGGTGTGAATATGAGAGTAATTATCGTATAGATGACATTTAAGGCAATGAATGTAGATAAAAAGGAGGAAAAAAGAGAAAACAATCTAATATTCCAAAATTAAGAAGTCAGGAAGAGGATTCAGTCAAGGAGACTGAGAAGGAGCAATCAGCACTGAAGGGAAGAAAACTAAAAGAGAATAGCATTCTGGAAACCAAGCGAATGGTTTATTAAGGAAGAGTGAGTGATCATATGTGTCAAATGAGGCTGACATGTTAAGTTAGATGAGGATTGAGAATTGACCATCATATTTAAAATCATGGATGTCACTGGTGATCTCAAGAACCATTTTGGACTCATGAAGGAGAAAGCCTTCTTAGATTGCTTTAAAAGAAAAAGGAAGAATTGAAATCAAGGAGTAAAAATAACTCTTTTGCTCCAGAGGGGAGCCAAGAAATGGGGTGGTAAGTGGAGGGGAAAATGAGTGAAGAGGACTATTTTAATATAAAAGAAAAAAATTGTGTATTTATATATTCATTAGAAAAATTCAGTAGAGAAGAAAATTTGATGATGAGGGAGGGAGAAGGGAATATTGCTAAAGCAATATCCCTGAGTAGGCAACAGAGAATAAGATCTAAAGGGTGAAGAATGCAGGCTGTTAATGCATCTGAGTTTTTATGAGGGCAGTAGATTGGAAAGGTTTTAGGAGATCAAGAGTGGCAGGAACAAAGAATAGAATGGTAATGTACAGAGCCTGTATGGAGTTTCTCTCAAATTTTCAAACACTATTCATATAAGCATAAGAACTCTACTCTAAATTTAGTGTTTAGCGATTGATTACTCAAAGTATAGATTACCCAAGATTTTCCATTCCACTGCTTACTCTAACCTCCTAAGGACTGGTAAGAAAAAGAAATGGAGATAGAACTCAAAATCCATATCAATTTGAACATTTTTAGCAGATCATCAGATTAAAGTTGGGTAATAGATTATTTATAAGATACATTTAACAATTTTCTGAGGACTTCACATACCTATGTTATTCACATTTTCTATTGCCAGGACTTTCTTAAGTTTTATGTCTGAGTATAATTCTATGGATATGTAACTCAAAATGATAGTTTTTAAAAAGAACAAATAGAGGGTGCCTGGGTGGCTCAGTTGGTTAAGCGACTGCCTTCAGCTCAGGTCATGATCCTGGAGTCCCGGGATCAAGTCCCGCATCGGGCTCCCTGCTCAGCAGGGATCTGCTTCTCCCTCTGACCCTCCCCCTCTCATGCTCTCTCTCAAATAAATAAATAAAATCTTTAAAAATAAATAAATAAATAAATAAATAAATAAATAAATAAATAAAAAGAACAAATAGATTTGGTGGAAATCTGGGATCTTTGACATAGCTAAAAGAGAACAGAGTTCCAGTTATTTATCACAATAAACAAATGAGTTCATATGACAGAGTTCACAGCAATGAAGTACATTTCTTTTTGTGAAAATAATTGATTGGCTGGAGATTTGCTGGTCCAATGAGACAGTATGTGGTCCTTAAAAGAGGTATCTGTATTCCTTCATGTAAAAAGATTTCCAATATTTCCATGGAGAAAAAAGCTGGTTACAATAATATGACTATTTTTCTATCAATATTGAATTAGATAAAAAGTCAGATGACATTCCTAATATGCAACAAAATATAAACAGCCCCTTCATAGTGGTAAGAATTCAAGTGATTATCTTATTCCCTATACCTTTCTGTATTGCTGACATTATTTCCAATACTAGATTTATAATTTGGAAAAAGTATAAGAAAGCCATTATTATTTTGAATAATAAAAGAGGCAACAATCAAGAAAATAACAAATTTATTACACAATTATGTAATGTTAATGAATAGTTCCAGCTATCATCATGGAGCACAGACTTAGAATGCTAAATTTTAACCTTAATTCTATCATGGTCTTGCTTGCGAGACTGCAAGCAAATAAAAAGGTCATTTGTATGACTATTGTCTCATTGCGAAAAAGATAATAGTGATTACACCAGGGTGTGGTGGATTAACTAATCAGTGCTTGAAAGCAACTTTGGAAAAATGATGTCAGTAATTTTGAAGGGTTTTTTTTTTTTTAATTCATAGATTGAAGTGTGCTTTTCCAAGAAAAAAAATTCAGAGCTTCAGAGACTTTCAACTCCAAATGCCAAACTCTGCCCTGAGTTATGTGTGTGCAATTAGCTGCATGTGCCTAATTGAGGGCAGAATTTGGCACGTAAAATTTGGAATAATCTGGAAATTTTTTAAATCTGGAAAAAATTAAAATCTGTTTGATAAAATAAATTATGATGTGATCCAGTTCAAATGGGCTTTGATGTGTTTAAGAAACAGTGTTTTTACTTATGTGAGAAAATAAAAATTTCATTCAGCCCAATCTAGAACAGACAATTCTTGAGGATAAGAGGGAAGACAATACCACCACTGATCTTTTCCCAGGGTTACAAAGATCATGTCTATTAGGAGTGTGTGTTCCCTTACTATTAATGAATGCCTCAAACAACAACAACAACAACAAAACAACAAAAAGGAAGATAAGATAAAAGCAGGAGAGGGGAAGGGTTTGTATGTGAATAATCTTGAACTTCTCAGAGAATTCATGACTGAGGCTTTCACATGCAACTGGTACACTTCTATTATCCACAAATTTCCCTATCCTGCACCCCCTACTCACCATTAGAGTAAGCTTTTCTGCAAATGGAACCTTCCCAAAGTCATCTATCAAGTATAAAATCCACTCAGGCAAAGTGAGCTTTCAGCTTTTGTTTCTACTGCAATTTTCCTTTCACGTGTCTAAAGGAGACCGCCAAAGTTTTGCTTCTAATAATTTCTGAAGCCACTTTCAATTTTTTTCATTTTAAAACAGAAATTGAAAAAAAAGTAAATTAAGCCCCATACCTAGATATTTATCATATTCTAAACTTTTTCTTTCAATGTCACATTTTAAATTCTGACATATCCGTTTTATCCTTGCCATCTCACCAAGTGAGGGGTCAGAGCAAAGGAATAAAATCCACAACTTTTCTCCTGCATTTCTGCCTTAAAAAAACAGTTAGCTGTGCTATGTGCATAGTGTTCATTCTTTGGCTGTGGGTGTTGAGCTATTTATCAACCCACAAAGTATGATCTGTTTCTCCTTTATGGTCCTTTCAACACACAAAAAACATTGGCATTGCTTCTCTGTGCCCCTCAAGAGAGTCATCTGGATTATAACCACACTACCCACAGGATTAAACCACTTGTAAAGATGTGGAGTCCTTTGCATTTGGATCTTGAAACTTTGAAAACAACCTTAAGCTATCCTCTTAAAAACATTAAAAGGAGCATTTTTGTTTGCTTTTCAGGCATCTTTACAAGTTCTTGTGAAAGGATAAATGTGGGTGGTTTTCATTTTATATGTTCATTATTTCAAAATAGCCTTGCCTATCACCATAGATATGGTTATAAAATCAGAATAGAGAAGCCAAAGTCTTCCTAATGGCCTTTTTTTTCTCTATGCACCAAAGGCAAAATATTTCACAGTTAAATTTTAATATGGTTTCTGCCCACTGCTTCAACAATCAAAACCAATATAACTGGGCGGAGACCTGGTGCTGCCCATCTCCTCCACCCAGTGAATCACAAAACTTACATTTCAGCGAAAATTTTTCAAGAGGCTGGTCTATTTTGTCAGAATCCAGTATTTGTTGAAAATCCTCTCTAATATCAGCTGGAATTTTACCTCTGTAAAAGTTAAGTTCCTAGTTTCATAGTATATTTGTTTGCTAGGACATAACAAAATGCCATAGACTAGGTGGCTTAAATGACAGAAATTTATTTTCACACAATTCTGGAAGCTGGAAGTCCAAGATCAAGACACCAGCAGGGTCGGCTCTCCTGAGGCCTCCTTACCTTGTACTCTTCATGCGGTCGACCCTCTGTGCAGGAGTGCCTGGTGTGTCTTTTTCTTCTTATAAGGACATCAGTCATACTGAATTAGGGCTTCATACCTACGGCCTCATTTTCACCTCTTCACTTCTTTAAAGACCGTATCTCCAAATGTAGTTACATTTGGGGGTTGGAGCTTCAACATATGAATTTGAGGAAAGGGGACATAATTCAGTCCATAATACGTAGTTTAACTTCTTTACATTAATGTCACACACACTCCATCCCAGGAGTTATGGCCAGACAAACATTTAGTTAGGTATACCTTGAGGAACTTGACATTTAAAAAATAGGCAGGAGTTTGTATGTTAGTAATAGTACCTTTGAAATCTTACTTTTCATCAATATAAAGATTTCTTGTCTTGAGCAGAGTATGAAATCAATAAATAGTTCATAATTAAAGAGTCATGAACTAATCAACGAAATAATAAGTTGAGTAAATAAATTTGTCACTAGCATGACAATTTTCAAATTGCAACACTCCACCATGCCAGTGGTCATGATGAAATTATATATAAATTTTATATAACTAAATATACTTCTAGTAATTCTATAAATGCAAAGGTTTATTTAATATAAATGCATCTCCAATAATTTCTTAATCCCAAATAAGTTTTCTCTGGGATAAAAATAAAACACCTTTTTTTAATCCTCTATGATACTAGATATAATTGATGCAGTGATTCAGTGATTCATGGACTAAATCACTAGAAATTCCCCAAGGAATTGTGAGTGTTCCTCCTGGCCCTTCCATGTAGGCATTCCCTAAGTTCCTCTCATTGGCATTTTTCCTCTCAGCTCTCTTTGCAGACATTCTCTTGATGATCTCACCCACTACCATAGTTCTACTCTCACTTTTCCACAAATGACTGCCAAACTGGGCGCCTAAGCCTACATGCCCAACAGCTTGCTGGGTTTCTCGGCAGTGTTGCAGGTATCTCACATGGAAATCACCTTCTTCTAAAAATATGACTGTGGTATAAAGGTTGTGCTACTGTGACATAAGAAATATATATTTGGTCTTCATATCTGCTTCCTGACACAGAACTTTTAAAACCCTTGGAATTTCTTGAGTGCTAAGGATAAAGGGAGCATTCTTTATTATTCATAATTCCCTTTCAAACATACCTGAACTTATGCTAATGAAGTGACTTTGGAGGATGGGGGCTGGTTACCAAAGGAACTGACTGGTGAGATTAGAGAATTGGAACTTGCTTTCAGCCCCACCCCAGATCTCCAGAAAGGGAAAGTTAAACACTAATAGCCAATGATTTAATCAATCGTGCCTAAATAATGGAACCTCCATAAACAATTATAAATAAGGAGATTCAGAGAGACTCCAGGTTGGTGAATGCAACCATGTGCCAGGAGAGTGGTGTACCCCAAATTCCACAAGGACAGAAGCTTATGCATTCAGAACCCTTCCAGACCTTGTCCTATGTACTTCATCATCTGACTGTTTATTTTTATCCTTTAAAATATCCTTTACAATAAAACAGTAATAGTAAGTAAAGTATTTTCCTGAGTTCTGTGAGCCATTACAGCAAATTATAGAAACTAAGGAAGGGATCATGGGAACCCCGAATTGTAGCCCAGTTAGAAGACATCTACTACTTGTGATTGTCATCTAAAGGAGGGGGATGGGGAGGAGTCCTGTGGGACTGACCATTTAACCTGTGTCTCTGTGCCAACTCTGGGTTGTTAGTTTCAGAATGAATTAAATAGTAGGACACCCATTTGGTGTCCACAGAGAATTGGAGGTTGTTGGTGTGGAAAATAAACACATTTGGTGTCAGAAGTGTTGTGAGTAAAGAAACAGTCTCCCTTTAAAGATGAAGAGCATGATCTTCTGATTCAGACTGATCTGGGAAAGTTACTCAAGCTTTCTGAGCCTTGAGTTAATTAATCAATCAAGCAATAATTTTCTCCTGTTTTTCTTCCCTCCAACCTTCTCTCATTATTCCTATCACTGTTTCTAGACTTTCCTTCACACCACTCATATTTTTTTTTAATCCTTTTAGCATCTGACCATGTCAATTAAAAAGCTTCATGGTCCTTTCTTGTAAAGAATATAAAGTAACATTTATTCCCATTCTATTTTACCCAAAGTATTTTCCATTGAAACCGAAAAAACATCTTAATCTCCAGCCATAAAGGACATATTGTTCACAAACATACTGCAGAAGTGGGCAACCATTCTACACACTTCTACTCACATCATCCCCTGCATCTAAAACACCTCCTTCCTTATATTCACCTACCCAAATTCTACCACTGCTCTGATATGAGAATGATCATTCATCCCAACTCTGCATTCCTCTCCATGTACTGAAATGACTGAGAATAGATATGATCAGTCAGATACATGTTCAGTCAAAAAGACATTTAAACATTGTTAAAATACTAGTTTTATTATTGGTAATATTGGATTAGAGAATGCAGCTTGATCTATGACCAGAATTAAAGCCCCCCCCTTTTTTTTTTAACTCGCCTCTCCCAGATCTACAGATCAGAACTATTCCTCCAGAGGAGAGTTGAGGTCTTCAGAACAGACACACTTATCCAGAATCCCTCCTATACCCATTAGGCCCTGGAGTTGGGACCTCTGAAATGCAGGCTCCTGATCACATGTCTTGAACCAAGGACATTTACCCTATAGAGGAGCCTAGGAAAAAACACACACTTCCTCAAGGTAAACCAATCTCAAAGAGGGAGGGAGGAAGTAAAATGAAGCCAAACAAGTATGATGACTCTCTTCTCAATTTTACCAATCAATTATGTCAGTCTTCTTGGGGGTGGATGTGAGAAGCAAATGGAAAAAAGGTCAAGTTTCACTTTTTATTAATTATGGAAGGATCAGAGTTTCTACTTCTTGAGTACACGTGGGCAGAAACACTGGAAGAGGGAAAATGTGGTCCCACCTATGCCCTACCATTCAAAGTTTAACTTTGAAATCTTAAAATGAGCATAAAAACAAATTGTCCTTCTGTGGAAAAGTTGAAAGTATAAATAAACATAAAAACTGTATTAAAAATGTAAATACTGAAATGAAACAATCAGGTAATAGAGGGAAAAAATTGAAAAAGTTGACTGGCCAAGATGGGAGCAAGGAAGAACAGAAAACATATGGAAACTGTGTGTGTGTGTGTGCGTGTGTGTGTGTTTTAATTATTAAGGCATATGTGCCCAAAAAATTAAATATAAAAGTTTGCATATGTTTAAATATATTTGCATTCCTTTTTCTCTGTAGTGGGTAACATCAGAAGGCAGATTTGTGTTTTATTTAGTTGCATTGTTTGAATTTCCTGAAAGGAAAAGTAAAGACTGCTTAACATGAATAAAAAGATTTAGGGCTTTTTCCCAACATACTATAAATGTAGGATAATAAAATTCAGTTTGGTTTTACTGCTGACAGTACTATAGTGTCATGGTGTAATTGCGGTTGAGAAAAAATTGAGTAAGTATCTGACAACAGGTACTTGAATTTTTCTCATGAAAGGTATATATATATGTGTGTATATATATGTATGCATATACACACATATTCTTAGGGCTAAAATTTTCATGCTTATTTTTACGTTTAAAGGTAAAATTTTCTTAGAAAATGGGAAAAAAATTCCACTCAATCATTTGTGATTTATCTGAGTATTTTTAAAACATACTTTTTACATTAAAAATAGGTTTGATGATGGGCGCCTGGGTGGCTCAGTTGGTTAAGCGACTGCTTTCGGCTCAGGTCATGATCCTGGAGTCCCGGGATTGAGTCCCACATTGGGCTCCCTGCTCAGCAGGGGGTCTGCTTCTCCCTCTGCCCTCTT
The DNA here is from genome assembly GCF_054177405.1 of Leptonychotes weddellii. Classification (NCBI taxonomy): domain Eukaryota; kingdom Metazoa; phylum Chordata; class Mammalia; order Carnivora; family Phocidae; genus Leptonychotes; species Leptonychotes weddellii. The sequence goes on from NC_138370.1 coordinate 99,226,044, forward strand.
CCCTCTCATGCTCTCTGTCTCTCATTCTCTCTCTCTCAAATAAATAAATAAAATCTTTAAAAAAAAAATAGGTTTAATGTGTACTTATTTTTTTGTACCCAGATGAGTCCAAACTATGCTTTTGAAAGAGAACTTTGAATTTGACCTGCATTAAAAGCCTCTTTGATATATGAGGGAGAAAAATACACCTAGAATTATAAATAGCCAAGCTGAAAAAACTTCAGAGTTATGTTCAAGTTACCTCAAATACTGAGTTTTCCACTAAAGCTATACTAAAACTCCAAATTCTTAAAGTAGTGAACATGCGAGAATACTCTTTCTTCACATTATTGAGACAATATAAATGAATTGATTCACTTATTCATTTTTTCACAAAAAAATATTTATTTGCTGTCCATCTTGTGTCAAGCACAGTTTCATGGGTTTCTTTCACAGTAATGAACAAAAAAGGATAAAATATTTTAGCTCTGACCAAACTAACATTGAAACAGATTGAAAATAAAATAAGCAAAATACATAGTATGCTACTGCAAAGTGCTACAAAGATACTATAAACTAGGACCAGGAATATAAAATATTTCAGGGGAGGGAGAGATCACTACTATGCTAAAATTATTTCTCAGTTTTCAAAGATCAGTCCAGTGAATGGTCAGTTTCAGGGTTAGAGTAGCCATGGTCCCAGGACAAAGGCTTTATGGATTTATGTCAGATTAGGAGATGGTGAAAAGGAAGCCTGAGCCTGACATTGGTTCACCATTGTCAGATACCCCACCTTCAGAAGTACTGATCAGACCTACCGGAGGTATAAGAACAAAGTAAGACATCTCCAGGTGCCAGCCTCTGGGAAATCAGTGCTGTACCCCATTTTACAAATGACCAAACAGACCAAAAAAGGGTTTAAAACAAATTCACCAAGTTTAATTAGTGGCAGATTAAGTACAAAAAAGTGCTATTCAAAGTGTGGTTCTCTGATAGCGATTGGTTCATAAAAAAAACTTTCTCGTTCTCAACAGGAGAATTTAAGAAAATTTTAAGAAAATTTAGAAACTTTGTGAAAGCAATTTGATAGAGCAGTTTTATATCTATTCTATCCAATAATTAAAATTTAGAGGGTTTTTTTTTGTCTTTATGTTTTATTTCGTAGTCATTCACTTTTTTTTATTTTATAAAATAATCAGTCTGAGAAAGATTGGAAAGTCAAAAAACAACCTAGTTTTCCACAGTTCGTTTGAGAAGCACTCGTCTAAAATACTGGCCCCTTGACTCAAATTCGTTCTACAAACAACCACATATTAGCATGAGTACCTGTTATGGGCCAAACACAGTGTTAGGGGCCACATATTCAGAAACAGTCTATGCCTTCATGGAGCTTACAACAGACTGAAGCAATAAATAAGCGAACAAGCTCTGGGCATGGGGAGTCCAGTGTTTTCCATTAAATCTCATTGCCTCCTGCTTGTGTGGACTGAAAATCTTAGATTCTGGGCCCCTTCTCTACCACTCATGTAGACTCAGTTACAGAAACAGTGTTTGGAAACACATGTGTTACCTGTGGTGATTATATTTCTTTTTAATAGAGAGACCTGAATCTGTCTGTCTGTAGAAGCAAGGATCTTCAGGAATAAGATCAGGGCATTTCTTTTCATTTAAACTGCCTTCAAACAATCTTACTATTTTGGGTGCATTTCAAAATGTGGTGAAAGGGACATTCTATGTGCAAACCCCAAGTCTGTGATTCCTATCCTTCTGCTTTAGACTGCCAAAAAAGTTATTTGTGAATTTTTAATCGGTCTTGTGACTCACTGTAGTTTTAAATATATTTTTTAATTTTAATCTTGAGTTTATAATCCTCAGTTTAAATACTATGGTTGATAGAATAGGCAAATTCTTTAAGAGGTAGACTTTTTTAAAAAAATGTGGGAATCTACAAGGATTCTAGCGTTAATCTACCTTAGATTTATGAAGAGATTTAGCCTGGGATGATGGTATTCATTTTGCTTTATTATTATTATTATTATTATTATTATTATTATTATTAATTGTAGTCAGTGGTTTGTACTCATAGCAATGATAAAGGGCTGAAATAAAAGAGATTGAAAAGATATGTGTGAGACATTTTGAGAGATTCTGAAATGTCTGTCCAGTGGTCTCTTCTTGGTGAAGGAGACTAAAGTTCATCTGGCAGTAAAAAAATCAGTACTAATTGGTACCATCTAGAAAAATAGCGGGGCTGTTTAAAGAGGGCTTAAGTTGACATTTGATAGCCAGGGGAAAAAAATCAAATAAAACTGTTTAACTGAATGGGGTGGACAATAGATAGTGAAGAAGTCCCAGTATTTCTCAGGGCAAAATAGCATGAAAGACAGTCAGGAATAATACTTTTGGCTCGGTTGTCTATGTCACTGTGGATAAATGGACTTGACATGTTAATAAGCAAATTTCAACAATGTTATGAGACACTCTAGTCATCTGAGGGATTGTTCATTCCTCTGAAAGAAGAATGTCTGATAATTTTGCAACCTGCATTGAAAATTTAATCTCTCAGAAATTTGATTAAGCAATGAGAAGAGAATCCAACCCACAGTACCTGATTGTTGGTAAAAGGAAATCACAATTCTAAACATGTCACTTCCCAGCTCCAAAACCTTCAAAGACCAAGTTGTTGGCTAAACTGTGTCCTAATAGCAAGGTTCCTCTGCAGTTGGGCTCACGTTTCCTTTCCAGGCTTAGCTCCCACAATTTACTGACAAGAAAAGAGATGAGAAGGATAAAGAAGCTCACGTATCGGGCACCTGGGTGGCTCAGTCCTTAAGTGTCTGCCTTCGGCTCAGGTCATGGTCCCAGGGTCCTGGGATCGAGTCCCGCATCAGCTCCCTGCTCTGCGGGAAGCCTGCTTCTCCCTCTCCCACTCCCCCTGCTTGTGTTCCTTCTCTCGCTGTGTCTCTCTCTGTCAAATAAATAAAATCTTAAAAAAAAAAAAAGAAGCTCACGTATCTGAGGATATACTATAAGCCAAGTACTACATTATGTTTTTCCATTTTATCCTCACAACTCTTCCATCATAATTATTGTGAGGGATGAATAAGGTATTTAATGTCAAGTGCTTCACACAGGTATTTAAATTAATAAATAGAATTAACACATAATAAGGTTTCAATAGAATGTAAGCATTTATTAATATTTAGAAGAACATAGAGAAAGAGAATATTGACATCTCTCCTTTAGAATGAGGAAATGGATGACCATAAATGTTAAGTTGTTTTCTCAAAGTGCCAGCAGTGCTAGGGTTTTATGTGACTCACAAGTCCTTGTTCTTCCCACTGTACCAAACTCTCTCTACTATGACACTCTATTCTTCAGCTGAACTGGTCTCAACTCTTCCCCAAAATATATCATATTTTCCCAACATTTTACCTTTGTTCATTTTTTGGTCTCTCCTATAATATCCCTGCCTTCATTGCTACCTTCTGAAAGTAGAGGATCAGCTGGAACTAACTGTCCATTCCACAGCTCTCCAACTCATGCATGATCCCCTACCTCCACCTCCAGCACCAACAAAGCAAATGTACTGACTAAAGTTAGCTTGGCTTGGTTTTTTGTTTGTTTTTTGGGTTTTTTTCTGCATTATGACCCTATTATTTCTGAATTTTTAAGGACAGAGGACAGACTTGTATTTTTAACTTATGCTAACATTTATTTCAGTAAATAATTATTGAATTCTGTGTGTGCCAGGCAACGGACATATATCAGAATATAACATCAACAAGATGGAAAAAAGAGATCTATGCTCACAAGGGCTTAATAAATACTAGATGGCTATCTGTCCTGTAAATACAGCTTTATAGATAAATAAGACCCTTCTCTAAAAATTCATGGAGCAAAGATGTTTAGATTTGAGCTATCCATAGCTCAAATAACCCAATTATATTTCTAACACAACCCCCAGACCCATTCTAATTTGGGGCAGCCATATCCCTACACATTTTTGATTGAATTTTTCTGTGTAATACTTGGGTCGTATTTTTCCTTATCCTTCAGATTTTCTTGTACTTCTCTCCCCTAGTACCATTCACTGGAGAAGAAATACAAAGACATCTCAATCTTGGAGACTTGAAAAGTGATTGTTTTAGACTTAGTAATAAGCTGCTCATACAAGAGCTATCAAATGTGCTTGTCCCAAATACTGCTTCCTCAGAGACTAAGAGATTGAGCTGTTAATAAACTCCTTTTGGCATTCTATCCTCACAAGTGTTGACCATCCTCCCAGTTCCTCCAAGTCAAGTGACATTTGATTAATTGGAAGCTTACATTGCTATTTTATTAATGTTCCTCATTAGTTTGCATTACCTTGTGTTTTATCATAAGACCAAGTCTTTTTGTCAGATAACTCTTAGTTTATTTCTTTATCACACTGTGCCATTGGACTTGCCTCCCTAACCATAGACTATCTTCTTTTGGATGTTAAGTGTATTTGATTGCTTTCTGTGGATCATTAAAGTGCTTTCTTTTAAAAGAAATTTGCTTAGTCATCTATTGCAGAGTGTTGAATGTCAGTTGAGCCATTTGGGTTTATTTGGTGGGTTGTTTAAGCAGATTATTTTTAAAAAATTTAGACATTTATTCCTAACAACATTCAATTAGTTGAAACTCCTTGGAAAAGTATGGTCCCAGGTTTTATAGTCACCCTGACATAGTTCAAAGTTGTGATAAGAGTTTCTTTCCATGAAGAAATGTCAGGCCGGCTAGATTCCTGCAGCCTATCTCCTATGAGTCATGCGGGGGAATCTGAAGACAATGTTAGACTGCGACATGAAGCAGCTTTCCATAGGCTGCTTTGGCACACTTGGAAAACATTTTTCAATTATTCTACATTCAAACTCTCCAAAGTTTCCCCACTGCCATTAGAATTAAATATAATTTCCCTACAATGACTGAAAACCCTATACCTTCAGGCCTCTAAGCACATCTTCAAAGGCACCTCTCCTTTTCCGCCACAATCCAGTCATGCATGCCTTCTTTCTGTTGTCTTCGCCAAGCTCACACCTATGTCAGCCATTGAACTTGTACTCCCTCAACCTCGAATGTTCTTCCTTCATATCTGCATGTGGCAACCTCTTTCTTACCCCTTAGGCCTTCAGATGGGATATATTCAGAGAAGCCTTTGCTAACACTCTATGGCTGAAGGCTCCACCCTCTTCCCATCCATCCCACTCCCTTCTCCAGTCTCCTTTATCCCACTGCCCTTTTTTGTAGCATATCACTCTATTTCATAGTACACATCAGTATCTTAAGTATTATTTATTTTGTTTTACTCATAACATGACTCTTTCCACCAGAATGTAGGCTCCACAAAAACAAGAACTTTTTCTCATCTGCAGCTATATTCCTAGTACTCAAGTCTGCCAAGGTAGGTGTTAAATAAATATTTGGAGAGTCAATAAATACATATTTATTTACAAGAGAGACAGAGCACTGCCTGTGGTAAGATCAAAGAAAGAAGGCAATTAATGGCAGCTGTGGCCTCCACCCTGCCGTCCTGAGTAATTAAGTAATGCCCTGCTAGGCAATCCTCAATGCTGTGGTTAACCGGGGCTACCCTCCTTGAAAGATGGTTTGGAGCTACTTGGGCCATGGAGGGCCCACCCTAAGTGGCTTATCATTTTTTTTCTTTCCAATCACTTACAGTACTATCTCTGAAAGGATGTCTTGTATATAATGTTCTCCATATTAATATATTTCCATTGATATTTTAGCAGCTCATAAATGTGTCCTGATGACTGGATTCCCCCCTGGATTGAAGTTTTTAATAGGGTGGGCCTAGAAGCAGCACAACCATTTCTTTTCTCATTTCCCTGATAAGTGAACTCAGATGCTCTGTTTCACCATCACCCCTAACTACAAGGGTGCTAGGATATCTGCTTTCACTGTGTGTACAAGTAAAAAGAAGAAATGGGTTTGGTGAGCAGATGGATCAGTCTTCACCACTATTAATCTCTGTCAAAGGGACTATTGGGTGTGTTAGGTGAGATAAGAAAGAGTTGGAGACACTTAACCCCAATACCTGCTACAATAAATGGTTGTTGTCAGGGCGCCTGGGTGGCTCAGTCGGTTAAGCATCTGCCTTCAGCTCAGGTCATGATCCCAGGGTCCTGGGATCGAGCCCCGCATCGGGCTCCCTCCTCCGTGGGGAGCCTGCTTCTCCCTCGGCTGCTCCCCCTGCTTGTGTGCTCTTTCTCTCTCTCTCTGTCAAATAAAATAAACAAAATCTTTAAAAAAAAAATAAGTGGTTGTTGTCATTAATTCAAGAATGCACAGGGGAAGGGGAAAGCCACACCATTATTCTTTCTCCCACCATCTAATTCAGAGTCATTTCTGCCTCTTTGGTTGGAGGAGAGCTGGTCTTAGAACAGTTCTCCAGCTGTCTCCTCCTATGAGTAGAAACCCAGACCTTTTCCACTCAGCTCCCTCAATATTATTGAAACAGAATAACTATCCAACATTCATATGAGAGCAATAAATTTTAAGGAAGTATTTCCTTTTACATACAATCTTAAATGCCATGCTTAGTAATATAAAAAAGTAGGTATCAAGAATTCTCAAGCAAACTTTAACAGAAATATCAATTAAGTTGAGGAAATAGGGGGCACACAAAATTCATACCCCCTTTGCTAAAAATAAAATTTTAAACAACTTTATGGAGTTATAATTTATATGTCATAAAACTTACTCATTTTAAGTGTGTAATTAAATTATTTTCAGTAAATTTATAGGGCTTTACAACCATCACCATAATCTAATTTTAAAACATTTCCATCATCTCAAAAAGTTCCCTTATGCCTATTTGCAGTCAATCCCCAACCCCACAGCCAGCCACTAGCAACCACTCATCTGTTTTCTGCCTCTCTAGACTTGCCTTTGGGGGCATTTATATAAATGGAATCATACATATTTTGTGTCTGGTTTCTTTCACTTAGCATAATTTTTTAGTGGTCAATTCATGTTGCAGTATATATCAGTAGTTCGTTCCTTTTGGTTGTTGAACAGTGTTCTATAGTATTGATATACCGCACTTTGCTTATCCATTTATTTATTTATTTTTAACGATTTTATTTATTTATTTGACAGAGAGAGACACAGCGAGAGCAGGAACACAAGCAGGGGGAGGGGGAGAGGGAGAAGCAGGCTTCCTGCCAAGCAGGGAGCCGGATGCGGGGCTCGATCCCAGGACCCTGGGATCATGACCTGAGCCAAAGGCAGACACTTAACGACTGAGCCACCCAGGCATCCCGCTCATCCATTTATTAACTGATGAATGTTTGGACAGTTTTCAGTATTTGGCTATTGTGAATAATTTTAGCAGGGCTCCCCACTCTTGCAATGGTAGTTAGATGCTACCCTCTAAAAAGCTATGTTCAAAGGCTAGGTCCAAACGTGTTTCTATATGTTATAGTAGCAGAGTAGTATAGTGGAAAAATTATCAGATTTGACACCACAATAACTTGAACATATGCCTACCTTCTCTCTTTTCTGAGCTGCCTGACTTTAGAGATAACTTTACACTTTTTGGTATTAAGAGCCTAGAATGGTATGTGACACAGTAGATCCTCCACAAATGTATATTTCCACTCTATTGTCCTTGTGCCATTGTTCTCTGTAATAAACTTACAGCACCCCCAAATGCTGAGTCAAAAATTCCCACATGGTAAGTCACTGCGCACGTACAGAAAACCTCCCTCTCATGTCCCTGACCTGGGCTTCCTGGCTCAACATACTGAAGCATTGCTGTTTGGATAAATTACTGCTCTGAAGGTCTTACTGCTCAAGTGAATGCAAATATAATTCAGGAAAGAAATATTAGAAAGCAAGATAGGCCACATTCAAGCTATATTTGTCAATCCAGCTTTACCTTCAATAAAACTGACATTACAATTTTCTGATTCCTGTGTCTACTTTTCAATCAGCTGCCATTTTGAGGGCAAAGGATGTGATTAATTCTCTCAAACCCAACATATGGAGGCTATTTGTCTCTTTCAGAAAGACAGAGCTGGGAATATATTTAGGCAGGCTGACTTTTGTAGTCTTTTTTTCCTTCCATGTGTGGAAGACTCTTCTTAGGACTAACCACCAGTAATGTAATATTGTTATCCTATCATTTAACACAAGTTTATTCAATCCCTCTTGGGTTTCCCAAAAGAATTTGTTAGCTTTCTTTCTCTGAAGTAACAAATTACAGTTTGAGTCTGCCTCATAGACCACATCAATCACTTGCTCAGTCCCTAGGATTGCTAAATGATTGACCCAATTGGATTGTTTTAGCTGTCCAATCATTTGGATTTGGGGTGTTAAAACAACTGAAGTGGTCTGACTACTTAGATTTAAAATGCCTGGCAAACCATGATGAAGACTAAAACATTCAATTTAACTGGAAAACAAACAAGTTGTGGAATTTTTTAGATGTGTCCATATGTGTGCACAAGCACAAAAAAGTGTCTCTCAGATTCTCATTCTTTCTCCCCTCCCCTCCTCTCCCTTCCCCTATCACCCTTTTTCCTCCTCTCCCCTTCTCTCTCCCTCTCATCTCTCATGTTTCTCTACCTCGATATTTTTTCTTTCTTTTTTTTATTGAGGTTTACTTGACATATAACATTATATTAGTTTCAGGTTTATAACATGTGATCACCACAATAAGTCTAATTAACATCCACCACCATACATAGTTAATAAGATTTTTTCCTTGTGATGAAAACTTTTAAGATCTACTACCTTGTCTCTATGTGTCTTTACCTCCCTCCTTGTCTCTACCTCTCAGAGTCAGCAAATAGTCATAATGGCAAAATAAGCATTTTTTATTAGCAGTGCTTCCTTCTCATTTCATCCAGCATCAGAATCTAAGAAAGACTAAAAAAAAATTGGTTACATTTGTTTACTTGAGGATAGGGCAAGCCTCCCTGTAGTCCTTAACACTAAACTATCTAAATCTTTAATAACATCTTGAAGGTTACCCTGTTTATTTACAATCCAATGTTATCCTCTTGGAAGCCATCCTCATTCTTCACCTCTAAGTGCTTTTGACCATAGATGTTTGGCCAGAGTCCCTCAGAGAACGGAAAATCATTGGCTTCATGAAGATCCAAGCCCCAACAACAATTACCAAAGTAAGATAAAAGCTGAACAAATGAAAGTAGAAAGAAACATATTAATCATTTAGTAGAAAAAGGTCATCATCTTTTAGGCTTCAAGTTAGCCTCTGATATGATATCATGAAGTCATCTTTTAAGACTGGAAAATTAAAGTTGCAAGTGCCCCTCAAGCAAATGTCACATCAGCACAGAAGATACAGCTGGGTTATCCCAAGAGGTGCAATGCCTTGTCAATGACACAGCAACATGTGTTAGGGAAAGCCCATGAGCAGCTCTCCAAAGAGCTTATTGGCCATCATGCAAGATTATAACATCCTCATTTTGGAGAAATTCTCAAGAACTCATCTTTTGAGATTTTGGCTCATCAAAGCATGTTACTCTCAGTACTACTGAAAATAACCATATTCAAAACACTACAGAGCCCTGTCCAAGAGAGAATGTGGGGACATAAAATTCTCTGTAATGTGTATAAAGGAAAGAACACAAAAAAGTCTTAATTAAAATACTGTGATATTTGGAAAGTACTTTCTATTACACAACAGATTACTCAGTAGATCAAATGCTTTTTTTTTGAAACATAGAACAAATGCATTGCAAAACAGTTTTGTTTCTGTTCTTTACTTTTTTTAAAATAAACTGACAATTGTCCTGCTGTCAAGACTCACTCTAAGACACCATATGCTTTGAATGCTTTATTCTGGATTTTAATTAGACATGAAAAACTAAATAGAGCCTGAGAGATGGGAAAACTTTTGTATTAATTTATTAGATTTGGACATTTCATTTTAATGTCTATTATTATCAACCAATCAAGTATAGGAATCCATGCACAACATTAAGAGAATAACATAATATGGAAAATTTAACATCTTAAGGTACTCTATAAATGTTCAGGAATGTTAATCGGCCCCCAAATTTATTTACAATCTTTGAGGATCCCATATCTATAAGTATCAAAATATTTTGTTCAATGTTTTCATCCTTCATAATTCTATTGGAAACTATTTTACTTATTATAATGAAGTCATATAATTATCTTCACAGTTTAACCCAGTCATAAAAAAATTCTTTTTTTTTATTTAGTATTTAAATGGGAAAAATCACATAGTGATGATCTATTAAATAAAAAACTACGCTGGGACCAGCAGCTTTACTCTTTGTTCTGGACTGACCACTGTAAGTAATTTTCTTCCTCAGAATGGTTTCAGGGAGGAAAACACATTGGCTGCTTAGGATATATTCTGTAAAAACTGTGCCAATAGTTGTCATGCCAAGCAGGGCACTCCACAGTTCACTTACAAAGATAGGCTGATTCTTTATACTATATACACATTTTTCTTTATTAATCTTGAATATGTAAAATTACAGAGAATAAAATGACAAACACCCATGTATCTACCATATACTGTTAACAAACATTAACAGTTGAATATGTTTACTTTAGCTTTGGTGATATGAGTCTTTTTTAATTAGAGTGTAATTAACATACATTGTTATATTAGTTTCAGGTGTACAATATAGAAATTCAACAATTCCATATATCACTTAGTGCTCATCAAGATAAGTGTACTCTTAATCCCTATCACCCACTTCACCCATTTCCCCACCAAACTCCCCTCTGGTAACCATCTGTCTGTTCTCTATAGTTAAGAGTCTCATTTTTGGTTTCGATAGGTGGATGGAATATTATTCAGCCATAAAAAAGAATGAAATCTTGCCATCTGCAACAACATGGATGCAACTAGAGTATAACGCTAAGCAAAATAAGCCAGTCAGAGAAAGACAAATACCATAGGATTTCATTTATACGTGGAATTTAAGAAAACAAAACAAAGATTTAAGGTTTTTGTTATTCATTTGCCATATATATACATACATTTATTTTTTTAACTTGTTTTTCTTTTCAAGTTTTTATTTAAATTCCAGTAAGTTAACATAGAGTGTAATATTCATTTCAGGAGTAGAATTTAGTGATTCATCACTTGGAAATAACTCATTATTTGAAAATAACTCATTAGGGCGCCTGGGTGGCTCAGTTGGTTAAGCGACTGCCTTCGGCTCAGGTCATGATCCTGGAGTCCCTGGACCAAGTCCCGCATCGGGCTCCCTGCTCGGCAGGGAGTCTACTTCTCCCTCTGACCCTCCCCCCTCTCATGTACTCGCTCTCTCTCATTCTCTCTCTCTCAAATAAATAAATAAAATCTTTAAAAAAAAAAAAGAAAAGAAAATAACTCATTAGTTGAAAATTTCATTATATACTTATCTTGCCACATTTCCCTCCCTCTCTCCCTACAGGATATCTCTATCTTACACTTGGTATAAATCCTTCCCATACATGTTTTTATTCCTTCTTTCCATGGAAATAGAGATAACCAGTTCCAATGTATAGGACTATTTTATCACAGTATATATGTGCTTCTTACTTTTTACTCATTAGATTTTTTTTTGCTTTATCAATGTCAATGCATACACATAGCTCCTTTTTAAAAATTATAATAACCTATTTCATTAGCTAAATATACCACTATTTATTTATTACTTCTCTATTGATGTGTATTTAGATTGCTTCCAGTCTTCATTGGAAAAATCAACGCTCCTTATAACTGTCACCCTATACACACATGCCAAAAGTTTCTCTGGGGTATATATTAAGAAGTGGAACTTCTAGATTGTCATGTGAGTGCCTTTTTAATAATCCTGTTTTTGTCGAAATGATTTCCAAAATGTACACTCATACCATCACTGTATAAGAGTCCAGTTTTTTAAATCCTCACCTGATATTCTCAGACTTCAAACATTTAGAATGTTCAGACCTTAAAGTTGTTGTTATCAATGGCTATGATATTGTATTTCATTATTATTTTAACTTGCATTTTACTTATTATGAAACTTTCCAAAGTCGACTAGCTGTTTGAGTTTCCTCTTTCCTGAACTGCCTCTACATGTCCTTTACCCATTGTTATGGGGTTGAAAAGGAGTTTATATGGAGAACAGGTTGGAACTATAAACCAAATTAACAGTGATCAGCTGTTATGAATAAGTTAAACATGCTCAGATCTATCTGTTAAATTTTAACATGCATATTCTTAGGCTAAATGTGATAAATGCATCTTGTAACTTTGTTTAGCATTACCTGTGCTTCACACACCCAGAGGTGATATAAAGATTGCAGTACTACCCAGAAGAATGGCACTCAAATTCCCTTCTATCCTTTTGAGTTGACTTCTTTGACTCTTCCAAAAACATAGACTTGTAGGATCCTGAGATGGAAGGGAAAAAGGCTATTTCAGATATGCAATATCTTTTCCGTATCTTCTAAGGATAGCTTCTGTACCTTTTTAAAGGAAGATAAGCCATTTATTTGTTCCTAGTAATATGTGAGCTTAATCATTTGTATTCAACCCAACAAAGCAAGCAGGTATTCATCCATAATTATCTTTTTGTTGTCTTTACCCTATTGATTTGTAGGAGTTCTGTATGTATTCTGGATATTAATCCTTTGTTCTCTTATGTCATAAACATCTTCTCTCATTCTTATTTATTGTATTTCTTATTGTTTAGAACTTTATAATTTCAATATAGTTAAATGTATGAATATATTCCTTTATGATATTCTTTTTTGGTCACTTGCTTAAGATATCTTCTCTACATCAATATAATGAAGATCTTCTTTGTATTCTTTGAAAAGACTGTAAGACCTTGGGGCACCTGGGTGGCTCAGTCGGTTAAGCATCTGCCTTTGGCTCAGGTCATGATCCCAGGCTCCTGAGATTGAGTATGGCATCAGGCTCCCAGCTCAGCAGGGAGTCTGCTTCTCCCTCTCTGTCTGCCACTCCTCCCTCCCACCCGTTCTTTCTCTCTCTCAAGTAAATAAATAAAATCTTAAAGAAAAAGAAAAAAATATTGTAAGGTCTTTAATCAAATGAAATTGAATACATGAGCATTTTTTTCACATTTGGATACATAGTAGTTCCACCACCATTTACTATAGTTTGACATATATTCATAAAACATCCCTCATGACCTGAAATCCCATATATGTGAGGTCTGTGTGGTTTGGTTTTTTGTTTGTTTGTTTCTGCTTTCTTTTTTGTCCTTTTGATGTATTTGCCCTTTACTGAGCTAACACCATAAGTATATAGATTCTATACACATATAAGTATATAAATAAGTATGTAATTCTGTAAGTATATAAGTAAGTCTTGATAACTAGCATTGCAGTTGTGTCTTCTTCCTCCTTCTTCCTCTTCACAATTAACTCACGTTTTTTTTTTTTTTGGACTTATACTCTTTCATATTTATTTTAGAATCAATTTCTCATATTCCATGAAAAACACTATTGAAACTTTTATTGAAACCACAATGAATTTATGGATAAATTTGGAAGAGTTGAAATCTTTATGATGTTGAATCTTCCACCTATGAACAAAGCACACATCTGCAATTAATCAAGTCTCTTTGTAAATGCTTCAAAACTATTTTATAATTTCACCCATGTAAAACTTAAATGACTGTTTTCAATTTCAATTTCTAGTTATCTTATCTGTTTTGTTATATAGCAAATGCTTTTTTAAAATTTCTATAAGATCTTCAAAGCACTGGGGCCCCTGGGTGGCTCAGTTGTTAAGTGTCTGCCTTCGGCTCAGGTCATGATCCCAGAGTCCTGGGATCGAGCCCCACATAGGGCTCCCTGCTCAGCGGGAAGCCTGCTTCTCCCTCTCCCACTCCCCCTGCTTGTGTTCCTTCTCTCGCTGTCTCTCTTTGTGTCAAATAAATAAATAAAATCTTTAAAAAAAAAAAAGATTTTCAAAGCATTTATTGCTCTCATATAGGAACATTATGGATTTTATATATAAATCTTATCCCCACCATAATAATTTAACAGGAGATACTTTTGCATATTTTTGTGAAAAATCATATTGTCTAAAAATTATGGCTTTGTCTTTTTATATGTAATCTATACATCTCTTATGTCCTTTCCTTTTGTTACTGTAGTTATTAAAACCACTGACACAACATAAATAATACTGATGATAACAGTGAGGTTCTTTTTAAGATTTATTTATTTATTTTAGAGAGAGGTGGGAGAGGGGCAGCAGGAGGAGATAATCACAAGCAGACTCCCAGCTGAACCCCAAGTGGGGCTCAGTCCCAGGACCCTGGGATTATGACCTAAGTTGGATGCTTAACTGACTGAGCCACCCAGGGGCCCTGGTGATAGCAGTGATTTTGAGGGAGACCAATCATATTTCTTTTCCACTCCTTATGTTTACTAGTTGTTTAATAAAATAGCTTCTATTATGAAAGAATATTGAATTTCATTGAATGCCTTTTTTTTACATTTATTGAGATGATGGTATGTTTTTATCACATTTTATCTATTAATGTGCTGAATACATAAATATATTTTCTATTGTTGAACAATTCATCTATGCTAGGATAAATGCTATTAGGTAACAATGGTACACTCAATTTGCCTAACAACTCTCTAGCAAAATTGACCCAGAGAAAGAGATAAAGTATTATAATTTCACATCTACATTTACAAATGAGATTAGCCTTTGTTTTCTTATTGTACATGTCTTATGTAATCTGGATATCAAGTTTATCAAATTTTACTAGCGTTAAAAAATGAGTCAAGTAGCTTTCCCTTTCTGTTCCCTGAAAACACCAAAATCAGAATTACTTTTAAGTTAAAGGTTTGCTAAAAATCCCTGATAAGGGGCTCCTGGGTGGCTCAGTTGGTTAAGCGACTGCCTTCGACTCAGGTCATGATCCTGGAGTCCCGGGATCGAGTCCCGCATCGGGCTCCCTGCTCGGCAGGGAGCCTGCTTCTCCCTCTGACCCTCCCCCCTCTCTTGTGCTCTCTGTCTCAAAAAAATAAATAAATAAATCTTTAAAAAAAAAAAATCCCTGATAAAACTCTCTGGGTTTGGTGCCTTTGTGGGAAGAGTGTAAATTGTGATTGTCAATTAAGTATTTTAATGGTTATTGGTCTGTTCAGGTGTGCTTTTGTTGTTTTGTTTTGTTGAATTGAATTGATTTTGGTAAGTTGTATTTTAAATGATCCAATTTATCTAAATGTAGTCATAAAAATTATCATAATATTCTCATTGAATTTGAGAGGTAAAAACAATGGTATCTATAATTTTAACTCCATTTTCCTCGTATTTATTTTGTCTTCTTTCACTTGATCAGTTTTCCAGATGTTTATCTAATTTATTAGTGCTTCTTTTTCTTTGATGTAGTTGTTGGTCTTATTGATCATTGTAATTGCTTCTTATTTAATTTTTGCTCTTACCTTTTATTATTTCCTTCTTTCTCCTTTTATAGGGCTCAGACTTTTTCTTTAGATTCTATAGAAAAATCTTGGCTTATTAACTTTCAATCTTCTCATTTTATTATATATACATAAATTTACTTCTGAGTACCACTGAACTACCTTATTTTACAAATTTTCCTAAGAAATGATTTGAATACATATCACAAGTTTCAACTTCTGGTGCACTTTTAAAAAATAATCTCCTTGATTCCTTCTTTAACCAATTAATTATTTAGAAGTTTGTTTTTATTTTCTAAGCATATGGATTTTTTTCCTATTTTCTTTTTAGTTTCAGTTTTATTGCATTACACTCAGCAAATAGGAATTTCTATTTTCAACTATTTGGAATTCATTGAGAATTTATTTTAGCCTGATACAACATCAGCATTTGTAAATGTGTCATGTAAACTTGAAAAGAGTGAATTCAGTATTTGTTGTGTGATTGTATGTGTGTGTAATCTTCATGTATTATATCCTTGTATTTATATAAACATATCATAGATATGCCATATATATGTATTCATTAAGCTTATTATTTGGGCTACTACATAATATTTATAACTGTTCAGTTTTATGAAACACAATTTAAGAAGATAGTTACATTTTAAAACTCAGATTTATTAAATACCAAAATTGTTTGGTTTGTGAGAAAAATGTATTGAGCCAACACTTTGTAAAAGCATGGTATTATGTACTAGGGAGAAAATACAACACAAATTCCTTCTGTCACCAAGTTTATAACACAGTTGTCTTCTCAGCAACACAAAGTAACCTCAGGAAAACCAATATTAGCAATAATAATAATGACTAAACTTTCTGGAGTTTTTATAATGTGTCAAGTGCTATTCTCATGACTTTACTGTTTAAATTCACTTAATCTCTGCACGGAGCACTTGGTGTTATACGCAAACAATGAATCATGGAACACTACATCAAAAACTAATGATGTAATGTATGGTGATTAACATAACATAATAAAAAAATTAAAATAAATAAAATAAATTCACTTAATCTTCACAATAAGGTGAGAAAGCTGAGCAAAAGTTAGTATGCACGCTGCTGGAAAGTGCAGCACTTTTGAGTTTCTCCGAACTCAAAATGTGAACTATTAGCCTTTTGTTCTCAGTTGCAGATGCTTAACCACAATTCTGAAGATAACAGGGCATCCCACTGGGTTCCTAACACCACCCTGGTACAATATTTTGATTTCCTGTATATAGATCTTATCATAGCTGTAGTCTTCACTGTAAGTGATTACAACTAAAGAAAAAGACTTTCTTTCCCCCTGAATTTGCACCATCTCCACATGCTCCTCATAGAAATTAAAAGAAACAGTCACAATTGGATTCACTTTTAACACTTTTAAAAACTTGATACACTAGATGACTCAGTTCATCTTAAATAATTGCTTTCTTTGAAAACCACAGAACTTTTATTAACTTTTAAATGAAGAATATATATGATCTTCTATGTTTATATTAGGAAACCAAAGTCTAAGAAGGCAGTAAAAGTCCCACAGTTCAGTCTATGAAGAGTCAGCAATGGAATTGTATTTCCATAAGATTTCTAGCTAAGCTCCTTCTTTGATCTTCTATAAAATGCAGATGGAGATCTGATACCTTGGTGATATTGAAGATTAGTTTCGATAATGTTTACCAAGTGATATAGTAATATCATTTCTTCAAAAGAAGTTAAGCTAACTAAAGTCTTGTTTACGTGTGTGTTTTTGTTTTTAATGGACATAATTTGATTCCTTATATAGCAACACAGAGAGCTTCAGTTTGGGAGAACGTAGAAATCCAATGAGGTAGAGTCTAAATAAAGTCAGTTAAAATTTTATCTGCTTAATTTATAATCTTTTTTTTTTTTTTAAGGTTTTATTCATCCATTTGACGGAGACACAGAGAGAGGGGGAACACAAGCAAGGGGAGTGGGAGGAGAAGCAAGCTTCCTACCCAGCAGGGAGCCTGATGCGAGGCTTGATCCCAGGACCGTGGGATCATGACCCGAGCCAAAGGCAGATGCCTAATGACTGAGCCACCCGGGTGCCCCAATTTATAATCTTTTTAGTTGAAGTTTGATTTTGTTTCCACACATTTTCATGGGTTCTACTTTCAAACTGTGTTGTGGAAATCCTAGCCATGTAATGCAGGTGCCCTTGGGGCTACCTAAGTGCACAGGTGAAAAGGAGACCTAGCTGCTGGAGTTCTGGGCCCCCAGCCCTTTCCTCTCTTCATCCAGAGCAGTTCTGCTTTAATCTGTGATAGGCACTGGACTCAAGGATAAGATTTCATTAAAGGAATTGTTCTACTTCCACTGTTTCAAGCCATTTAATCAGCTAAAATGTCTGCTTATCTAACTATAACACCTTTTATTCTAAGCCTTTACTGTAATACAAGTCAGTTATAAAACAATAAACAACCTGATACCAAAGGCTTGCGTCTCTGGAAAAAAAAATTCTCAGATACCACTAAATAATGCAGTGCTATATTTATTTATTTCTCCTGTGTCAATTGAATTCATCCTTCTGGAGTCCTATCATACAGAGGTGTAGTTGTGTGTGTGTGTGTTTTATCACATTCTGCACTTTTATAAGTAGGGAAGTTTATATCAGTGAGTATGCTATCTGTAGAAGACCTAGTTTCTTAAAAATCTGTTTGCTTTCAAGTAAAATTTAAAAAATAATAATACCAAACACTTAGAATTACATTACACCTATTGTCTTAGCATAATTATTTATAATGCCCCTTTTCATCTTCAAATGCATCCCAGTTTGGGTGATCAATTAGATGGTCACTATATTTATGTAAATAGGTGTTCTAAGCAATTTACATATATTTACTCATTTAATCTCCATAACATCTTAATAAGATAGATGTTGTTGTTATCTTGTCTTAGAAAGAAGGATATCACAACACAGAGTGGTTAAGAAAATTGTCCAAGGTCAAATACTTAGAGAGAATGGAATTTGAATCCAAGCTGTCTGTTTCCATTTATCATGGCCTTAACCTCTATGCTAGTTTATGCTCCATAAGGCTTGATACTTGTTTTCCTTCTCCCCTTTGGTTATACTTTTAAAATATACATATATATTTTAAAGATTTTATTTATTTTTTTATTTGACAGAGAGAGAGCCAGCTAGAGAGGGAACACAAGCAGGGGGAGTGGGAGAAGGAGACGCAGGCTTCCTGCCAAGCAGGGAGTCTGATGCGGGGCTCAATCCCAGAACCCTGGGATCATGACCTGAGCCAAAGGCAGAAGCTGAACGACTGAGCCGCCCAGGCACCCCTCGTTATACTTTTAAATGACTGTGTGGCCATGAGGACAACCTTTGGGTATTCCCCAGACACAATTTATAGATGAATTTAGGCCCCCAGATGCTTTGATACTCAGGATTGTTTTTACCTAAACTTTCTAGAATTGGTTGTCTGAATAAGAACTCTTATGGATGGAAGAAGAGGGAGAAAAAAGAAGGAAGGACGGAGTACTATCATCAGGCACCTTTGTAGGAAACCAAGCATTTATTTTCCCTGGGACCATGCTGTAGAAAATGGGTGGTGGAAATCAGAAGAGAGGGCAAGCTGATACTTGGAATTTGGAGATGATTGGATTGCACAACAAAGAGAAAAAAGATTTTCATGTTTGTATAAAAATTATGATGTTTGAGCTAGAAGGTAATTCACTGCAAGAAGATATGTTATGGAAGTGACTTTTAAAATAAAGGAGAGAGAGTTCAGCTCCCACTCCAGCACTGGAAGCCAAGGCCATATTTCTTAGCTGCTGCCAAGATCCCCCGACATGTGTCAAGTCTGAGATCTTTAGTCACTTAAACCTGATGTGGAAAGAAAAATTCACATCCAGGGACTTGTGTTAAGAGGACTCTTCAGTTTCTTTAAACTTGATCCAAGAAAAAATGGCTGCTATTCTGTTTCACTGAAATTCTTATCTTAGCCATTGCAGTTCACATTTCTAGACAGCTTTGGAAGTTTTTCCAAGGATATTCAAAAGTCCAAGAATGTCATGGGGTCTTCTGTTTTTCACCAGGTTATATCTTCTCTAGTTCCAATGTATTATTGTATTTCTAATTAATATCAGTAAAATAAAATTATGTCTTAAACATTTTAAACATAATTTATTCAGGTGCCTATTGCTTTTTAGTTTCATTTTAGACCATTTTATTTTTTACATTTTTTGAATAAATATTTTGTCTGATTTTTTTCTTCTTTGCCAGATTCACTACAATTACTAGTAATAATATGCAAGTATATAGAAACTTTTTGCAATTCAAACTTATTTATAAGTGTTTTACTTCATATTACTCTTTCAACATAATTATGAGGTGTGTTGGGGTCCCCAAAGATCACTCCCAGGTTTGATGATTTGCTAGAAGGGCTCACAGAACTCTACATATAGTCTTACTCATGGTTATGATTTATAACAAAAAAAAGATACAAAGCAAAATCAGCAAAAGTAAAAAGCAAATGGGGCAAAGTTCAAGGGAAACCAGGCATAAGCTTCCTGAGTCATCTCCTGGTGTAATCACATGGGTAAGCTTAATTCCTCCCAGCAATGAGTTGTGACAACAAATGTGAAACATCGTCTACCAGATAGGGTCAGGATCAGGTTTTTTATCTGGAGCTATTCATGTAAGCACCCTCAGCCTGACATGTATACAAATTTCAGACTCCCAGAAGGCAAACAGGTGTTCAACATAAACCATATTATTTGTACAAGCATTTCTGACACAGTGAGCCACTCTTATGAGGGAATGGTAGGAACTTTCCTGAAATCCAAGTTCCCACATACCAGTCAAAGGCCATCCTATAAGCAGACCTTTCTAATGATAGCACCAGGCTTGCTCTTTTCCTGCACATACTTCATAGCTTGATTTTCCATAGATAAAAGTAACTTAAAGAAGCCAAATTCTTTTCTCATAATCAGGAGTTTCTGGTTGTGCCAAATCTCAATTCCCTATCCAATACTCTTTCTAGTAGATTATACAGCTGCTCAGAAAAACATCTGATATCCAAGCAACTAAGGCTGATTTAAACAAAGTGAAGTGACTAATAATCAAAGAAGCAGTTTTAGCTTTTTTTTTTTTTTAAAGATTTTATTTATTTATTTGACAGAGAGAGACAGCGAGAGAGGAAACACAAGCAGAAGTGGGAGAGGGAGAAGCAGGCTTCCCGCTGAGCAGGGAGCCCGATGTGGGACTCGATCCCAGGACCCTGGGATCATGACCTGAGCCGAAGGCAGACGCTTAACGACTGAGCCACCCAGGTGCCCCGCAGTTTTAGCTTTTTGTCCTTCATATATGAACTGGAATAATAGCTCCTAGATTAATGCTGTCCATGATAACTTTCAGCAATGATGGAAATCTATAATCTGTTCTTTCCAATACTGAGTACTTGAAATGTAGCTAGTGTGACTGAGAAACTAAGTATTTAATTTTGTTTACTTTTAATTAATTTTTTTTAAATAGCCACATAAGTCTAGTAACTACATATTGGAAGCACAGCCCCAGATAATTTGATTTGCTTTATTAAAGCACACTATAGTAAGATTCATAGATTAAAGCCCCTGGACACCAGAGTTTCCTTTGAATTTCCTGAGCGCCAAACCAGTACAACCATATGGTCCCCCAAATATCTTCATTTCTTCTGGTCTTAATCTAAAATTACAAGGCTTAAAAATAATAAAGGCTATTGACTGGATTTTTTTTTTTTAAAGAGTCATTTAAAAAATAACCTAGTGTCTGAAGATTGGTAGTAGTTCATTTGCATAAATAATACTGATTGACAGCCCTTAGGAAAAGGAAGAGCCTGCCATTTTGTAAAAGCAGACATAGACTGGCATAAAAATCAGTGAATCTCAATGTGTAAATATCAGTTCATATATCTTTAGAGTTTACTGGCAACTATGCTGGAGAAGACAGAAGGAAAAAAAGTAAGAGCAAAAATTTTCCTCAAAAAGTATCTAATGAAATAGATAAATTTTAACTTACTCCAAACATTATAATGTTTGGCAGCCATACCTTCATGATATATCTCAAAAGTCCAGTAAAAATTATTTTTATATGTGTAAAACAGAATAAAAAGTGATAGCATATAAGGTAAGCAAGATCATTTTTGAAATGTAGTCAAAGATCTATTCTTGTTTTCCATGCCAGTAAAAAAATCTCAAATTTTTCATCAGGTTAGAAAGTAAAAATAAATGAGTGCCATCTTGTGGTTGCATCTACCATTCCTACTTGATATAAATTGCCCCCACCTTCCAAAAAAGATTCCCATTAAAAATGCTTTAGACAGATTTGGTCTCTGCATCAGTTTCAGAATGTAGAAAAAAGTAAAAACAAAATTGAAGAATTGGAGGTAGAAGGAAGGGCCCAAGATTATTCACCTGAAGTGAACATCAGAGTGAAAATTATTTCTATAGAAAATAAGTAAATATTGGCAACAGAAAAAAGGACTTTCAAAATTTGTAAAGTGAAGTTGGTAGCCTATGAAGAAAATAAACATATGTATAAGATACGTTATCTTATATAATACAAGATCTTTTTAAGGGAAAATAGGGAAAAACTATTAAGGTGATGTTTACCCTACTGGTACTAAATTTGCTGATAAATAAGGAAGGGAAGAATAAAAAAGGGGAAAAGTGTGGCTAAATCTATTTTATTCTACTTATATTCAAAATGCTATAAAACACTGTGAATAGTAAGAAAATTGCTTTTCTACTTAATAAATACATAAAATCTTTCAGTAGAGAAAGTGGCATTCAAAACTAGTAAGCTTGATTACAGTGGGAATCAACCAGATTTTTCCACAGACTTATCACAATAGTGCATGGTACTAAAACACAATGATCCATGACAAGTGTTAAGAAAGTATATTAAAACCAAAGATTTCTTTATAGCAGAACTATTTGGAATCTTTAATATGTTCATATGCATTGTGAATACCCAGAGATGGATTTGAGTTTCATCATTTTCTAAACTGTTACGGGAAAAGGATAATTTTTTTTTTTCCTTTGGGGCATAGCCAAGTACTAATGTTCTACAAGAAATTTTGGGAAACACTGCTTTGATCCAATAGTTCCAAATCATTTTCATTGAAGAAGGCTTTTGGCATCCTTTCTCACTTACTCTACCTAAATACATTATCGCAAAAGGAAAGTATACATATAACTAAGGAATTGTTTTATCCCTAAATGAGCACTTGCCCTATTAATTATGTGTTACACATCACTTAATATTGCCAACATAGTCAATGACTTCTTTTGAAATTTAGCCATAGCAGTGAACTTATAATCCCATTCACAGCCTTTAAGAATGCTGACAAAGTCTTTTGCCACAACTTAGGAAATCAAGGAATATGGCAATAATTGTATGACCACTGGTAACATAGGTGCACTATATAAAGAGATCCTGGTGGATAAATAATGTGTGGCACAAATTGGATAGCTGTTTACCAAATTCTTTCTTTTTCCTCCTAGTCATAAAACTAGGGTACATTTCCCATTCTCCTTTACATTTGAATGTTTTCATCTGACTAATTTCTAACCAATAAAATGTGGGTGATATAATGTACATAACTTCCAGGTTTGGCCCACAGATACCTCTACATGATCATACACTCTCTCTCTCTTTTCCCCAATTCACCAGCAGGAGTTGGTGCCCAAAAGATTTGGAAGCCATGAATTGAAAATGAGTCTCACTCAGCCTGGGTTCCTGAATGACTGCATAGAGCAGAGACCACCCTCTACTATCACCACCTCTGATTGAACTTTACATGAACAAGAAAGACTGGTCTTAAGTCACTGAGATTTCAGAGTTTTTCTGTTTATAGAATCTCGCACTACTTTAAAGGTTTTATTTATTTATTTTTTTAGAGATAGAGAGAATGGCAATGGGGGAAGGAGCAGAGAGGGAGGGACAGGGAAGGGGAAAGAAACTCAAGCAGACTCCGCACTGAGTATGGAGCTCAATGTGGGGCTCAATCTCACAACACTGAGATCATGACCTGATCTCAAAACCAAGAGTTGGAGGCTTAACCAACTGAACCACTCAGGCACCCCAACATCTCACACTACTTTAACCACCAAAGGAGGACATAGAGTTTTTTTGCAACCAAACAGTGGCCTTGCTATATTTGATTAAATTTTTTTAAATTTTGTAACACTACTTTGGTTTCTTCTTTTTCATGATGTTCCATATCTTTTGTGTTTATTTTCCTTATATTTGGAGAAGCAGTGAGAAAAAAAGTAATGCATGTAGAATCGGAAAATCTACTTTTAATCTCAGCTGCTTACTAGTCATTGATTTTTAGTGTGTCACTTTCATTTAACTATCTCTGAATTATTTTTGACTCCTTAATTCCCTTTTCTAAAACACACTGAGCATTGTCACCAGTCCCACCCACTCACTCCTCTAAGGCATCTTTTTTTGCCTTATTTACCTAGGCTTGTCTCTTCTTATTCTGCCTTTCTCTAGTGCAACTTTCCAGTTCTGAAATTATGGCAACATAACTCCACTATGTATTATGTTTTCTCCCTTTAACTTACTTCTTCAAATCACTGGTTGATATGAAACCCCTCTATGGTGTTCCACCATCTACTTTGTCTGGTTCCATGTCTGGTTCAGCCATACCCAGTACAGGTCCTCTCAACTGAGATGTGACCATGTTCCTAACACCCACTTAGAAAGCAATCTCAGGATATGACACCAGGACTCAAATCCAGGCCTTTTGTTACCAAGAGAGACCATATCCTAGGCCATAAGTAAACAACAACAATTTTAAAGAATTAAATAGTACAGAATGTCTTCTCTGATTATAGTAGAATCAAACTAGAAATCAATAATTGAAGAGTAAAAGGAAAATCTCCAACATGTGAAAATTAATCAAGACTTCCAAATAATCCATGGATCAAAGAGAAAATGTCAAGGGAAACATTTTTAAATGCCTAGCACTGAATGAAAATGAAAATTTAACACATAACAATGTGTCAGATGTAGTTAAAGCAGCAGCACCAAGAAAGATTTTCTAGTACTAAATGGATACATTGGAAACAATTAACAGTTGCAAATCAATAATCTAAGTTCCTAACACAAAAAAAAACTAGAAAAGTAAGAGCAAAATAAAGCTGAAACAAACCAAAAAGGAGCAGAAATCCATGAAATTGCAAATTAATAAACAATAGAAATAACCAGTGGAACGAGAAGCTATTTTTATAAAATCAAGAAAATTGATAAACCTCTAGAAAGACTGACAAAATAAAGAGGGAGGAGACATGATTCAAATCACCTATATCAAAAATGAAATAGGACATGTCACTCCATTTTTTAAAAAATGAACAAACTGGGAAATGGGCAAAAGATATGAACCGATATGTCACCAAAGGTATATATAAATGATACATAAGTATACAAAAAGATGCTCAACATCATTAGACATTAAAGAAATTCAAATCAAAACCACAATATAATATTACTACACACCTATCAGAATGGCTAAAGTAAAAAAAAAAAATAGTAATAGCAAATGCTGGCAAGGATGCAGAGAAATGGATCACTCATGCATTGTTGGTGAAAAAGTTAGGCAATTTCTTATAAAATGAAATAAGCAATTACCATATGACACAGCAATTTCACTTTTGAGCATTTATCCCAGAGAAATGAAAGCTTATGTTTATATAGAACACATAAACATACTATTTTATTCATAGCAGCTTTATTCATAATAGTCAAAAACTAGGAAAAAAGCACTTTAATATCATTCTACAGGTGAATGGCTAAACAAATTGTGATGCCATGTACCACACATACCATGTAATACATAGACCATGTAACACTACTCAGCAATAAAAAGGGAAAGCTATTGATACTGACAACAATTTGGATGAATCTTTAGAGTTTATGCTGAGTGAAAAACAGTAAATCCCCCCAAATTATATGCTATATGATTCCAAATATACACATACACACACAAACAACTGTTAGAACTAATAAACAAATTCAGCAAAGTTGTAGAATATAAAATAATATATAAAAGTTGGTTGGATTTTTATACACAAACAGTCAACTATCCAAAAAAAAAAAATTAAGAAAACAATTTCATTTACAATAGCATCAAAAGTAATAAAATACTTAGGAATAAATCTAACCAAAGGGGTTAACCTGAGTGAAAAACAGTAAATCCCCCCAAATTATATGCTAACCAAAGGGGTGAAAGACTTGTACACTAAAAGCTATAAAACATTGCTGAGAGAAATTAAAGAAAACACAAATAAATGGAAAGAATCTTGTGTTTATGGATTGGAGGACTTAATATTAAGATGTCGATACTACCCAAAGCTATCTACGGATTCAACACAATTTCTATCAAAATTCCAGCAATATTTTTGCAGAAACAGAAAAATGTAAGGGAAAAAATTTCATGATAATGAATTTTGCAGTTATGTCTTGCATATAGCATCAAAAGCACAGGCAACAAAAACAGAAATAGACAAATGAGATGACATCAAACTTTAAAACTTTTTTGCATCAAAGGACACAATCAACAGAGTGAAAAGGCAACCTATGAAATGGGAGAAAATATGTACAAATTATGTATATCTGATAAAAAGTTAATATCAAGAATGTATAAAGAGCTCCTACAACTCAACAATAAAAAAAAAAATCAAATAACCTAATTTAATAATGGGCAAAGAGGAATGTAGAGGAAAAGACAACAAAGTAGGAGGCTCCTGACTCTAGCCCTCCAAGGCAATAACCACATTTATACAACTAGCTCTGAAAATGACCAGAAGACTGGCAGAACAGATCTTCCACAGCTGCAGAGAGAAGTTGTAGAGAGAAGGCCACATTAAAAAGGGTAGAAGAGTTAGAAGCAGTTGCAAACCAAACCCCTATGTGACTAACCATGAATAGGAGGGACATCATGAGCATGGAGGAGCAAGGGGATCAGCCCCCACAGTGGGGCACCTCTGGTCTTGAGGGCCTACACTGGGAAAATGATACTCCATAATGTCTGGCTTTGAAAATCAGTGGGGCTTAATTCTGGGGGAGAGCCAGAGAGCAAAAAGAAACTGAGTCCCTGCCCTTAAGGAGTCTACAAGCTAAATAACTCGGCTTGAGGAACAACACAAAAGCAGTAGTTTGAAAAGCATCTGTGATATACATGAAAGAGATTTATTGACTAATCTTAGAACATGTGCCCAAGGGGCAGGGACCTAGGAAATTTCTCTGGGAACAAAAGTCCTGGTGGGTGCCATTTTTCTTGTCCTCTTTCAGCCTAGATAGCTGGATACTTGTGGGAGCCAGTTCAAGCACTCTCCATCTACATTGTTAGCACCATGAGCTTCATCATGGCCTTCCCCTGCAGACCCACCTCATCCAACCTACCCAATTCTGCAGGCATCCTTCAAAGTGGCTCCCACCCCAACAAACCCAACATGCACTCCAGCCAAGATTGGTGTCACTCCAAAGTGACTCCTGCCCTGGGAAATAAGGAAGATAACTACACACAACAATGCACCCACAATTCCTGCAGTCAGGCCTCTTAGCTGACTGTGCAGAGAGCAAGCCCTGACCTTCAGTGCACTTCCAGCTATGACAGAGGCTAACTGAAGACAACTAAGCTAAGTTCTGCCCTGTCCACTAATGAACCCATGGTGGCTGCAGGCAGGCCTCTGAACAATGCAGGGAGCAAACCCTGCCCAATGTGTCCACAGCAAGAAAAGTGGGTCATGCAGCCAGGCAATCATGATCAGTCACAACAGGGGGGTGCACACAGCCCATGCAAGGGAACCCCCAGAGTGCCTAGTTCTGATGACAAGAGTGGATTTCACAATAGGGCAGAAGATGTAGCTGACCTATCTAATATATAAAAACAATCAGAGTTAAACAAAAAAGATGGATATGTCCCAAATGAAACAAGTAAAAATCACAGACAAAGAGCTAAATGAAACAGAGATAAGCAATATACCTGATAAAGAGTTCAAAGTAATGGTCATAAAGATACTGGACCTGAAAAAAAAAAGCAGATGAACTCAGTGAGAATTTCACCCAAGGGATAGAAAATATAGAATAGAACTAGTCAGAGCTGAAGAATACAATAACTGAAATAAAAAATAAACTAGAGGGAATCAATAATAGATTAGAGGATGGGGAAGAATGGTACAGCCATCTGGAAGACAGGGTAATGTAAAGGAATCAAGATGAACAGCAAAAAGATAGAATAATAATAAAAAATGAGAATAAGTTAAGAGAACTCTGCACCTTCACCAAGTGTAATAACATTTGCATTATAGGGATCCCAGAGGGAGAAGGGGAGGTAGAAAACTTATCTGAAGAAATAATAGCTATAAATTTCCCAATTCTAGGGAAGGAATTGGATACTGAGGTCCAGAAAGCAAAAGAGCCCCTAACAAGATAAACCAAAGAAGGTCTATACCAAAACACCTAATAATTAAAATGGCAAAAATAAATGATAAAGAGAGAATCTTAAAAGCAACAAGAGAAAAGAAAACAAATACATACAAGGGAAATACCATGAGGATATCAGTTGATTTTTTTTTTAAGATTTTATTTATTTATTTGAGAGAGAGAGAATGAGAGACAGATAGCAAGAGAGGGAAGAGGGTCAGAGGGAGAAGCAGACCCCCTGCTGAGCAGGGAGCCCGATGTGGGACTCGATCCCGGGACTCCAGGATCATGACCTGAGCTGAAGGCAGTCGCTTAACCAACTGAGGCACCCAGGCGCCCTCAGTTGATTTTTTTAACAGAAACTTTGCAGGCCAGAGGAAATGGCATGATATATTCAAAATGCTGAAGGAAAAAAAACCTATAGCCAATAATACTCTACCCTGCAAGGCTATCATTCAAAACTGAAGGAGAGATATAAAGTTTCCCAGACAAACAACAGTTAAAGGAGTCCATCACCACCAAACCAGCCTAAAGACACATATAGACTGAAAGTAAAGGGATGGAAAAAGATATTCCATGCAAATGGAAGAGAAAGAAAAAAAAAGTCAGAGTAGCAATGCTTGTATCTGACAAAATAGACTTCAAAACAAAGACTCTATCAAGAGACAAAGAAGAGTATTACATAATGATAAAAAGATCAATCCAAAAAGAGGGTATAACAATTGTAAATATGTATGCACCCAACATAAGAGCACTAAAATATATAAAGCAAATGTTAAGACATAAAGGGAGAAATTGACAGTAATACATTAATAGTAGAGACTTTAACACCTCATTTGCATCAATGGATAGATCATCTAGACATAAAATCAACAAGGAAACAATGGTTTTGAGGAACATAGTAAACCAGATGGACCTAAAATATATATGCAGAGCACGCCATCCAAAATAGCATAATACACATTCTTTTCAAGTGCACATGGAACATTCTCCAGGTTAGATCACATGTGAGGCCACAAAACAAGTCTCAATAAATTTAAGATTGAAATCTTATCAAGCATCTTTTCCAACCACAATGGTATGAAACTAGAAATCAATTTTTAAAAAAATACTGGAAAACTACAAACATACGGAGGCTAAATAACATGCTACTAAACAATCAATGGGTCAACTAGGAGATCAAAGAGAACTAAAACAATATATGGAGACAAATGAAAATGGAAGCACAATGGTCCAAAATCTTGGGGATGCAACTAAAGCAGTTCTAAGAGGACAATTTATAGTGATACAAGCCTACCTCAAGAAATAAGAAAAATCTCATGGGCGCCTGGGTGACTCAGTCGGTTAAGCGTCTGCCTTCGGCTCAGGTCATGATCCCGGGGTCCTGGGATCGAGTCCCGCATCGGGCTCCCTGCTCAGCCAGGAGCCTGCTTCTTCCTCTCCCACTCCCCCTGCTTGTGTTCCCTCTCTCGCTGTCTCTCTCTGTCAAATAAATAAATAAAATCTTAAAAAAAAAAAAAAGAAATAAGAAAAATCTCAAATAAACAACCTAACCTTATAACCAAAGGAACTAGAAAAAGAAAAAGAAACAAAGACCAAAGTTAGTAAAGGAAGGAAATAATATAGATTAGAGCAGAAATAAATGAAATTGAGACTAAAAATGGAAAGAAAATATCAATGAAAACAAGAGGTGGTTCTTTGAAAAGATCAACAAAATTAATAAGGCAATATAGCAGACATATTAAGAAAAAAGAGAAAGGATTCAGATAAATAAAATAAGAAATGAAGAAGAAATAACATCCAACACCACAAAAATACAAAGAATTATAAAAGAATACTATAAAAAAGTACATGCCCATAAAATGAACAATCTAGAAGAAATAAATTCCTAGAAACATACAGTCTTCTAAAATTGACTCCAGAAGAAATAAAAACTTTGAATAGATTGATAACTAGTAACCAAATTGAGTCAGTAATCAAAAAACTCCCAAACCCAACAAACAAAAGTCCAGGACCAGATGGCATCACTAGTGAAGTCTACCAAATACTTAAAGAATAGTTAATACCTATACTTCTCAAACTATTCCAAAAAATTGAAGAGCAAGGAATGCTTCCAATTTGATTATACAAGGTTAACATTACCCTGATGTAATAATAGACAAAAACACTGCAATAAAAGAAAATTATAGGGGCACCTTGGTGGCTGTCAGTTAACCGTCCAACTCTTGATTTTGATTCAGGTCATGATCTCAGGTCGTGGGATTGAGCCTGCATCAGGCTCCATGCTCAGCAGGGAGTCTGTTTAAGATTCTCTCTCTCCATCTCCCTCTGCCCTTCCCCCCACCTCTCTCTCTCTCTCTCTCTCTCTCTCTCAAATAAATAAATAAATCTTTAAAAAGAAAAAGAAAGGGGCATCTGGGTGGCCCAGTTGGTTAAGCATCTGCCCTCGGCTCAGGTCATGACCCTAGGGTCCTGGGATTGAGCCCTGCATTGGGCTCCCTGCTCAGTGAGGAGTCTGGTTCTCCCTTTCCCTTTACCCCTCCCCCTGCTCGTGCTTTCTCTCTCACGCTCTCTCTCTGTCTCAAATAAATAAGTAAAAATCTTAAAAAAAAAAAAAAAAGGAAAATTATAGGCCAATATCCCTGATGAACAAAGATGTAAAAATACTCAACAACATATTAGCAAATCAAATTCAACAATACATTAAAAGTACCATTCACCATGATCAAATGGGATTTATTCCAGGGATGCAAAGGTGGTTCAATATTCACAAATCAATCAATGTGATACATCACATTAACAAGAGGAAGGATAAAAACCATTTGACCATCTCAAGACATGCAGAAAAATCATTTGACAAAGTACAACATCCACTCATGACAAAAACTCTCAATAAAGTGGGTTTACTGGGAAAATATATCAATATAATAAAGATCATAAATGAAAAACCCATCATACTCAATGGTGAAAAACTGAAAGCTTCCTCTAAGAACAGGATCAAGATAAGTATGTCTACTCTCACCACCTTAGTCACCATAGTACTGGAAGTCTTAGCTGCAGCAATCAGACAAGAAAAAAAAAAAAAAGGCATCCAAAGTGATAAGGAAGAAGTAAAACTGTCACTATTTGCAGATGACATAGTATTATATAGAAAACCCTAAGGACTCTACCAAAAAATTATTGGAATAAATGAATTCAGTATAGTTGAAGATTACAAAATTAATATACAGAAATCCTTTGCATTTATATACACTAATAATAAAGTAGCAGAAAGAAAAATTAAGAAAACAATCCCATTTACAATTGCACCAAAAAGAATAAAATACCTAGGAATAAATTTAACCAAGGAGTTTTGTGAAAAACTTGTACTCTGAAAACTATAAGACACTGATGAAAGAAATTAAAGATGCCACAAACAAATGGAAAGATTCCATGCTCATGGGTTAGAAAAATTAATATTATTAAAATGTCCATACTGCCAAAAGCAATTTACAGTTTCAATGCAATCCCTCTCAAAATACCAACATCATTTTTCACAGAACTAGAACAAATAATACTAAATTTCATGTGGAATCACAAAAGACCTTGAACAGCCAAAGCAATCTTGAGAAAGAACAAAGCTGGAGGTATCACAATCCCAGATATCAAGATATACTACAAACCTGTATTTATCAAAACAGTACAGTCGTGGAACAAAAACAGACACATAGATCAATGGAACATGATAGATAGCCCAGAAATAAACCCATGCTTATTTGGTCAATTAATCAATGACAAAGGAGGCAAGAATATATAATGGGGGAAAAAAACAGTTTTTTCACTAAATGGTGTTGGAAAAACTGGAGAGCTACATGCAAAAGAATAAAATTGGACCACTTTCTTACATCACACACAAAAATAAACTCAAAATGGGTTAAAGGCCTAAATGTGGGACCCGAAATCATAAAACTCTTTAAAAAAAATACATAGGCAATAATCTCTTGGACACTGGCCTTAGCAATATTTTTCTAGATATGTCTCCTGAGACAAGGGAAACAAAAGCAAAAAATAAACTCTTGAGACTACACCAAAATAAAAAGCTTTTGAATAGCAAGGGAAATCATCAATAAAAGGAAATGGCAACCTACTGAATCGGAGAAGATACCTGCAAATGATATATCCAATAAGGGGTTAATACCCAAAATACATAAAGAACTTATACAACTCAATGCCAAAAAAGAAATAATCTGTTTTAGAAATGGGCAGAGGACCTCAATAGACATTTTTCCAAAGAAGACATACAGATGGCCAACAGGAAAATGCAAATCAAAACCACAATGAGATATTACCTCACACCAATCAGATAGAATTACCATATGATCCAGTAATTCCACTACTGGGTACCTATGCAAAGAAAATAAAAACACTAATTTAAAAAGATATATGTAGCTTTATATATATTGCAGCATTATTTACAAGAGCAACCCAAGTGTCCATCGAGACAGACACATAAATATGTGCAATGAAATATTACTCAGCCATTAAAGAGAATGAAATCTTGCCATTTGCAACAACATGAATGGACCTAGATATATGCTAATTGAAATAAATCAGACAAATACCATATGATCTCACTTATATATGGGATCTAAAAAAACAAATGAAAAAACAAAAACAGACTCTTACATATAGAGAACAAACTGGTGGTTACCAGAAATAAGGTGAGTTGAGGGGATGGGTGAAATAAGTGAAGGGGATTATTGGTACAAAATTCCAGTTATAAAATAATTAAGTCATGGAGATGAAAAGGACAGCATTGGGGAATATAGTCAATAATATTGTCATAACTTTGGTGATAGATGGCAATGACACTTATCGTGGTGAGCACTGAGAAATGTATAGGATTGTCAAATCACTGTGTTGTATACCTGAAACTAACATAACATTGTATTTCAGCATTCTTCAATAATAAAAAAAATAAATAAAATTTTTAAAAGGCAAAGAACTGGATATTTCTCCAAAAATGACATATAAATGGCCAATAAGCGTATGAAAAGATGTTCAACATCACTAATCATCAGAGAAATGAAAACTACAATGAGATATCACCTCATACCAACATAAGGTGACTGCTACCAAAAAAGCAAAAAATAACTGTTAGTGAGGATGAGAAGTTGGGACACTTGTATACTACTGATGGGATTGTAAAATGATGCAACTGCTACGGAAAACAGTATGGAATTTCCTCAAAAATTAAAAATAGAAATACCATATGGTCCAGCAATCCCACTTCCGAGTATATATCCAAAAGAATTGAAAGCAGGATCTCAAAGAGATATTTGCACACCCATGTTCATAACTGCACTATTCATAATTACCTAGAGGTGGAAGCAAACCAAATGTCTACTCAGGAGTGAATGAATCAAACAAAATATGGTACATGCATATAGTGGAATATTATTCAGCCCTTAAAAAAAGAAGGAGGGGCGCCTGGGTGGCTCAGTCATTAAGCGTCTGCCTTCGGCTCAGGTCATGATCTCAGGGTCCTGGGATCGAGCCCCGCATCGGGCTCCCTGCTCCGCGGGAAGCCTGCTTCTCCCTCTCCCCCTCCCCCTGCTTGTGTTCCCTCTCTCGCTGTGTCTCTCTCTGTCAAATAAATAAATAAAATCTTTAAAAAAAAAAAAGAAGGAAATCCTGTCACATGCTACAAAATGTATATATCTTGAGGATATTATACTAAGTGAAATAAGTCAATTACAAAAAAACAAATGCTCTATGATTCCACTTACATGGGGTATCTAAAGTAGTCAAATTCATGGAAACAGAAAGCATGGTTGTTACAAGGGATTAGGGAAAGGGGGAAAAGGGGAGTTGTTGTTTAATGGATATGGAGTTTCAGACCTGCAAGATGAACAAGTTCTGGAGATCTATTTCACAATGTGAATATACTTAACACAACTGAACTGTACACTTAAAAATGGTTAAGATGGTGAATTTTATATTACATATTTTCTATCACAATTAAAAAAAAAACAAAAAAACAGTCCCAGGCAAACTGGAACAAGTTGGTCACCCTTGTACTATTACACTCAGCAATAGGAAGGTTATATTGTAATTTTGAATTGGGAATGATGAACCCTCCTGCTTTTTTTAGGTTCAGAGACTACTGCTGTCCTGCAAACTTGAACATTTTCCTTAGTTCTCCAGGACAGCTGGACACAAGATCAAGAAATATTAAAGAAGACGTTACTGAATCTTAGAATCAAGAGATTGAGACTCTGTATAAGTTCTCTTCCTAGAATACATAAAGATAGGACAGGTTGAGTGGTCTTCAGGGAACAAGGTGTCTGATAAGACAGACTATTTTGTTTTTAATTGTTGGTTATGCCCTTATTTGAAAGGCCATTATCACCACATCTTTAGAAAAGCCTAATTATCACTGTCTGGTGTCTGCAGAGATGTGGGAAATTAAGAGTCAGTCAATGTGTTGAAACTTGGGTTTGAAGAGTTAAAGAGAAGTCTCCTCAGGGCAGTGTTGAACCATTGCCCAACTTAAAGGTGAATCCTGGGGTAAAATTATGAGAGCCAGCCGCCCCATCCTATGTTGAGGTTCTCACTCCACAACCACTCTTGGATTAAGTTCTCTGCCTTACCTACCCGAAAAAAATATTTGCTTTAAGATTTAGCTGAGGATTCACCTTTTTGTAACTTGCTGTAACCCCCTTTTCCAGACAGAGAGCTAGGTAAGCACTCCTTCATCTCTTCTCTCCACAATTTTGGATATGGTAGCTTTGTTGTTTATAAAAAGAGAAAGAGATCTTCCACTGGACTAATAATTTTTACAGAGAGAAGATTCTTTCTTGTTCATATTTGTAGTGCTCATTCAAAAAATGATTGTTAAATGAATGAATATGTGAATTCAACAAGCAATTTGGAACCAAAGAATCAAAGATGAATGAAGTGTCCTTCATAAAAGTTTCTCCACATCTACCTTTAGATAAAATAATTGTTTTAAAATACTCTTTGGTAGCTTCCATCACAAATAAAATTAGTTTCTGTGGATCTCAGGGCAAATTTTCCAAGATGCATCACATAGAGCAGCACATGGCTGGACACAGCCAAATGAACAAATTGGACTCCCCAACCCTCCCCCACTGCATCCTGTAACAAAAACTATAATGTTTACCTTCTCTTTTGTCTACATTTTCCTTCCACATATTTTTAAATAATTGGACCATAGTATGAACTAATCATCTTCCAAATTTCCTGTTCTTAAAAAAATAAAAAGTATGGTTTTAATTAGAAAGAACAAAGGAAAAAAAATTTTCTCATTCTTTCAAAAGTTAAAAATGACTTGAGAATTCCTTATAATCAAATTCTATACACAGAAAAATTATTCCTTCAGGGCTTGCATTCTGTACCCTCCAAATAAGGTTAGGATTAATGGCTAGTGTTTTTTTCTTAATCCTATGGAACCATTTCTTTTAAAACTGAAATGCTATTAGAACCCTAGTAGCAAGATCCCAGGGAGGGACTTTTGAAATTTCACGCTCTTGATAATGAAACAGAATTGTAAAGAAGCTTCAACCTAAAGTTTTATTTATTTAAATATGTACAAAGCACAATTTTTTCCCTTCTGCAAAACCTCAGAATATGTACCAGGACTTTTGCTAGAAATGTAACAAAGAAAATATATCAAGTTCAATGGAGTCAGAGAAATCTGATTACAAACACCAAACCACAAATCTGCACATCCCAAATCTACCACTTACTAGTTGTGACCACAGACAATTCATTTAACTTACTTGAGCCTTTTTCATAAATAAAATATATTTGATAATATAGGCTTCATAGAATTCTTATGAAAACTAAATGTTATATATAAAGCATGTAACACAGTGCCTGGCAAAATAGGTTCATATTAAGTGTTATTTCCTTTTCTCTCTCTTGAAGTATTAAATTTAAATTAAAATTTTACTAAAACTCATGTGTTGCAGATAAAATTTTCCAATAAGAAAATGATGAATAGACATAAAACGTGGTCAACAGTTGACACCTGTGTCACCTATATTATTATTATCATGTAATTATAATAACTATATTACTTGTGACTTTTCTTTTTTTATCTTGACATGAATTGGCTGAAGTAGTGCCATGGAGCCAATACTAACTTTTTTTATTACCACTCTTTAAAAATAACTGATACGGTATGGAGTCCAAGATGGCAGGGGAGTAGGGGATCTAAATTTCATCTGGTCCCAAGAATTCAGCTAGATAGTTATCAAACTATTCTGAACACCTACAAACGCAACAGGAGATCAAAGAAAAGAATAGTAGCAACTCTCTGAACAGAAAAGCGACCACTTTCTGGAAGGTAAGATGTGCGGAGAAGTGAATCTGAGGTGATATATGGCAAGATAGACCTCAGGGGGAGGGATAGACTCCGTCTGCTGACTACCCGGAAGTGATAGAGCAGTGGGGCACAAAATCAGAACTTTTAGAAGTCTGCTCCACTGAGGTGCACTTGCTCCAGTGGCTAAGAGGGGGGTGGAACCCTTGCTGGGACAGTTTGGTCCCAGGACCCTCAGGGTCACAGAAAGACTGGGGGTGCCTGAGTGTGGCAGAGCTCCCACGTATTGGAGTGGCGAAGCTGGCTGCAAAGATGGAGCTGAGGAGTGGGCTCTCAGTTAGGGGTTGCCATAAACCATGATCTGCGGCACAGTCAGGCCTCTGCTCTGCAGGGGCCCAACAAGTGGCAGATCCTGGGAGATTCCCCTTCCTCCCCCAGGAGGAGCAGCGTGGGAGTGCACTACAAGAATCTGCTGGGTTTAGAGACTTCAAACAGGGTTGTGTGCCAGAGATAGAAATGCTTGGTCACAGGTCAGGCAAGCACAGAGTGCAGCCAGAGACCCGGGAGACAGGAGTTATTGACTACTTTTCTCTGAGGGCTCACTGAGGAGTGGGGCCCTGAGCTCTCCGCTCCTCCGGGGCCAGAGATTAGGAGGTTGCCATTTCCATTCTCATCCTCTACAGCTGTGTGGAAAGCCTTAAGGGAACAAAAACTACAGAGAGCAAACTGGAGCAGATTACTTAGCCTGGCCTGAGGCAAGAGTGGGGCAATTCCACCTGGGGCAGACATTTGAGAATCAATGCAACAGGCCCCTCCCCCAGAAGATCTGCAAGAACATCCAGCCAAGACTAAGTTTACCAATCAAGAGAACTGCAAAACTCCAGCACTAGGGGGAATACAGCACATAGAATTCATGACTTTTTCCCATGATTCTTTAGTCTTTCAACTTTAATTTTGTAAATTTTCTTTGTTTTTTTCTGGAATTATTCTTATTTCCTTTTTCAACCAACCTCTTATCAATTCCTTTTTTAAGAACTTTTTAAATATTCATTTTTACAGTCATATTCTATCCCTTGATTGTATTTAACCTTATTTTTTGTATATATATAAGTTTTTCTTTCTTTAAAATTTGGGATGAAGTTTCTTCTAACAGACCAAAATATATCCAAAATCTAGTGTATGACTCTGTTCTATTCACCCGCCTGATCACATTCTCTCTCTTTTTTTTTTTTAATTTTTCTTCTTTCTTTTTTCAACCAACTTCTTATCTTATCAATTCCTTTTTTAAAATATTTTTTAATTTTTATTTTTACAGTCATACCCCATCCCTTCATTGTATTTAACTTTATTTTTGTATATATGCTTTTCTTTCTTTAAAATTTTGGGATCCAGGGCACCTGGGTGGCTCAGATGGTTAAGTGTCTGCCTTCGGCTCAGGTCATGATCCCAGGGTCCTGGGATCGAGTCCCACATCGGGCTCCCGGCTCAGTGGGGAGCCTGCTTCTCCCTCTGACCCTCTCCCCTCTCATGCTGTTTCTCGCTCGCTCGCTCTCTAAAAAATAAATAAAATCTTTAAAAAAAAAAAAAA
>NC_138370.1:99264343-99302631 GCF_054177405.1 Leptonychotes weddellii
AAGAAAGAGAAATTAAGGAGTCGATCCCATTTACAATTGCACCCAAACCCATAAGATACCTAGGAATAAATCTAACCAAAGATTTCTGTACTCAGAAAACTATAGAATGCTCATGAAAGAAATTAAGGAAGACACAAAGAAATGGAAAAACATTCCATGCTCATGGATTGGAAGAACAAATATTGTGAAAATGTCTATGCAACCTAGAGCAATCTACACATTCAATGCAATCCCTATCAAAATACATCAACTTTTTTCACAGAAATGGAATAAATAATCCTAAAATTTGTGTGGAACCAGAAAAGACCCTGCATAGCCAGAGGAATGTTGAAAAAGAAAAGCAAAGCTGGTGGCATCATAATTCCAGACTTCAAGCTCTATTACAAAGCTGTAATCTTCAAGAGAGTATGGTACTGGCCAAAAACAGACATATAGATCAGTGGAACAGAATAGAGAACTCAGAAATGGACTGTCAACTCTATGGTCAACTAATCTTTCACAAAGCAGGTAAGAATATCCAATGGAAAAAAGACAGTCTCTTCAACAAATGGTGTTGGGAAAAGTGGACAGCCATATGCAGAAGAATGAAACTGGACCATTCTTTACAGCATAGACAAAAATAGACTCAAATGGATGAATGACCTGAGACAGGAATCTGTCAAAATCCTTGAGGAGAACACAGGCAGCAACCTCTTTGACCTCAGCTGCAACAACTTTTTCCTGGACATATCAGCAAAGGCAAGAGAAGCAAGGGCAAAAATGAACTATTGGGACTTCCTCAAGATAAAAAGCTTTTGCACAGCAAAGGAAACAGTCAACAAAAACAAAAGACAACTGACAGAATGGGAGAAGATATTTGCAAATGACATATCAGATAAAGGGCTAGTATCCAAAATCTATAAAGAACTTATCAAAGTCAACATCCCAGGAACAAATAATCCAATCAAGAAATGGGCAGAAGATATGAACAGATGTTTCTGCAAAGAAGACATCAAATGGCCTATAGACACATGAAAAAATGCTCAACATCACTCGGCATCAGGGAAATCCAAATCAAAACCTCAGTGAGATAAGACCTCACACCAGTCAGAATGGCTAAAATTAACAAGTCAGGAAACGACA
Organism: Leptonychotes weddellii; assembly: GCF_054177405.1. Classification (NCBI taxonomy): domain Eukaryota; kingdom Metazoa; phylum Chordata; class Mammalia; order Carnivora; family Phocidae; genus Leptonychotes; species Leptonychotes weddellii. Next base: position 99,265,466 of record NC_138370.1, read on the forward strand.
GATGTTGGTGAGGATGCCGAGGAAGGGGAACCCTCCTACACTGTTGGTGGGAATGCAAGCTGGTGTAGCCACTCTGGAAAACAGTATGGAGGTTCCTCAAAAAGTTGAAAATAGAGCTACCCTATGACCCAGCAATTGCACTACTGGGTATTTACCCCAAAGATACAAATGTAGTGATAGGAAGGGGCACGTGCACCCCAATGTTTATAGCAGCAACCAAAATAGCCAAACTATGGAAAGAGCCTAGATGTCCATCAACAGATGAATGGATAAAGAAAAAGTGGTATATATATATACAATGGAATATTATGCAGCCATCAAAAAATGAAATCTTGCCATTTGCAATGACATGGATAGAACTAGAGGGTATTATGCTAAGCAAAATAAGTTAATCAGAGTAATACAAGTATCATATGATCTCACTGATATGTGGAATTTGAGAAACAAGGCAGAGGATCATATGGGAAGGGAGGAAAAAATGAAACAAGAAGAAATCAGAGAGGGAGACAAACCATAAGAAACTCTTAATCTCAGGAAACAAACTGTGATTTGCTGGAGTGGGGTGGGGTGGGAGGGATGGAACGGCTGGGTGATGGACATTGGGGAGGGTATGTGTTGTGGTGAGTGCTGTGTATTATGTAAGAATGATGAATCACAGACCTGTATCCCTAAAACAAATAATATATTATATGTTAATAATAAAAAAAGAAAAAAGGAAGAAATTGATCTGTATCAAATGATATAACTTTATTTTTTTTCTTTTTAATGTCTATATGATATTCAATATTGTGGGTGTATATAGTTTATTCAGCCACTCTCATATTGATAGTCGTTTGTTTATGGTTACTTATTTCCACTATGGACACTTCTTTAATAAACATGTGCATAAAGCCTTTGACTAGGGCTTTTATCACTCTAGGATGGATTTCTAGGAGTGAGATTATTGGAGTTAAAGATATTTTTAATTCTAGGGGCACCTGGGTGGCTCAGTCAGTTAAGCATCTCACTTGGGCTCAGGTCATGATCCTGGGGTCTTGGAATAGAGCCCTGTGTCAGGCTCCCTGCTGAACAGGGAGTCAGCTTCTCCCTCTCCATCTGCCCCTCCCCCTGCTCATCCTCTGTCTCTCTCTCTCTCAAATGAATAAATAATATCTTTTTTTAAAAAAGAAAAAAAAATAACTGATAGAGTATTTTAGTTTACATGTCAAGAGGAAAGAACCAACTGACTTTTCAAAGTGACTGCCATGCTTCCAATGCATATTTTTAAGGGCTGTCCTATTTGAATTTGCATTTACGCATTTTATTTTATAGTATAAGAAAAGCTTCAGTAAAATCAGTAACAACTTTCCTTTTGAGCCCAAAATTGTTATCCTTTGGCTTCTTATAGCAAAAGCTTATTAACTTTTCTGGCCCTTGAATATAGTGTGTATTACCAATACTGACCTCAAAAATAGTATGCTTCAGTGTGCATTGTAAGATCATCTCACAATGAAAAATCAGGAAAGGGAATATGTGTCTGTGTGTGTGTGTGTGTACAGTAACAGAGAAATTTTATGGTTTCCTTGACCTTATTTTGGCAATCTGAAAAGAAAACTGCTGGGATTTGAAGATGTTGTTCCAGAGAATTTATGTGTGCTGAAGCTGATACTTGGGCTTTTGAGCCATTCACTCTGGCAGTTAAATATGTTCTAAAAATCTTGGCTCTATCATGCAAGATAGCTTTAAAAATAATAAAATAAACAAAAAGAAATTACAATTCAACTAAATAAGAAAATATTTACTATTTTTAAGAAAGCTAGGAAAATTTTTTGAAAGAAAAACATTATTTTTTACAAAGAATTTTATATCCTCATTCTGTCAGGAAAGTTATAGTTCCCTTTAGGATAAATGGAAGTATGGTGATTTAGTGTCTAATATCTGAAAATGTGTTATTTAAAATTGGACTGGGCGCCTGGGTGGCTCAGATGGTTAAGCGTCTGCCTTCGGCTCACGTCATGATCCCAAGGTCCTGGGATTGAGCCCCACATCGGGCTCCCTGCTCAGCGAGGAGCCTGCTTCTCCCTCTGCCTCTCTCTCTGTCTCTGTCTCTTAGGAATAAATAAATAAAATCTTTAAAAATATAAATAAAAATAAAATAAAATTGGACTGTCAGAGCTGATTAGTTCTGTATTTGTTTTCTACCACTAATATTGCCTCCCTTTCCATGCTTTTGTAGTTATAGCAAGAATAAAATATATACAAGACTAGGATTCTGTCATTACCTTCTAATAGGTCCTAGAAACTCATTAGGAATATCTGTCTTTCATTTTGCATGTGCTTAACAGACCTGAATCCTAAGACAGTAAAAGGCATAATAGGGAACACACACATGCACACACACGCACACACACACATACACCTAAAATATGTTTACAACTCCACTGTCACTCTCCCATCTTTACTGCAACTTCCTTCTAACTCTGCCTTCAGTCCAAATCTCAGGGTAGACATGGATTTAATCCCAAACTAGACCTTATCTTAAAACCAGATGTGGCCATACTGGGTAGTTGGCCAGTATGGCCAGTATGACTAGTTGACCCAGTTATGTATGCTCCCATGAAATACTGGTGTTTCACCAGTTAACTGAATCCAAATGGTCAAAAAGCAATGTTCTTTTTCAGTTCACAGTGGGAAAAACACTTCTAACAAATAGAATTTCCTCAATGTTTAATTTTCCTCAGATATTTTTTTCATATACAGTTATAGCCTACTATTTATCTGCTATGATATCTCCACTATACTGATCTCTTTAGCAATTCCTAGTACAAACTGTACTTTATTTTATAGTCCTTTGTCTTTTCACACACTATTTCTTTTGCCTAAAATATCCCTTCCTCCTTCCTTATCTTTCCACCTTCCTTGCTCCAGTAAAATCCTTCCCATCTTTTCAAGTGACAGAATAGATGATATTTAATCTTGGCCTCCTTTTCTGACTATGCCCTTTATGATGCCAAACTTGATTTAGATACCTACCTCAGGTGCTTTGATTGAACCAAGTCCTACATTTACTGTAGCATAATCTCTCTGTAATGGCACTACTTGCTTACTATTGTTTTCGGTAGGTGACAAACTCCAAGGCAGGTACTGTGGCATGGTCTTCATGGTGTCTTCAAGAACTAGCATTCATTCAGTAGTGTGACATACTTGTCTTAAGAGATCTTTATTGTGTGACTTGAAAGAGTGCTAATAGATGATAAAACAACTGAAGAAATTGCAAACAAATCTTAAAAAGTTGAAAATAATTATTATGCTAGTTCAGTAGTTTTTCCTCCATAGATGCTTGTGATTATTATCTTTATATTGCATACAAATTGTATAATTATTTTTCTCATGTTTTTCTTGGAAAAAAAATGCTCCAAATTTAACTTAACATACAACTGCCTGGAATTTAACCACATAAACATGTTTGGAAAATCACTACCCCCAACCATTTCTTATTTTTCCTCCATCATCAACTCTGTTCGGGGCACACTTCTTTTGACTCCAGTTGATTCTGTAATCCCTTAATATATAACAATTGACAGAAACAATGAGACACTTTTAACCATGGATCTCTTACCTTCTTAGAAGAAGACTTACTCCTATTCTCAGCCTCAACTGCAAAGTTGTTAGAAAGAAGAAGCTTCTAGAATAAAATTAAGTACTGGAGTAATATGAGGTATCATCATAGGTGAGTAATATGCCATCCTATCTTCTCTACTCTTCCAGGGAATACATTTCAAATAGCTCTCTACATCTTGAGGATCCATGTGGATTGAATATACCTTAAATCAAGGACAGCAGTATGTGTCATTGCTGTTTATTCCTTTAGGGAAGAATATGTTTAAAATTCGGTTTTCCTCTGTGAGCCTGAAGAATCCTCTTTAGCCATTGTGAAAAAAAGGCTTTTATTAAAATGTCCCTTTAATTGACATTACAATGGCTATCAATAATACCCATTTCACGCAAGCAAGAACTATGACCTGGGGCATAGATGGCCGTTAAGATGTCTGAGAAGGTCTAGCATAATTACTTCAGGAATGAGAATGGGAGTGATGGTAGGAGTGATGATGGTGGTGGTTAAAGTCACAGTGATGGCCGTGGTGTTGGGAGTAGTAGTAACAGTGGTAGTGGTTGTTGGTGGCAATGGTAATATTTTAGTGGTAGTTATTGTAGCGACATCGTGGTAATGGTATCAGTGGTTGTTTTATGCGGTGACAGTAATAGTGATGGTGGTGGAGGTGGTGGAGGATAGAGTAGTAGTACTCTTTCTGTTTAGTATTTTAGAGACTCAGGGAGAGACCAACAGAGAAAGCTTTTGTTTTCTTTTGCTTTGGCAAGTTCTTAAAATTTTACGGATTTTCAGTGGAGCCAGTTTTTCCCCATTCAATACAAGTGTTCCTGGAAGAGGGTAACTCTACGCTCTGGGGTGACACAGTGACCTTCTCTCTTCTCAGATGGCCCCACCACCCTCAGGTCTTCCTGAGGTGGCCCTGGGGACAGTCAATCCACTAAGTCATGTGCAGAAGGAGGCCTCTGCATAGGGCCAAGCCCTCCTTTGGGTTGAATTTGCACGTTTTCTTTTCTTTTTTCCTTCTTGTTTTTTGTTTTTGTTTTTGTTTTGTTTTGTTTTTTTAGACTACATATAAGTGAAATCACATTTGTCTTTTTCTGTCTGACTTATTTCTAAGAGGGTTGACTTTTTTTTTCATGAAAATTCAACACTCATTCATAATTTTTTTTTTTTCTCCAAAGATTTTTTTTCTTTAAATTCAAGTTAGTTAACATATAGTGTGGTATGGGCTTCAGGAGTAGAATTTAGTGATTCTTCACTTACATATAACACCCAGTGCTCATCACAACAAGTGTCCTCCTTAATACCTATCACCCATTTAGTCCATCCGCCCACCCACCACCCCTCCAGCAACCCTCAGTTTGTTCTCTATGGTTAAGAATCTCTTACGGTTTGCCTCTATGAGGGCTAACCTTTGAACAAGCCCCTGACAAAAATTCTCCACAAATATGCAAGAGAAACTGAATATTCAGTTAATACTAAGAAAAAGTCTTCTGTTGATACTGAGGTGATATGGTGCCCAAGATATGGTGCCCAAAATATGGTGCTCAGGTCTGTTAAAATCATTTCTTACTGAATGCCATCTGCCATCTATCCCTCACTCTCAGTCCTCAGACCATACACATCACACTTTCATTCACCCCTTTAATTATTTATGTAGAGAACTCAAACTAAAAGTCATTCCCTCTGAGAAACCTCCCCTGACACCCAACCCACCATAGTTCTCAGGGCTTTCCACTCACCACACATTTATCAGTTTTAAACTACTTATCTATCTCTTCAGTAAAAAAGATCCTTGAAGACAGGCAAAAATTATGCTTTTTCATCTCTTTATTCCCAACATCTTTCACAGAGTGTGAAATAAATGCTGAATACTTGGATGAAAGAAAGAATGAATGTTTCCTATAAGATGGTGAGTTTCTTTGAAGGAGTGCATCACGTCTTTTTCATCTTAGCTTTTTCTGTCCATCTCCCAATATTTTCTATATAGCAAGTTCTTTGTAACACTGGAAGAAAAATAAATTCAAAAGGCAGCTTTAACATTCATTTGATTTACAAAACAACACTAAAATAGGTAGAGATATTAACACCCCAAGGTCCCTTCCATTCCTAAGATTTAATGGTGTTATGATGCTGGTGAGGTATAATTATATGTGAGAAGGAATATGGACCTCCAAAGATGCCTTACTTCAGTCACACACTATTTCAGGAACAGAGCCCAGACTGAGCTCGCCTGAGACATTATTTCAGGAGCAGAGCCCAGACTTTGCTCCCTTTCTAGTTCTCCCTTCATAAAATCATGTTAACTTATACCTCATTTCTTTCTCTTCTGATGGGTCTTTTTTATATGTGGTATTAAGTACTTATGAGAACAATCCTCCTCCAGTAAGACATAGCATTAATAGTAGTTACACTATCTTTGTTTTTAGGACCCACTTTCTCCCCAGTTAAAGCAGAGGCAGTCACCTTAGAAAATAACACCTGCAAAGATAGAGAGAGAAAAAATGATTTGGTCCAGATGGTAATATTTGGCAGTTGCCAAAAGATTCACATGGCCAGAACTCTAGGCCAAATCAACTCCACCACACCTTTGCCTGGAGATGGGCTGAAAACAAAAACATGGTAAATTCCCAGTTTTATTCTAGTTTCTTTGATGTAGATTCTCACCCATTAGGGACACAGTTCTAGGACCAGAGATCAAAAAAACACTGGTCTTTATTATCCTTTGCTTGTTCCCTCTGAAACTGCCTGCTCAAAGAAAAGGAGGTGGAAGATTTTCAACTTGGGTTCAGCTCTCCTGAGAAGCTTGTGGTTTCATGAGTCTGAAAACAGTACAGTCATTCCCAAGACTACTTTGTCCAATAGTGTGCATAGGATCCCCTGCTCCCAAAGCAGAGCTCTAAAAGCCATTCCTTCCATGAGAGCCAGTTCAATCAGCAGCCAAGAATCAACCTTGATAAATACAATTTTAATAAGTGCTAGAAAATCAGGAAATTTCAGGCCCTTGGCTCTTGTAATTTTTATCATACAGAGTTCCCTACAGAGAGCGAAGGAAGAGCCAATAATGTGTCATCCTTTCCATCAGAGTCCTACAAAAAGTCAGTGTTGAAGAGACATTTTTTTGTCAGGTACTACTGTATATCAAATGTATCCACCTCTTGGAGAAAAAGGCAAAATTAATTTGAAAACAAAGAGAAGAGTCTGTAGCAACACTGGCAGAGAATTAGGTTTATAAGCTGGCCCAAGAGTACTCCAAATCTACCATAAGGGAAACATCTGACAAAGAAAAATGTGTGCTGGCAACTTGTTTGATTGTAATTTCAATGAAAAATTGAAACCATACTTCCATGGGATTAAGCTTCCCTCATTCAGCAGAAGGAGGTTCCCATTAACAAATATGGACCATGTTAGCATCCCCTTGCACTTCTCCTTTTAGGCTGCTTGCCCATAAGTATACATTGTGAGCTGGAGATGGAAGAAACCTCCTCAGTGCGGCCCGAGGTGGTAGAATTGGTTCTTAGTATGTTGAGGACTAAATTGGTTGCATTGGTGACAAAAAGTAGACTTTTGCCTTGCAGATTCAATATTAATTAGAGAAATAAGTAAGTCTGAAGGGGTTCCTTCCAGAGAGATAATAAGATTCTCTTGATGGTATGCAAAAAAGGCCCATAGTTCACCTATTATTGTATAATGATGCTGAATGGAGGAAAGACACTTTAATTTATCTTCCCCATTGGTATATATCTTTATTTTTGTCATACACAAGAGAGCGGTATAAGGAAACTGGTCAGGCTCTTGGTTTACAAAAGAACAAATGTTTGGTAAGGTAAAGCAACTTAGAACCCAAGGGGTCCTTCACAGCATGTGTTTGCAAAGAATACCAGAACTGTTTACAGCATGTAAATATCCCACAGAGTCAGTCAAAATAGTGATAATTAATGTGTTTAAAGATTAATGAGCTCAAGACCAGTATATGGTGAATACAGCTGACAGTTTAGCAAATGCAAGGGCTGGAAGATGGAATTATTTTGTCTATATTTTCATTTATTTATTTTTACCAGCACTGCTGCCTGTCCTGCTTATGGTCCCCATTGCCTCTTTTACAGTACTCTGACCATCCACAGAAACACACAGATATTGACCTCCTGTGACTAAGTGTTTCATAGAAAAATAAATCCTTGGGACAGAAAAAGGATTCTCTACTCCAGTGAAATTATTTCACTATATAAAATATTGAATTATTTGGGAGTGCTTGTAAGAGAAACACACATCTGGTGGGAGGAAGGAAAATGCATCTGAAGGTTAATCCCTTATGAAAGGTCCTCAGCCAAAGAATCTTCTATAGATGTGTGATGAGATACACTTTCCCTAGGTAGCTCTAATTATGTAGAAAAATGTCTAATGTTGCTCTGCCATGTCTACATTTTATATAGGTTTCCAAGGGCAGGAGCCATGTCTTTTAAACATTGACTCTTTTCTCTGGCATATGATTGATGTTCAGATAGTAGAGTAAAATAAAATACCCTTTTATAGAAACTCTGCTTTTATACAATTCAAGAGAAAGAACATAAAAATCAGAAGCCAAGAATCTTTTCAATAAAAAATCAATAAGACTTGCTATAACCAAAGAAAAAGCAGCTAGAGTTTTAGATATTACATTAAGACTAACTCCAGATCCACCAATGTCAATCCAAGCCTGATTTAAATCTTCTTCCTTTTTTCCACTTCTTTAATGAGTAACCTAATGGATTAAAATTATCATTTTATTTCCAGAAGGTAAATTACTATGAGTGTGAGCAATAGGAGGAAGCACTCCAGTAATTCCAACAGCTTTCTGCCCTCACAACACCTTGTCTGGCCGTAGTGGAAACAAGAAATAATTTATCACATACTTCTGAACATATAAAGGTAAAAGTCACATAAGGCACCAAAGATCCTATACATCCCTGGCTATATCACCTGATTCTGTTTAGAGACTGTTCTAAAAAGAAGGACAAGCTGTTCTTTTACATCTTTCTCGATCCCAGAAGGCAGGGGACAAGCCTTAGTAGGAAGCAGTTTACATTAAGTATGGCCTATGGGAGAATCTCTTTTCTCTGTGAACAGCCATTATGGCTCTACTAGATCGTGAGGTTGCTTGGAGGCAAACAGATGAATGAAAATTCTGTTACCTTGGATAATTGAAACTGAGATGTTTTTCCAATGAACCTTGGATAATTGAAACTGAAATGTCTTTCCAGTGCACCAAAAGCCAAACTGAAGAAATGGAAATAACCAGAAAGACATAGAATATGTGGTCACAAAAATGTGGGCCCTGGATCTGCAGCATCAGCATTATCAGGGAACCAACTCCAAATGCACATTCTTGGGCCTTTTCCAGACCTACTGAATTAGAAATTCTAGAGGTGGAGCCAAGCAACCTGTGTTTTATCAAATCTTCAAGTTCTGAAACTTGCTAATATTTGAGAATCACTGCTGCAGACTAAGGACAAGTACAGAGGAGGGGTACATGGAGAACAAAAATGCCTGTCAGATGGTGAAGATTTGAGAAAATGATGGTAGCAAAAAGATGGAACAGTGTAGATGATAGTTGCAGACAGTGGACTGACTAATAAATTAATACCATAATCCTTAAATATGTATCCAACTTGACCTATAAAACAATGCTCTAATTGCATTCAGTACTTTTTGAACTTCTACTTTAATATCGAGTAAAGTCTAAAGTTTTGGAATTAAGGGGAAACATGACATTTTACTTACTTGGGGACCTTATCTAAATAAATATCAAGCATTAGAAACAATATAAAGATCAAGTAACCTAAAGATCAGCTTTGGGAAGATTCAACAAAGACTTTTTCTTAACAGATTCCAGTTTAGTAACCAATAATCCTTCTCCACAGGCCAATAGTTTTACAGTAGAACAAAGAATTTTAGTTCAGTAGATTTGTTAAGCAATGAGACGGCCAACACAAAAAAAGTGCATAAGTTTTGTATTTTTTTTTTTTTTTAGATCTTAAATTGATTCTTCTGGGATGGTTTACAAGCAATCCAATTAAATGGCAAAGAGATACATTACTTTCAAGTTTATCTTCTGATTTCAGTCTACAAATTCATAAATACAATTTTCACAAAAATATATTTTTTCCAGCCCTATATAATTTGATAAGTAGGTCTTTCCCTTCTAATTTGAACCCAAAAAGCATTAGATATTTCCTGAGGGATCCAGCATTTAGCAGACAACATACTAGAAAATATATTTTTGAATAGTTTTACTGTCCTGAAGTGCTTGAATTATGCTGTTCCTTCCTAGCTATATGTCTTGAGACCAGCCCCTTATCTTTCTGAGGTACATTTCTTACTTTTATTTTTTTTTTTTTAAGATTTTATTTATTTATTTGACAGAGACAGCTAGAGAGGGAACACAAGCAGGGAGAGCAGGAGAGGGAGAAGCAGGCTTCCGCTGGGCAGGGAGCCCAATGAGGGGCTCGATTCCAGGACTCTGGGATCATGACCTGAGTCGAAGGCAGACGCTTAATGACTGAGCCACCCAGGCGCCCCTTCTTACTTTTAATATACATATAATCACACCTTTCTCTAAAGGTTATGAGCTTAGATGGTATAATGCATGGTAAAGTCTTGGTAATGTTTAGTTTGTGTGCTATGTGGACAAAAGGTATGGCTTTTAAAAATCTAGAACATTCATATGCTTTAACATGTGTTCTTTTAGAATCATTTAACATAGGAATCTTTGAAGTATATATTGCCAAAATATAAAATATCCCATGGGAATCTTTGATTTTTTTTATCAGTAAATTAAATGTTAAATATAACAGCTAATTTAGTTTCTTCTGAACAACCTTAAAAAACTTCTTTTTTTTGCATATTAGGTTTATTGGATTGAAATTGTTATTCATCAAGACTAGGCAAAAGTGACCCTGGCAAGCATTATTTTGGCTTGTGCTAATACAGGGAGCAATTGTAAAGGGGAATCCTTGGCCTTTTATGTTCACTTAGCAATTTATAGCCCGAAATAGAGATGCTCAAAGAGCTGTTTTACAATACCTCCGTCCTTCCAATACGTCAAAAAGCCAGGATGATGTAGCCTCTGGGAAAAGAAGACATTTTGGGAGCTGTAAACAGAACAGCAGCCTAAATGCTCAGGTGACCTGGAACCACAGACAGATCATCACATCAGATTTGCCAAACAAGAGGGAAGGTCTTAAGACACAAACAGCTGAGAAATGAGTTGATCTGATGAACTTTCACATGATTCATGGTCAGAATACAATGAAATACAAGGAGACCTGAGAGATTCATTGAGATCATATTAAACCTTTACCACTCTTTAGTCCCCAGAGAATCTAGTTATCTGAAAAATGTGCATATAAATCTGGTTCATTCAACCTTTCAATGCTATTTCAACTTCTAGGAGGAACACTGCCCCCTGCCCCACTTTGCTAGTGGCGATATTTAATGAAATGTTCTATTTAAGAGTAATGTACTGGGGGAGGGTAATTCTCCTCAAATAACCTACCATTTCTATGCAATCTGGCTTTGTAGTCTATGCTGTTGAATTTTACATGGAAAAAGGATATTTTACATTGGGAAAAAATCCAAAACAAAGAGACTTGGGAAACAGGACTTGCTTCACTCTGTAGAGACAACAGAGGAGCTTCGCATTTGCTGAGCGTATACCTTCTTAAGTAGTTACATATGGTTTGCATCTGTTCATCTCTTGAGCGCCCTCTATCTTTAACATTTCACTATTTAGTGAATTTGCTATCAGTTTTAATTATTTAATAAAAAAAAACCTTTCCAAAATGGCACTTTTTGAGTTGCAAGCCCTGTATCCTTCACTAAAGTAAATCATTCTGTGGCTGTTTTAACGGGAACCTCCTGAGAAGAGCACTAATAATTCGACCCCATTCCTTTCATTCAATAAATATTGATTGCACACATATTAGGCTAAATGCTGGATACTTTTTTTTTAGTTCTCCCTCTAATTCTCACTGTCTATTAACCATTCACTCTATGCATTGACATTCTTTTGACTATTAATTGAAAATTTTCAAAAAGACCACATATTTCTATTGAAAATATTATTATTTATCATGTACCCTAAGTGAAAATAGCACAGGATGAAGAGTAGGAAGCTTGAGTTCTGCCACTGAATTGTTGCATGATCTTAGACAAGTCCCTTAACCTCTGTGGTGCTGGGTATCCTCCTGAGTAAAGTAAGCAGTTGGACCAGAAAACTGTTTCTTCTGGTACTGGGACCTGTGGCTTTTTCATAGAACAGTGCACTGTTATGATATAATCTCAAACCTCTGTCTCCAATGGCAATTGTGCTCTTGACAATTCCCACACAATATTTTGATTTCAGCATCCACTGACTGAGAGGAGGCACGGATCACTTGGGGTGAACACCATAGCCAAAGACTAAGAAATTATTTTTATCATAAACTATGACAACTACTTCCTCCATGTTCAATGTCAACTCAATTTCTCACCTGAAGGTTAACCGTTCTGTGGTCTGTCAGCTGCACACAGTCCAGTTAAACCTCTGATGGCTGGCTCCGGCTGTCGGCTGAGAAGGCAGTTAGAAAATATTTGGATCCTGGACGTTGACTTTGGGACTTTTCGATCCAGAGGGAGGTATCAAATATTATGTGGATCAGGCACTAAAGCCCTTCCCAGAATAGTCAGGTTTCCACTGTAATTGTGATGCTATAAACTGGATAGTAGCTGCCTCAGTGCTGTGTGCCTCAATCTAGAAGTCTAGAATGGTCCAAATGGCCCCTGGGGAGCAAACCTTTGAGGCCTTCCCAAACATAGAGCTCACAGCTGCCCCCACCCCGACCCAGGCTGCGCACAGCTGCTTGTAGCCACCTCTCCTGACATAGACTTAAGTCAGCTGCTCTTGGATTTGCAGGGCCAGAGGGAAATAGAGGAGGGGACAGAAAAGTGAGAGAGAGGGAAACAGGGGTTTTCATGTCCTGTGTCCTCAAGGGGTTATTATTTGGATAAGTCTGAGAGTTTTTTCAGGACATTGTACAGACTCACTGTGTTTCTTGGGATGAGAGAAATGATCCTCAATATGCTCACCAATAATGCCTGCAGCATTACAGAAATCAGGTATTTTACTTGGTCAAGTCCCTGGAGAGTAACCAGTCATCTTCCACCTTTACCAACTCCCTCACAGACCCTATACCCCAAGGCCCTTTTCTGTCCCTCAGCTTCCTCCTCCCCAAGGCCCCCTCTCTCATCTCCCTCCTAACTCATAGTGTGTCTGTGGCTCCACCTGCGTGTCTAAGTGGGTCCCTTTCTGTCTGCCTTTCTATCTCTTTCTGACTTTCTTTCGATCTCTCTTGGTCTGTGCTATGTGTGTTTCTCTTTCTGTTTCTCTTTCTATTTCTTCCTCCCTCCCCTCTTCCCCAAACCACCCCTGATTGAGTTGGAAAAAATAAATAAATTTAATATTTCTAAAAGCATATCAATCACTGATATTATTAATTTTGCTTTTAAAAGTTACAGTGTCAATACAAATATATATTGAAAAGGAAAATAGATTGAATTCCTTTCTTCTAAGTGTCTCCCATAAAATAAAGGGTCAGGAAAGATTTGGAAATTCTCTTCTCAGGCTTGAGAATGTGTAGTTCAGAGGGCTCAGATGATGGCCACCAAGTATCCCAAATTAGGCCTCTGCCTCTGGAAACTCTGGAGGTGACACTCAGGCTTGGGAGTGATGGTGCATGGCATAGCTATAGCCCACTCACCTCCCAGGGTCCTCATTGTCTCCAGGGGCTGGTGCTCATCTCTGCTCTGGAACCCCTCCAGTGGGTGTTTCTACTAAGGTAGCAGAATAGATTTGTGGAAATCGAACAAGCTATGGAATAAAAGACCTGGATTCATAATCCTTGCTCTGCCTCTATGTGGCTTTGAAGTTATTACTTAATTGGTCCTCTTTCCTATTCTTTATATGTGAAATGGAGACAACACTAATCTTCTTTATGAGATTTTTAAGGTTCTTGGGATAGTGAAATGATAATGCATAGTGTGTTAAACTGCTTGTTTTGGTTGGTTTGGTTTGGTTTTTTGTTTATTAATTCTGAGGTGCAATGGTTCTCAACTGAGGCAATTTTGTCTCCCAAGGGACACGTGGCAAAGTCTGGACAATTCTGGTTGTCACAACTGAAGGAGGATTACCGAAATTGACTGGGTAGAAGCCAACAATGTTGCTAAAAATCCTACAAAGCACAGGGCATTCTGCCACATCAGAGACATATTTGGTTCAAAATAATGCCAACTGTGCAGAGTTTGAAAAACGCTGCTTCTCAGAATGATAAACTTTTTAGAGTAGTCTATTTATATTACTATTGTATCATCATTTTATTTTCATTATTTTGTTATTTTCAATGTGCATTTTCTATATTTTCTCTCTTTGTTGCATCTATGAGGATGTTCCATGCGCTGAACAAGGGAAATTGGCCAAATTCAACCCTTTGGCAATCTAGCCCCCAGTATCTGTTCCTTTGACAAACCCCTGGAAAATAAATAAGACATTCTATATTAAGTTATAAAAAGATTCACAATCCCAAATTCCTCCTCATGATATAGTAATTGCAGGTCCAGTGACAACATAGATAAACTTATTCATTTGACTATTTGAAAACCGGTTAATTCATTTGGGCAAGGCACTGTGATAAGGACTGGGGAGAAAGATTTAAAATAAATCCAGATATGATCTCTACACCCAGGGATTTACAGTCAAATAGAAAAGATAGAAGGCAAACAAAGAAACAAAAATTGTACAAATAAATATATAACTACAAATTATGTATAGGGCACTAACTGAAAAGAAATAGATTCTAAGAATAAAAATAAAAGGAGGAAAGGGGTGAGAAGGATTAAGGAAAGCTTCTTTGATTGACAGCTGTGCTGTGACCTAAGGGAAGGGTACAAGTTAGCCAGGCTAGAAATCTTTCCTGAAGAGAAAATAGCATGTTTCAGGGTTCTAAGGTCAGAAAAAGCTTGAGCCATCTAAACAGTTGAGATTTTGGAATACATTTGTCTCCTTGTCATGAATCATTCAAATTCTCTGTGAAACTGCTAACTGCAAATGGCTACATTTCTCATTCTTTACAATCTCACAAATTGATAAGGTTTTGTTCATTGCTACATTTTTTTTCTTTTTTGGAAAATATATAATCAAGGCAAATATATTGATGAATGTGATAATGATCATTAATAATAATAAACCCCAAATAAGGGAAACTAGAGGCTATAAAATAGTCTAGCTAGAAGAGATGCCAAACTTCTTAATTTTACAGCTGAAAACAAAGGAATTAAGTGACTTACATGAATATCCCTCCTCAAATTATCTGTAAGTCTAAAACTAGAATTAAGGTCTCCTGACTCTTAGTTATCATCTTGTCCATATTTTAGATGCATCCCCAAATATGTCAGTGGCATCATAAAATGCTACAATGTTTTTCTACAAAATGTCATCTGTTTCCAAAATCATAACAGACACAAATAAATATATATATTTACTACTGGTCTGATCCACTGTGGAATTTTTTTGTTTGTTTTTATTCAAGGACTAATAAATACATTAACCAAGCAGGAGATCCCCTTCAAATATAAATGTCGAAATATGGCCAGATTAATAAAAATTGAATTTTACTTTTTAATAGACAAAATAATATAGAGAAAAAATATTTTAACAAATTTCTTATATTTTCTACATATATTTCATTTGGACTTTCAGATCCATTCTTCAGCCTTCTTAAATTTGTTATACACTGGCTTGATGGGAGTGCAGGAGTATGGGGGAGCTAGGGGTAGCAGACTAAACTATATGCACCGTATCAACAGGTTGCCCTCTGGTATTTGGTTGGGTTTGACAGATAGGGTAGCACTGAAAGGGGAAGGAAGGGAAGAGATCAGGATATTTATTAGCTCAGGCTGCCTCCCTGCAGGGTGTGCATGGGATAGCTGTATCCCTTGACCAAAGTCTGCTATCAGGCTTCCAATTCCACAAAGTATTCTCTCTCTCTCTCGGTTTCTGTCTCTCTCTCTCTGTTCAAATAAACACTTCCCCCGTCGGGTCTATAGGTGATAGTAACAAAGCTCTATTTACTTACTAACTGCAGACTACCACACAATCCTTTTGGTCTCCTTATACTCTTCCCACACCTTTTTTTTTTTTAAAGATTTTATTTATTTATTTGAGAGAGAGAATGAGACAGAGAGAGCATGAGAGGGTCAGAGGGAGAAGCAGACTCCCTGCCGAGCGGGGAGCCCGATGCGGGACTCGATCCCGGGACTCCAGGATCATGACCTGAGCCAAAGGCAGTCGCTTAACCAACTGAGCCACCCAGGCGCCCCTCTTCCCACACCTTTGTAATAGTTTTATTTTTAAGTCTCCTCAAATATCCTAATTTAAATACCCATCTGTTACCTATGCATCTTCTTTTTTTTTTTAAGATTTATTTATTTGACAGAGAGAGCACAAGCAGATGGAGCAGCAGGCAAAGGGAGAAGCAGGCTCCCCACTGAGAAGGAGCCCAACCCGGTCCCAGGACCCTGGGATCATGATCTGAGCTGAAGGCAGATGCTCAACCAACTGAGCTACCCAGGCGCCCCCCCTATGCATCTTCAGTCTGCCATCTCCAATAGTGAACAGGAAGAAGGTATGGTCTATCATTAATCAACTTCCCTTTAGCTGGTCACACATACATGAAAGTCACAAAGTACAAAATCTCTAACTTGAGTTGTATCTTTCAACCCCTAGAGATACCACAATGAGATGAGGCTTCAGCATTATCTTCTTTACTTCTATTCATTACCCATTTCCTGAATGGGCCTGGGTCTTTGATTAATGCTTTTGAAGCTTCCCTAATGACTATTTCTTTTGGAACCATTTGAGAACAAATCGCTTCCCTTTGGACTCTGTTGTAGGTTGAATTATGTCCCTCAAAAGATGCTGAAGTACTAATCCCCAGTACCTGTGAATGTGACCTTATTTGGAAACAGCCTTTGCAGATATAATCCAGTTAAGATGAGGTCATTTTCATTTAAACTGGGCCCTAATCCAATATGACTGGTGTCCTCATAAGAAGAGGAGGAGAGAAAGATAAACAGATACAGGGAAAATATCATGTGACAACGGAAGCAGAGAATAGAGTCAGGCATCTACAAGCCAAGGAGCACCAGGCCAGCAACATCAGAAGCTAAGGGATTGCATGGAACACCTTCTCCCTTAGAATCTTCAGAGAGAGCATGACCCTGACAACATCTTAATTTTGGACTTTTAGCTTCCTTAACTGAGAGAGAATAAATTTCTGTTTTAAGTCATTCAGTTTTGAGGCACATTGCTCCAGCAGCTCTAAGGAACTAATATAGATCCCTTTCTTCCTTTTTTCCCTTTTGCATGTTTCATCAATCTTTTTACCCTTTTCTTCCCATGCCCCACCCCCCAACTCCCACCTCACCCCTTCAGTCCCTACCATGAGTGGTCATTTCAGGACTCTCTAGTCCCTTCTGTGTGAACTTAGGGCACTTAGATCTCATGTGTGGGCAGCTACAAAATAATCAGACCATTCATATGACCAGATGGGCCTCTCATGTGTTTCCAGTTCTAAAGAAAAATGTGTAGAAGTGGAGATAATGGAAAAATTTAAAAAGGCAATATGCTAATTTTGTTAGACTTGCCTCTAGCATAGTGGTTCTCATCCAGGGGTGATTTTTGCCTTATCCTGCACCCCCTGCCTTGACAATGTTGGAGACATTTTTATTGTCACAATTGTAGGAGGCTGCTACTGATATTTAGAAATCAAGGATGTTGCTAAACATCAACATGGCACAGGACAGCCCCCTACAATAAGGGTTATCTGGCTCAAAATGTCAACAGTGCCCTAAATATATTTACTTCCATCTTGTCTATTGAAAGGGAGAAGTGTATCTGAATGAGCAGCAATGAGAAATAATTCACTAAGCAGCATGAAAATATTTGTTCCATTTTGTTCTAATTCAGAGTGATGAAGTTCTTTAAGAGTCACTCTGAGTATTTGAGAAAAAGTAAAACTATGTTTCTCTTTCAGCCAGTGGTACATTGTCCCTCCCATGCAAAATCCCATTTTCAAGTCAATACATGTTTAGACCATTTAATCTGGAAATAACTCATGAATTTTGACACAAAGTAATTACTTTTTTGCCCTGTTCTCTTTATGATATCTGCTTGCCTTTAGAGCTTACAGCTCAGACATGTGTTTCAGTTTTTGTATCCTGTCTCCTCTTTTTCCTGTCTCTTCTCTCTTTACCCCTCCTCATTACTGGTTTTACTAAATTTTGCAAACTTGTGGACTTTTGAAAAGATTAATCTGCCAAAATTCTAAAACATTTTAAGGAAACCATAACTAACATAAAACATGTAGGTGTTTTTTCTCTAGCCACTACATAGGCTGAAACTGAATCTAAGTGAGTCTACTTTTACTAAACCTGAATAATTTGGGTTAATACCTACCTCTTCTCAATTAGTATTTTAAAACTATCTTGCCATGCTGTCATTCTCATCTGTCAAGTGAGAAACATGTGTTATACAAAATGTTATTTCTCCAGAGATTTCTTGATATATTTGAATTTCCATTTTTGTCCCTTTGTAACCATTTTAGCTTGATCTTCCTGAAAGATTAAGGCTAATAAGTGGCCATTATAGGTAACCATAAATCATCTACCTTAGATGGAAGAAGACTCTGGTTTGCAAGTATGATTGATGAGGGGCACTTGGGTGGCTCACTCAGTTAAGCGTCTGCCTTCGGCTCATGTCATGATCTCAGGGGCCTGGGATCAAGCCTCACATTGCGCTCCCTGCTAAGTGGGGAGTCTGCTTCTCCCTCTCCCACCCCTCCCCACCCCGCTCGTGATCCCTCTCTCTCTCTCTCCCTCCCTCTGTCAAATAAATAAATAAAATCTTAAAAAAAAAATGTGTGGTTGATGAGCTGGGAGGAAGTAAAAAATGATGAGTTACTTATGTTCTGTTTTGACACTGGTTTATTGTATAACTTTGGGAAATCTGATTCATCTTTCAATGGAATGATTTATCTTCTCATGTTCAAAATAGAAATAATATAAGTGTCCAAAAAGGTATTTAGCCCACTATTTATTATAAATGAGCTGTGAATATACTTTCTATATTCAGGTTGGAATGGTTCATCTTCATCTCAGAGCTTAATGCTTAAGCATGAAAGTGTTGGTTTGTGATAAAATGTCTTTCCCCACAGTGGGTCAAACCACATATGGACCCAGTAGTGGAATACAGTTAGAATGTAGAAAAAAAAAAAGAATATCCCACCCTGCTTTACCATAATGTTTGAAATACTGGTTTTAAAGCTATTTGAGTAACTTCATATGTCTCAACTCATTGAGAGGACTACTCTCCCTTTCTGTCACATGATCACATTGTCAAATGCTAAAATAAGTTTTCTAAGAAACAACAATGGAAAATCTGTTTCTTTTTGGAGAAAAGAATTAATGAGGTTAGGTGAGGACTTGAGTGAGATTTTTTGCATAAATATGACAGATTTAGAAGTCAAAATGCCACCCTCAATACTAATGATACTATTTTAATAATCACTGAAGTGGTTGCACTGTTGTAGGAAAAATACCAGAACTTCAAATACATAGAAGTCTGCTCAATGTTGAAATAATACATAATGCTGCAAAATGTGGCTCATTCATATTAGAACAAAAAAATAGCCCAACAATTTTTTTCAATATATAAATTTGAATGACAGGTTGGAAATCCACAAAATATGCAATGATGACTACATTTCAAAGACACTGTCAATTATAAGACAAACTTATTTTAAGTAAAACTAAGAAAGGGGGGAATCTCAATTCATTGTTAGATCATTATTTTAAGTACGAGTAAAAAAGAAAAATTGGTGCCAATTGAATTATGACGTAAAGCTATAATGCTTTCTAAGTACATTGAGTGTAAAAGACACCTCAGTTTGTTATGTTAAAATATGAAAAATGGGCATCTTAGAATGCATGAATACAATCGTCTATCTTTTTTCAAGTTTTATTTCATAAAAATATATTGAGAAACTTTTTTTTCTACTCTCCCATCCCTTCTTGGGAAGCTTGGAATATTCTCAACCTTGGAAAACAAGAAGGAATTTATTGATGTTCTTTAAGGTAGGAAAAGAGACAACAGAAACTCTCTTAGCATCATCCTGAATAGACTTTGTTTATAAATGCTGGCTGGTATCAGGGAACCTTTGTTTCTGGTAGACTAGAGGGCCAGGGAAGACCATCTTTGCTGGAGTACTTACTATCAAGAAGACTGCTTACTATTGTACTAGCTAGTGAATTGTTTGACATTTTAACTGTTAAAACTTACCATGTAAACTAGTCAAGAGGAAGAAAAAGTATGAGAAAACAACTAGGTAGATTTAGCTTGGCTAATATTTGATTAGATCACTCACAAAGATGCATTATTTCAAACAATGAGGAAATTAAAGCATTCAAAATGGTTAACTGTAAGCTGCCACAGCACCTGTAGATTATCAAAACTGAGTCCACAAATGCCCTTGGGTACTCTACACATCTCTAATTTGACTTCAGAGTCCACCATTCCTAGTAGTCTACTACTGTCAAGATTATTGCATTAGTGCCTGTAGGTTCCGCTATAACAAACATATCCAAAATCCCAGGGGTTTACCACAATAAAAATCTACTGCTTGCTCATGCAGCAGTCTAAAGGAGTTCCTGGCCCAAAGTTCTCCTGAATCTCTCTCTTCCACAGACTCAAGGGCCCAGGACCTTTACAGTTCTGAGGATCCATATGACCTCCACTCTTCTGCAAGATGGGGAAGTAGAATCATATGTGGGAGAATTCCTTTGGACAGAGCTTATTTACATAGCTCTATCTAACTGCAAAGGAAGTTGGGAGATGAAGTAAAAATGTGTGCCTGGGAGGAAAAAGAGAAATAACAAAGTAGTTTCTGCCACAGTTAGTAATGCCTCCAGGTAGTGAAGTATGTTTATTTACTTGAACTCTCAGAAGAATTCAAGACAATGACCAAACACTCCTTATAACACTCATTTTGTGGCTTCTGTGACACCACGCTCTACTGATTCTCCTATCTCAATGCTCACAACTGCTCAGTCTTCTTTGCTGACTCTTCCTCTTCCCAATAGCCAAATGTTGCTGTGATCCAGGACTCATTAGACACTTTCTCATTGTCTTTTATACATCCTTCCTAGCTGATTTCTTTAGTTCCATAGCTCCAAATACAATTCATATACAAATGGCTTCCAAAATTGTATTTCTGGACCTGTCCTCTGCATTATTCTCCAGATTCATTACAAATCCAGCTGCCCACTTCACATACATATTTAAAAGTCGAATAAATATGCTGCATAGTACTTGTCCTGAGTAACCACCTCATGTAGACAAGATTTTGTATCCTTGGTAAATAATTCAGGAATTTAATCCAACCTTTACTTGTGTGTGTGTGTGTGTGTGTGTGTGTGTGAGAGAGAGAGATTTCTGTCTGTAACTTATCAAAAAGACTCTATCACCCACCATAAAATAAATAAATACAATTTGAGGGAGGATTAAAAATATAAAAAAATATCAGAAAGAATATAGAAAAGGAGCTAAGAATAGCAAAGTGAGTTAGAGATATAATGAGAGATACTATATTGAGTATTATAAAAGATATATATTGTCAAATATTTAATATGTTATTAAAGCATATACTAAAGACAGCATAGATTACATTTAAGATATCACTTCAGAATCTTGGTGCCATAAAATGCTCCATAAAAAGAGGTTCTGGGATCAAATATGCTTAGAAATGCTACTAAAAAAAGGCTGCTCTTAAAAATCCATAATACAGGGGCACCTGGGTGGCCCAATCACTTAAGAATCTGCCTTCTGCTCAGATATCAGGGTCCTGGGATCAAGTCCCCCATCAAGCTCCCTGCTTGCTGAGGAGTCTGCTTCTCCCTCTCTCTGTCCCTCCCCCCGCTTGTTCTCTCTCTCTCTTTCTCTCTCTCAAATAAATAAATAAAATATTTTTTAAAAATCCATAATACATGTTTATCTGTTAAAGACTCTAAAGACCAGTTGTATGAAGAATGACTGTATAACTGAATGTGTGCATGGGTAGATGGATGGATGGATAGATTGTTGCCAAACTGGCATTAAGTATTGTTTAAAGTAATCAAAGTGGTACTATACAGATCTCTAGAATATGTATTTTGTCATATTATAACTTTCTAAAAGTTCTTATTTTTGTTTTATGAGTATAAATTACCATTACCTAGAGTTTCCATCCACATGTGACAATTGATCTGAAACTAGTGGAAAGTTATAGTTATTTCTAGCTCTAAGTTTTATAACTACAATATTTTAAAGTAAAATGAATTATGGATCATAGATATCAGTAGCAAGTTTTCCGCTTATTAATTGGATGTGGAAAAGAAGAGGATAAACTTAGGAATATTTAAATAAGAACCATTTGTTTAGAGGAATCCTGGACAATTATGACCTTAAAATTTATGGATATTTCTCAGAATTTCACTAAGTATTATATAGTATTACATTGGTACAACTTTTCTTAGATAACATTTAGCAGGGGCACCTGGGTGGCTCAGTTGGTTAAGCGTCTGCCTTCGGCTCAGGTCATGATCTCAGGGTTCTGGGATCAAGCCCCACATCGGGCTCCCTGCTCCATGGGAAGCCTGCTTCTCCCTCTCCCACTCCCCCTGCTTGAGTTCCTTCTCTCGCTGTCTCTCTCTCTCTGTCAAATAAATAAATAAAATCTTAAAAAAAAAATTTAGCACAGTTAGAAACCTCCACATAGTAGTTTTCTATTACTGCTATCACAAATTACCACAGCCTAGTGACTTTAAGCAATAGAAATTTAATCTTTTACTGTCCTGGAGGCTGGAAGGCCAAAATGAATCTAACAGGCCTAAAATCAAGGTATTGGCAGAGCCAAGCTCCCTCTGGAGGCTGTAGGGCAGAATCCTTTTCTTTATCTTTTCCAGTGTCTAGAAGTGCATTCTTGGCATTCCTTGGCTCATGGCCCCTTCTTCCATCTTCACAGCCAACATTATAGCATATTTCTCTCTGATTCTCCCTGCCTTAATTTCTGTCACATGGCCATCTTCTCTTCTGTGTCATATTTTCCTTTGCCTCCCTCTTTTAAGGACACTTGTGAATGCCTTTCAATAACCCAGGATAATCTCCTCCTCTCAAAATTGAAATCCTAAATTTAATCACATCAGCAAAGTCTCTTTTGCATTAAGGTAACATTCACAGGTTCCAGAGATTAGAACCTGGGTATCTTTAGGGGTCACTATTCAGCCTACTACACTCCCTTTTCCCTAGACAGCCAACTGAAAGAATACGGTTTTTGCATTTCATTCTTTTTCTACATTTGTATAAGAATGTTTCTCTGTTTGACTTATCTGTATTTCTGGAACAGCTATGTCAAGCTGTTCAATACACTGAGCCTTAAACATGGCTTTCGTTAGTGCACAAATATGTGCAAGGCAGCAAGCCAGGTGGAGGCAAAATTTTTGTCAACTAACCAAGACTACTTGATGTTCTGCCTACCATGGAAAATATGAGCCACTGACCATCTAAATAGATTTACTTTTTGCTCTTAGGAGTAGTTTATTCATGATGCTTTAATTTACTTTTCAATTATTAGTCAAAGCTGTTTTAGGTGGAGACTTGTTAACTTGGCTGTATTAAAATTCAGACTCAGGTTTTGTGTGCCCATGGTTTTTGTTTAAAATTAGAGTTTACATTGCTAGGGCACAGTAACTAAGGCCTCTCGTACAGAATTCTGCAATATGGGGCTTGTAGCACAATTTGAAATATGATTTTCTTTAAATATAAAAATTCAGTAGTAACAGTAAACATCACCACAATCACATGAAGAAAAAAATAGACTTATGCTATTTCAAACCTTTTGTTTCCTTCATTCAATATAGTTCCTACTATATATAAATTTCAAAATAATTATAAATGGAGTATTTTGTCAACCAAATTGATAAAACAGGAAATATCCATACCGGAGCACTGGAAAATAGAAGGATAGAAAATACAGAAGACAGCATAGAGATATATGGGAAAAAAATTAAATCTAATATATACTTAATTGAAATTCCAAGAGGGAAGAGAAAGACTGAGGCAGAATTAATACTTGAAAGATAATTGTGGGAAATTATCCAAAACTGATAAATGAATTATAAAATGTCTGTGAAACAGGATATCTGAAGCAGAATAAACACATACATAATAAATAACAACTACATGCATTATAGAAAAAATTCTAAAAACCAGAGACAAAGAGAAAAGAAATCTTCAAACAGCCAGAGGAAAAAAATATATACACTACTTTGAATCTCCTTTCAGATCTTCTAGGTCCCGTAGTGTCAATTTGGCTGCCAACAGACCTTTCCCCAGTAAAATGACCAAAAAGTTCTGGGAGGATGGACTACCATACTAACTTGTCTTGATGTTTTAAGATTCTTCCTAAGGGGACAAGACCTCTCCTTAGTCAGTGGGTCACTCATGAAACCTGGCTAATGTCAAGGAACAAGCAAGGGATGATGATTATTTTATTGAGTGGCTTTCTTTAGCCTCATCCATCCTCAACTTCATTTGATTCTATAGATTCAGAAATGCTCTTGTTGGCTGCCCACCTATCTTGCCCCTAGGAATGTCTTATTCTGGTAACATATCCACAGATCTTTGTGGATCAGATCCCCCCGGCTGCTATTCTGACCTGGCCACCTTTTATAATTATTGTCCATACATTGCTTCTAGCGTAAATGCTGGTATGTGGCCTTTCTAATTCAAAACCCTCTCACTTCAAGCCAGGGTATCTGGGAACCCAGTTCTATAACAGCATCTTCTACCATCAACCTTGGCGTACAGAAGACAGCCACCACCTCACCAGTATCATCCTTAACACTTTGCTATGTGAAGTATCTTCTGGGCTCTCTCAAACAACATAGATAGGCTGTGGGTTTTCTAGACTTAGGCTGTACATCCACTCCAATATGTCCACCTTTCTGAGCCTTTTGATCCTTTCTACTATCTGCTATAGAGTTCTGCCATTTGTTTCACCTAGGGTAGGCCACCATTCTCACTGCTCATTAGCACTATCTCCTAGGGCCTTTGCCAGTGTGATAAATATTTCATCATGTGAGAGTACTCCCACATCAATAAACTCTCCCTTAAAAAAAAAATAAACTCTCCCTTAATCAAACTTATGTTCTACATCTTTTGATCTAATACACTCAGAATCTAGTACTATATATTTAAATATGTATAGTACACTTAGTATATCTATTACCATGTATCTAGTATCACCCTTCCTCTCTCCTGCCAGTACATGTTGGCTGGTCCTGCAGCTCTTTTGGTGTGTAATTTTTTCCTTCCTTTGTCAGGCCTAGCACATCCTTTATCAAGCCTAGATCAGTTGTGACCTAACCCTAGCTATAGCCAGGAGGGAAAGTGAAAGTTAGATCCTGAAGGGGCCTCAGCACTGCTTTGCTGATCAAGGTCAATTATCCCTGCCAATATGCTTGTTAATCTCTGAATAGAAGGAATCCAAAATACCCTGGTGGCAGCCATAGCTTATAATTCAAGAGACTCATGCTGTGTTCCATAAGAATGCAGTTTCATCTGAATGTTATTATCTGGTAACATCTGACCTGTTGATTCTGTGGCTGTGGACCCACCTTCTGTAATATGAAGTGAGTCCCTGGTCTAATGTTATGTTGCATAAGATGCCCGAGTAATCACTATCTGGTAATGTCTGACAAGGGATATTGCTTTGTTGATCAGGCATTTCACAGGGCCTGTGATAGTGGTGTTGGGTGAGGCTCTGCAAGCAGAAAAGGCAAACTCATATCAAAAGCATCTATCTCAGGGAGGATGAACTACTGGCCCTTCCCAGACTGAGGAGATCCAATGTAGTTGACTTGCCAAAAAGTGACTTTTCTGTTTTCTCTAACAATAGTGGTATATTGAGGACTTAGTCTAGTCTCTATTGCTGGTAGTTTAGACATTTAGAGATAGTAATTAGATCAACCTTACTGGGGGTCCCAGCTTTTGGGTCCATATAGAGCCTCTATCTCTGCCATTATGGCCACTCTATTCATATGTCCTTGATGCAAGTTCTGGAACTCCAGATTCATACATATATAACCTAGTACTTGATGTCTCTATGTAGCTATCTGAAAGATATTCTCAAAATTAACATGTTAATAATTGAACTCCTGCTCTTCCCTCAGCAACCCACTCCACCCCTAGCCCTACCATTTCACATTGAACAATCAATCTCTCAAAAAATCCTGTTGTTTATGCCTTCACAATTTATTCATAATCTGACCATTCAGCACTTCTGCCACAACTCTGGTCTGAGTCACAATAATCTGTGTCCTAGATTAGTTGATAACCTTTCAAGTATTTTCCCTTTATCCACTCTTACCCCTTGCCATGTCTTTTCTAAAGACAGTGATCCTAATTAATATAGGTCAGATCTCGTAAATTCTCTACTTAAAAAATTGTTCAGTGATTCCACATTTCCCTAAGCTATAAAAAAAAAATGTACTTACAATGTCCTAGACATAACATAAAGTCATTTAATTCTATATGAATATGATGCAGAGGCCCTATTGGCTCTACATAATCTAACCCTCCCCTCTCTTAGTTCTCTGACCTTATCTCCTTGCACTCTCCCCCTGTTATATTCCACTGGTCTTGCTATTTCTCTAACACTATAAGCAAGCTCCTGACTTAGAGTCTTGGAAATCAATGCCCACAGATATTCACATAATTAATTTCTTCAAATCTTGTTTCAAATGTCAACTTTTCAATGAGTCTTATCTTAATCACACTATTTAAAATTGCAACCTGTTCCCCAACCTAAACATTATCCTCTTTACATATTTCCATATTAAGTGTCTTGTTTATTGACCTAAACTCCAGAGTCATTTACCCGCACTAGAGTACAAACTACACCAGGGCAGAGATTTTTGGCAATTTTATTCACTGTTAAATCTGCTAGTACCCGAATTATATGTATGAAATATAATATGTAATACTACATGTTTACATTTTAATGAGTTAAAATTAAAAAAAAATAGATCAAAAAGATATTTTAAATATATTTTTTCCTATAAACATATGAAACTAGTGTTACCATCTTATTGCAGGAAAACAATCCAAACATTCTTGAAGTCCAAATAAGCTAAACCTATATTCAATGTCATTTTGATAATATTTTTTAGGGAAGAGTTTACTACAACCATAAAAACCAAAAGAGCACCCAAGATGGACCGATTACAGGCACCCAGAGTAATCAAGAACAGACTGAATGGTAACACTGCTCCAAGAGCTTTCATTGCTCTAAGAAGTGAATGAGGAAAGACTGTACCTATTACTGCTCTCCCCAACTCTTCACTCTAGGAATGTGGATGTCATAAATAGTAACATGGAATAAGATCATGGAAAAAACCTGCTTAGTTGTAGCTTCAGTAATTTCATTACAACAATCCATCCCGGCTTTTTTAGAACACTATTTGAGTAAACTTATCTGGCCATAGGCCTTTATTTTACTCAGAACATAAATATTTACATAGTCATTGTAATATATTCTAACTCACTGTCTTTAATATTTACTTCTAGATTCTACACTGTTATCTCATGATCATTTGAGCAATATAGGGCTAATCACAACCCTTATTCAAGTTGGATTATACTTCTGTATAGAAATGTTAAATAGAATGATAAAGTATTCTCTATTTATTATTGATTCATTGGTTTAATTGAGAGCTTACAATCTTCAAAATATTGTCCTAGAAGGAATCAGTTATCAACACAAGTATATCATAGATATTCAATAATTCAATATATGCAGAATATAATAATAGTGTTATGAGCTATATCACCATTCATATCCCAGAAAACATTCTTCAAAATATTAAAATCAATCACATGTATATAGCTAGCTCAATCCTTGTGGTCTCCCCATAATAGATAAATGTTTCACACAAAAAACGTTCTAAAAATGGATTTTCTAAATCTATATGGCAGTTACATTAATGTTTACTTTTTCTAGTAATAAAATAAATACACATTCTTTGTGTAAAATTCTAAATAAATTTTGGAATGGATATCCAGGTTTCATACAGTAGACTAGAGTGTACTCTATATGCAGTACACTATATATATATGATATATATAATTATCCTATATATAGGATACAGATAGATGATATAGATATAGATATGTATACACACACACACACACATATATAAATTGGAAAAGAGAGGGAGCCAAGATAGATCTTAACTTGAAATCAAGAAAATACCAGTACCAATCCATTTTTAAGATCTGGTTGATGAGTTGTCTAAATAATGTGCCACTAGTCTACACCTTTGCGGTTATAATTAAGCTCAGAGCTGCATGTTTTGGGAAAAAGTGTGTTAAACCTATAAAAAACAATGTAGCTTCCTTTGGTTTCTCAAATCAATCTTGAAGCGGTAAGATTTGAAATATAATTTTCAGTAAAAAAGAACATTATAATAACCTCTTGCAAAACAACAACAACAAATTCATGCTCCTTTTTGTAAAAGGAAAAGACTACAATTGAGTTTTATGATTTCATGCACTGTTTTAGTACAGTTATAACCAGGTTTTCTTTTTCTTTTTTCTCTTTCTTTCTTTTCTTTTCTTTCCTTCTTTTCTTCAAAATTCACAATTAAAATAAGATACCTAAAATATAACCTTAAATGAGAGCTTATACACTGCATTCCTTACAACAGCTGCTTCTATTTCATTTTAAATCAGTCAAGTTTTATGTAGAGTCTTTGGAGCTGACTTTATAGAACTTCAATACTATTAGGCCTAAAGCACATGTTTCTGATCTTGTGTAACTGAGATAACATTTCTTATAATATTCAAGAAATGAGACTGCAGAGGAAACAAAAATCTTTGTATCATTTAAAATATCACTGAAATCAGTATGAATGTTACCTATTGAGTGCACAGAGAATATAAGTTTTATCTCACTCTTGCTTAATCCATCATTTCTGGTTTCTAGAGATCCCTATTGCAAAAAATACAACTTTGACATCTAAAAATGACCATGTTAGTATGGTAAAAGAGACATTCTCTTCTTAATTTCTAGTCCCAGTGAAATTTATGTTTATATGTAATAACTTTTTTCTTTGGAACTTGAATCTTATGTACACTAATTGGTGAATCCTTTCAACATCCTTATGAAATAGGCAGGAAATTTCTGTTAGTCAAAACATGAATGAAAACAAAGTTGTGCTCTATTATGTACCATGGAAAAGGAAATCTAATGAATTGTTGCACAGAAATTGTTAATTAGCTCTTCTTCTCTGTTGAGAACCAAACAAGAGGAAATTGGTTTAAAATGTTCTTAAATTACGGTAGGGGAATAGATGATAGCAATATAAAATACCTTTTTAGTGGTGAGAGTAAAAATGAGTCTGGATTAGGTTGATGAGCCTACAGGAAACTTGTTAATGGTAGAATACAAAATGATAGGCAAGGGTTGACAATATGGGGGCATGCAAAACACCCTACCACCTTGTCCTATAACTCCTCTTCTCATCTCAGAATGGTCAGGCATATTGTATTTGAAATATTCTCCTAGCAAAATCCCAAATATCAGAGAAACATTTCTCCCGTACCAGTGGGTTAACCCCGGGCAAACACCAGAGCTCCATAATACAACAGCTTATTGGGAGTCTTTCCTCACTTTGGAAGAAGGTAAATAAGATAGATTTCAGATGTTATTTTACATGATTTATAACAGGAAGAAAGTAATTAATGTTCATTTCAAACTCTTCAATGAAGTCCCACATCAATGAAAATTACATAGAAGTAGTTTTTGGATCACCTTAAGAAAAAGAGGGCTATCATGGTTAATGATACTTTTATCTTCTTTTAAGACTATAGACTAAGTGATTACTGACCAAGCAGGTAATTCGACTAAGCATACCTTAAGGTACTTTAGGAACCTATAAATAAAACATTTTAACATATTGTTTCTCCTCCAGTCGTTGAGCAACTATAGCTCTGAACCCCAGAGAATTTACTCATCCTTTTTATTATCTCTCTATGGTTTCCCCAAATATGCTATAATTTGCATAAATAGTTCAGAGTGTTATGCATTAGCATTCTCTCCACCAAAGTATGGCTTCATTGATTTAATACAGTGCAGATGTATAATTTTTCATAATGGCTAATTTAAAAATTTCCTTTATTTTAGAGACATCGATCAAATTAATGAATTCAGAGCCCAGGGGGAAAAGTATTGATCTAACATTAATTTGCCTTTCAACATTCCAAAAAGTATCAAAGCAGCAGCTTATGAACATTTTCAAAGTTTTGAATTTCAATCCTAATAATCCCAAAATTTGTGGAAAAATATATATAGATAGATATAGATATAGATACAGCTATAGATATATATCTTCATTCACAGATACCATACCAAATGGCAGGAATCATCAATATAATTAAATTTATTGACTTAATCCAAAGGACTATTACATTCAGAATTTCATGTATTTTCAAAAATATAACTTTGGATCCAAACTTTAATTAGAAGTTCTCCAGACATAATACCTTGCTTTATTTTCCACACATTAGAGTTTGGTCTAATTGAAATATTATAAAAAAATTAGTAATGTACACTCAGTTTTCATTTATATATTCAGCTCATTGATTTATTCATTTTCTATAGAGAATAAGAAATTTATAGCTCTTGTTTACAAAATTATTCCACAAATATTCCATTACAGTAAGAGATCCAAGACAACATAAACATTGTTATTCTGTCTCAGTCATTGCTGAGAGGGTTTATGCATTTCAATTTACAGTATTTGATGAAATTACTTACTTCTACTAGTTCCATGTCCTTTTGGCAAGCCATGCTTAAAAGTAAAGTCACTCAAATGTTCTTAAGGCAAAACCAGTTTCTTTTTTCTTAAGCCCCTTAACTATGGCCACACTTGGATATTTTTGTTCTAACATGAGAAACAAAGTCTTTTTCTTACGAAAGAATTTCTCAAATTTCTTAAGCAAACAGAGTACTTAATACATACTTTGGTTGACTTGTTTTATATTTAGTACTTATAAAGAATATAAGGTATGAAATCTTTGAAAAAATATTGATTAGGAAATTAAGATTATATTTATTTTTAAAAAAGATTCCCAAATCAGTCAATTCTTCCTTAGTTTAAGTGCATGCTACATATAGTTTTCTCAATGTATATATATATAAATCAGGATATTTACTCCTACACCAAAAATAAGGCACATTTCCTTTACATGACAAAAACACTGTAATTATGGACAATGTGGTCCTAGCATTGAGTGCAGAGAATGCTTTCTTATTTGATTATATTCAATCTCATTCAATTTCCCATCTTTTTCAAGATCTCTCTCCTGAAAAAGAATATCACAGGATAATATGAGGTCAAGATAAATAGAGCCAGAAATAAGATCTACATGTTTGATTCAATTGCCTGTTTGGGATAATAACACCAAATCACTCCATTTTTCATTTTGTTCTGGTTATCTTTCTGGCACAAAAATATCCAAATGTGGCTGTCCAAAAATTTCCAATGATTAAGGCAAAGCCAAACTCCTTACCTTGGTCTATAAGACACATCAGATTCTGGCTCCCACCTACCATGCCAGCCTCTCATTTCCCAGTATTCCCACTCCTCCTCTAACAATGCAACTGGAATTTCAATCTCCTAGTGGTTCCCTAGCCCTATTGTTTTCCATCATTATGTACATACTTGATCAAGCTTTGCTTCAACATGGAAAGTCCTTCCAATTTTTTTTCTCACCAAGTGATTTCTTATTATATTTAAAAACTCTCTTGAATTCTGAAGCTTTCTCTCACACTACTCATCTTCACAAGTAGAATTAGGTTTTCACTCCTCTATGATTTTCACAGCTTTATTAATATTTCTCTTATGAAATACCATTAAAATATGTATTTAATACCATGTACTTTTTAAATAATGTATCTAGGGGAGGAGCAAGATGGCAGAAGAGTAGGAGACCTAAATTTCATCTGCTCTCAGGAATTCATATAGTTATCAAACCATTCAGAACAACTACAAACTCAACAGGAGATCAAAGAAAAGAATAGCAGCAATTCTATGAACAGAAAAGTAACCAGTTTCTGGAAGTTAGGAAGCGCAGAGAAGTGAATCTAAGGCGATATATGGGAAGATAGACCTTGGGGGGAGGGAGCCTCCTCAGCCAGCTACCGGCAAGTGATAGGGCAGCGGAGCACAAAATCGGAACTTGTAGAAGCCTGCTCCACTGAGGGACACTGCTCCAGTGGCTAAGCTGGGGGGTGGAACCCTCGCTGGGACAGTGTGGTCTCAGGACCCTTGGGGTCACAGACCAGGGATGCCTGAGTGTGGCCGATCTCCCAGATATCAGAGCGGAGAAGCCAGCTGCAGAGACTGATCCGAGGAGTGGGCTCTCAGCTCAGGGTAGCCATAAACTGTGATCCACGGCACAGTCAGGCCACTGCTCTTTCAGCAGGGACCCAAGAAGCGGCAGATCCAGGAGACTCCCCTTACTCCCCCGGGGATAGTGGCATGGGAGCGCACTGCAGGAATCTGCTGGGTTTGGAGACTCCAAATGGGATTGTGTGCCAGAGATAGAAATACTCGGTCACAGGCCGGGCGAGCAGGGAGTGCAGCCGGAGACCAGGGAGACAGGAGTAATTGACTACTTTTCTCTGAGGGTGCACTGCAGAGTGGGACCCTGAGTTCTTGGCTCCTCCGGGACCAGAGATTGGGAGGCTGCCATTTTCACTCTCATCCTCTAAAGCTGTACAGAAAGCTTTCAGGGAACAAAAGCTACCGAAAGCAAAACTGAGCAGATTACTTAGCCCAGCCCCTGACAAGGGCAGGGCAATTCTGCCTCAGGCAAAGACATTTGAGAATCACTGCAATAGGCCCCTCCCCCAGAAGATCAGCAAGAACATCCAGTCAAGACCAAATATACCGGTCAATGAGAACGGCAAAACCCCACCGCTAGGGGAATACAGCATATAGAATTCATGGCTTTTTTCCCATGATACTTTAGTCTTTCCTAGTTAATTTTTAAAATTTTCTTTATTTTTCTCTTTTTCTATTTTTTAGTTGAATTTTTCTTCTTTCCTTTTTCAACCAATATCTTATCAATTCCCTTTTTAAAATCTTTTTTAATTATTCATTTTTACAGTCATATTCTATCTCTTCATTGTATTTAACTTTATTTTTTGTATATATATAAGTTTTTCTTTCTTTAAAATTTTGGGATGCAGTTTCTTCTAACAGACCAAAATATACCCTAAATCTAGTGTATGACTCTGTTCTATTCCCCACCTGACTCACATTCTCTCTTTTCTTTTCATTCTTCTTTCAACCAACTTCTTATCAATTCCTTTTTTAAAATCTTTTTTTAGGGATGCCTGGGTGGCTCAGTCGGTTAAGCGTCTGCCTTCAGCTCCGGTCATGATCCCAGGGTCCTGGGATCGAGTCCCGCATCGGGCTCCCTGCTTGGCGGGAAGCCTGCTTCTCCTGCTCCCACTCCCCCTGCTCATGTTCCCTTTCTCGCTGTGTCTCTCTCTGTCAAATAAATAAATAAAATCTTTAAAATCTTTTTTTAATTTTCATCTTTATATTCATATTTCATCCCTTCATCGTATTTACCCTTAGTTTTAAATATATATAAGTTTTTCTTTCTTTAAAATTTTGGGAGGCACTTTCTTCTAACAGACCAAAACACACCCCAAATCTAGTGTGTGGCACTGATCTATTCACCGGCTTGATTGTATTCTTTTTCTTTTTTCCCTTTCTTCCCCCCCTCCACCCCCAGTTTCAGGTCTCTTCTGATTTGTTTAGTATATACTTTTCTGAGGTTGTTGTTACCCTTTTAGCATTTTCTTCTCTCATTCATCTATTCTCCTCTGGACAAAATGACAAGATGGAAAACCTCACCTCATAAAAAAGAACAAGAGGGAGTAGCGACTGCCAGGGACCTAATCGATCAGACATTAGTAAGATGTCAGAACTAGAGTTCAGAATGACGATTATAAAGATACTAGCTGGACTTGAGAAAAGTATAGAAGATAATAGATAATCCCTTTCTGGAGAAATAAAAGAACTAAAATCTAACCAAGTTGAAATCAAAAAGGCTATTAATGAGGTGCAATAAAAAATGGAGGCTCTAACTGCTAGGATAAATGAGGCAGAAGAGAGAATTAGTGACATAGAAAACCAAATGATGGAAAATAAAGAAGATGAGAAAAAGAGAGATAAACCACTACTGGATCACAAGGGCAGAATTTGAGAGGTAAGTGATACCATAAAGAGAAACAACATTAGAATAATTGGGATCCCCAAAGAAGAAGAAAGAGAGAGAGGGGCAGAAGGTATATTGGAGCAAATTATAGTAGAGAACTTCCCTAATTTGGGGAAGGAAACAGGCATCAAAATCCAGGAAGCACAGAGAACCCCCCTCAAAATCAATAAAAATAAGTCAACACCCCTACACCTAATATTAAAACTCACAAGTGTCAGAGACAAAGGGAAAATCCTGAAAGCAGCTCGGGACAAGAGGTCTGTAACCTATAATGGTAGAAATACTAGACTGGCAGCAGACCTATCCACAGAGACCTGGCAGGCCAGAAAGGACTGGCATGATATATTCAGAGCACTAAAGGAGAAAAATATGCAGCCAAGAATACTATATCCAGCTAGGCTGTCATTGAAAATAGAAGGAGAGATAAAAAGCTTCCAGGACAAAAAACTAAAGGAATTTGCAAACATGAAACCAGCCGTAAAGAAATATTGAAAGGGGTCCTCTAAGCAAAGAGAGAGCCTAAAAGCAACATAGACCAGAAAGGATCACAGACAATATACAGTAATAGTCACTTTACAGGCAATACAATGGCACTAAATTCCTATCTTTCAATAGTTACCCTGAATGTAAATGGGCTAAATACCCCAATCAAAAGACACAGGGTATCAGATTGGATAAAAAAACAAGAGCCATCAATATGCTGTCTGCAAGAGACTCATTTTAAACCCAAAGACATCTCCAGATTTAAAGTGAGGGGGTGGAAAAAAATTTACCATGCTACTGGACATCAAAAGAAAGCTGGGGTGGCAATCCTTATATCAGACAAATTACATTTTAAACCAAAGATTATAATAAGAGATGAGGAAGGACACTATACCATACTTAAAGGGTCTGTCCAACAAGAAGATCTAATAATTTTAAATATCTATGCCCCTAACATGGGAGAAGCCAATTATATAATCCAATTAATAACAAAATCAAAGAAACACATCAACAATAATACAATAATAGTAGGGGACTTTAACACCCCCCTCACTGAAATGGACAGATCATCTAAGCAAAAGATCAACAAGGAAATAAGGGCTTTAAATTACACACTGGACCAAAAGACTTCACAGATATATTCAGAACATTCCATCCCAAAGCAACAGAGTACACATTCTTCTCTAGTGTACATAGAACATTCCCCAGAATAGATCAAATCCTGGGTCACAAATCAGGTTTCAACCTGTACCAAAATATTGGGATCATTCCCTGCATATATATATGGGCAATTATAAAAACTAGTATTATTGTAATAATAGTTTGTAACTCCACATACTGTTTTCTACACAATGCTTTGAAACTAGAACTCAACCACAAAAGGAAAGGTGGAAAAAACTCAAATACATGGAGGCTAAAGAGCATCCTACTAAAGAATGAATGCATGAACCAAGAAATTAAAGAAGAATTTTAAAAATTCATGGAAACAAATGAAAATGAAAACAGGACTGATCAAAATCTTTGGGATTCAGCAAAGGTGGTCCTAAGAGGAAAGTAGATAGCAATACAAGCCTTTCTCAAGAAACAACAAAGGTCTCAAATACACAACCTAACCCTACACCTAAAGGAGCTGGAGAAAAAAACAGCGAATAAAGCCTAAACCCAGCAGGAGAAGAGAAATAATTAAGATCAGAGCAGAAATCAATGAAATAGAAACCAAAAGAACAGTAGAGCAGATCAACGAAACTGGGAGCTAGTTCTTTGAAAGAGTTAATAAGATCGATAAACCCCTGGCCAGACTTATCAAAAAGAAAAGAGAAAGGATCCAAATAAATAAAATCATGAATGAAAGAGGCGAGATCACAACCAACACCAAAGAAATACAAACAATTATAAGAGCATATTATGAACAACTATATGCCAACAAATTAGACAATCTGGAAGAAATGGATGCATTCCTAGAGAGGTAGAAACTACCAAAACTGAACCAGGAAGAAAGAGAAAAACTGAACAGACCTATTACCAGCAAGGAAATCAAAGCAGTAATCAAAAATCCCCAACCATCAAGAGCCCAAGACCAGATGGCTTCCCAGGGGAATTCTACCAAACATTTAAATAATTAATACCTATTCTTCTGAAACTGTTCCAAAAACTAGAAATGGAAGGAAAACTTCCAAACTCATTTTATGAGGCCAGCATTACCTTGATCCCAAAACCAGACAAAGACCCCATCAAAAAGGAGAATTATAGACCAATATCCCTGATGAACATGGATGCAAAAATTCTCACCACAATACTAGCCAATATAATCCAACAGTACATTAAAAGGATTATTCACCATGACCAATGAGATTTATTCCTGGGCTGCAAGGTTGGTTCAACATCTGCAAATCAATCAATGTGATACACTACATTAATAAAAGGAAGGACAAGAACCATATGATCCTCTCAATAGATGCAGAAAAAGCATTAGATAAAGTATGCATCCTTTCTTGATTAAAACTTCACCGTATAGGGATAGAACCATATCATCCTCTCAATAGATGCAGAAAAAGCATTTGACAAAGTACAGCATCCTTTGTTGATTAAAACTCTTCACAGTATAGGGATAGAGGGTACATACCTCAATATCATAAAGCCATCTGTGAAAAACCCACAGCGAATATCATTCTTAGTCAAGAAAAGCAGAACTTCTCCCCTAAGGTCAGGAACACAGCAAGGATGACCACTATCACCACTGCTGTTCAACATAGTACTAGAAGTCCTAGCCTCAGCAATCAGACAACAAAAAGAAATAAAAGGCATCCAAATGAGGAAGGAAGAAGTCAAACTCTCACTCTTTGCAGATGATATGATACTTTGTGTGAAACCCAAAAGACTCCACCCCAAAACTGCTAGAACTCATACAGGAATTCAATAAAGTGGCAGGATACAAATTAATACACAGAAATCAGTTGCATTCCTATACACCAACAATGAGACAAAAGAAAGAGAAATTAAGGAGTCGATCCCATTTACAATTGCACCCAAACCCATAAGATACCTAGGAATAAATCTAACCAAAGATTTCTGTACTCAGAAAACTATAGAATGCTCATGAAAGAAATTAAGGAAGACACAAAGAAATGGAAA
>NC_138370.1:99303131-99321405 GCF_054177405.1 Leptonychotes weddellii
AAAGGGGAACCCTCCTACACTGTTGGTGGGAATGTAAGCTGGTATAGCCACTCTGGAAAACAGTATGGAGGTTCCTCAAAAAGTTGAAAATAGAGCTACCCTATGACCCAGCAATTGCACTACTGGGTATTTACCCCAAAAATACAAATGTAGTTATCGGGCACGATACAAGGGGCACGTGCACCCCAATGTTTATAGCAGCAATATCCACAATAGCCAAACTATGGAAAGAGCCTAGATGTCCATCAACAGATGAATGGATAAAGAAGAAGTGGTATATATATAAATGGAATATTATGCAGCCATCAAAAAATTGAAATCTTACCATTTGCAATGACATGAATGGATCTAGAGGGTATTATGCTAAGCAAAATAAATTAATCAGAGAAAGATAAGTATATGATCTCACTGATATGGGGAATTTGAGAAACAAGGCAGAGGATCATAGGGGAAGGGAGGGATAAATGAAACAAGATGAAACCAGAGAGGGAGACAAAGCATAAGAAACTCTTAATCTCAGGAAACAAACTGAGGGTTGCTGGAGTGGAGTGGGTGAGAGGGATGGGGTGCCTGGGTGATGGACACTGGGGACAGTAGGTAGTATGGTGGGCACTGCGAATTGTGTAAGACTGATGAATCACAGACCTGTACCCCTGAAACAAATAATACATTATATGTTAATTAAAAAATAAATAAATAAAATGTTAAAAAATGTATCTATTATATGATGTACCTTTTTTCCCTATGTTTTTGAGCCACTTAGCTATGGAATATTTTTAATTTACCATAGAGCCACTGTTTATGATTCCTTTTCTTAAATGCAAATATTATTTCCCAATTTCCTAACTAACTTTTTCAAGCATATTCCTTATAAACGTATAGTGCCTGGCACAATACCTAATACTTGAAAGCACTCAGTAAAAGTTTGCTAAGTTTCTAATTTTTTAGTTATGGCTTGATGTGGCTGAGGGTATTCCATATTCATGCCCTAGAATTTGCATAAAGTGAATTTTGATGATTCTATCTTCAATGGAATAACTGGGTTAAGGCAAGAAAGCACCATACAGTGTATCTAAAACTGAAAAACTTTTCTATGTCTTATTTTCCCCCTTTTAGGGAGTACTAGCTAACCCAGTAAATACACTGGGGCATAAATAAACTCGGAGTTAGGTTAGGTCCAAGTCAGCAATGAGTTATGAAAAAATTTTAATTCTAACTAAAATTATGTAAACTTTATTAACATTGCTACTTGTGAGAAAAATATTTTTTGAAGTTCATTCAATACACAAAGGTTACAAATATAAAAGAAATTTTCTAAACTGTTACATTCCAGCCTGCTTCGATTTCCTTCTGTCAAAAGCCTGAAATTCTCAAGAAATGATGAAGACATGTTAAAATACACAGGAACTCCCAGTGGCTAAAAGTGGAACAATCTGAACAACAAAGTAAGTAATAATACTATTAGCTTATAATCTATAGTGATATGAATAAATGGACAAAAGGAATAGCTACTTTTGAGAACAAATTATCATTCAGTAAACACCATATTAATAATTGATTGCAGGCAGATGATAAATGAATAACAAAATCAGTGAACAAAATTATGATGAAAAATAGGATATTTGCAGTCTCAACATATATCTCTATTAGAAAAGTATCTTTCTCAGGAAAAAAAATAGAAATTTGACTCTGGGGAAAACTGGCAGACACCACCTTTAAGTGATCAGGGTTAACATCAATCAGTAGGAAGATATATCAACATCCGAAACTTGCTCATATGATGCACTAAGGACACATCTTTTCTGTAGTATTTTTGCTAATAATGAATATTCTCACCAAAATATTGAGAAAAAAATCAGACAAACCTAAATTGAAAAACATTCTACAAAATGACCCAAATTACCCTTAAAAAAGTGTCAAGGTCACAAAAGACAAAGACAGACTGAGGAACTGTCAGTTTGGAGGAGACTAAGTAAATGTACAATTAAATGCAGTGGGGAAGGCTGGATGGATTCTGGACCAGAAAAAGGGTATTTCTGAAACAATTCACAAAAATCAAATCAGGTTTTCTCTATATAAATATAATATAAATAAATAAGTTAATAGTATTGTAGCAATGTTCATTTCCTGGTTTTGGTAACTGTGCTATTGTTATATAAAATGTTAACATCAGGGAAAACTGAGTGAAGGGTATATAGGAATTATCTGTACTATTTTGCAACTTCCGTCTAAGTCTTAAAGTTATTTCAAAATAAAAACAAAATTTCTTTAAATGAAATCTTTGTTTAGTTCCTTACTCAGAGTCAACTTATTTTATGAAGTTCCCTCTGGTCATCCTAGCCAAAAATGAGTTGCAGAGTCTAGGACCAGAATGCTTGAGTTTGAACCACAAACTTACAAACTTGAAACAAAACTTACAATAACCTTTGATAAACTCTTTTAACTGTCTGTGCTTCAATTTTCTCACATGTGAAATGGGAGTAGTAATAGTACCTGCCTCATAGGATTGTTTTAAGGATTTCATGATTTAAAATGAGTAAGTGCTTAGAAGAGTGTCTGCAATATAGTATGCATTACATAAGTGTTGTTACTATTATCATTATTTAATCTACATGGACCCCTTCATACATTTCTTTGCATTGCAATTGTCAGAATATAAATCCAATCTTTTACATGGATTATGATAAAATGACAATGATTGTGGGACTTTGTTTTACTAGTATTCCCCTACTTTCATATATAATTCATATCTGTGTATGTCAGAAGTTAAAGAGGAGAACGTTGAACACTGACTTGCATGTTTTGTGGGGTTGGTTTATCAATTTACACATCAATATCCATATTCATTTTGGAATGATGTTTTGGGAATATCAATGAATAATGTAGAAGAATGTAGGCTTTTCAAAAGTTAAATATGGGACAGGGGAAAGTGGGCCAGGGATGGGCAAATTGGATGAAGGGAAGTAGGAAATATAGTCTTCCAGTTATGAACTGAATAAATCATGGGAATAAAAGGCACAACATTGGGAAAATAGTCTATGATATAATAGTGCTGTATGGTAACAGATGGTAGCTGCACTTGTGGTGAGCATACCATAATGTATAAACTTGTCTAATCAGTATGTTGTACACCTGAAACTAGTGTAAAATTGTGTATCAACTATACGCAAATTTTAAAAAATTAAGTTAAATATGGGAAAGAAAGGTTCACCTATACTCAAATTTATCCCCTACCACACATCCATACACAGTGCCTTCTGCAGTACCTATCAGATGATAAGCGTCAAAAGCACTTTGTTAAGTGGGATGAATGAATAAACAAACTAGTATTAAGCAATGCCCTATGTTTTTTTAAGTTTTTATTTTAATTCCAGTTAGTAAACATACAATGTTATATTAGTTTCAAGTGTACAATATAGTAATTCAACACTTTCATACATCACCCAGTGCTCATCACAAGTGCACTCCTTAATCCCCGTCACCCATTTCACCCATCCCCCACCAACCTCCCCTCTGTTAACCATCCATTTGTTCTCTATAGATAAGAGTCTGTTTTTTGGTTTGTCACTCTCTTTTTTTTCCCTTTGCTCATTTGTTTTGTTTCTTAAATTCCACATATGAGTGAAATCATATGGCATTTGTCTTTCTCTAACTGACTTACATTTCCCTTGGCATTATACTCTCTAGCTCCATCCATGTCATTGTAAATGGCAAGATTTTGTTCTTTTTTAAGGCTGAATAATATTCCATTGTATATCTATATCACCTCTTCATCCATTCATTGACTGATGGACACTTGGGCTGCTCCCATATCTTAGCTATTGTAAATAATGCTGCCATAAACATAGGGCATGCATGTATTCCTTTGGATTAGTGTTTTTGTATTCTTTGGGTAATCACCCAGTAGTGTGACTGCTGGATAATAGGGTAGTTTTTAACTTTTTGAAGAATCTTTATATTGTTTTCCACAGTGGTTGTACCAGTTTGCATTTGCACCAATGCAATGTTTTATCATTAATTAATAAATTTGTGTACAACATGATCTGATGCTTCTGCTTGAAATGTTAATAGGCTAGGGCTAAAATTATCATTGAATTTATTTTAGAAACACTTCATGTTTTATTTAATTCTGTTATATCATAAGAGGCAAGCTGTGTCTTGTTCTGTTTTAAAGGAAAAGTTGGAGTTCATGATTCTAGTTTGTGTGAGAGAGGGTAAGTAAGATTTTATATACAAAAATAGTTAAATTAAATCCTACAAAATAAAGTATTTTCCCAAACTAAAAATGTGCCTGACTTACCTACAAGACCATACTGATCACTGTTTTTTATTTAATCATTTAGATGATTTAAAGGCACAGAGTTCACTTTATAATCTCCCCTCTTTACACTACATATTTATTCATGAGTCCATAGTATACATCTGCACATTCCTTTTCAATTTCAGTTTTCTTTTTCAGTTAATGAAATCTCAGTAACAATGCTGCTTGAACAGTTTTCCCTTTACCAACATATTCAGAAAAAAAAAATGACTTTAATATTTTTGTCCCTGAAAAGTCTTTGAAAGATATATCTTTTTTATCTTTCTTTTTTCTTTTAAGATTTTATTTATTTATTTGACAGAGAGACAGAGAGAGAAAGCACAAGTAGGCAGAGCGGCAGGCAGGGGGAGAGGGAGAAGCAGGCTCCCAGCCAAGCAGGGAGCCAGATGTGGGGCTCGATCCCAGGACCCTGGGATCATGACCTGAGTCAAAGGCAGCTGATTAACCAACTGAGCCACCCAAGAGCCCCTGAAAGATATATCTTTATGTGTGCAAAGTATGAAAAGAAATTACCTATTAAGTATAATATGTTAATATTTAAGAGAAATATGATTTGAACCAACTAAGAGTGTATTATATACATTTTTTAATTTAAAGGATTTTCCCAAAGGCATTCTGGGACAGAGTAGGATGCACCAGGAATCCATCTCCCTACCTAGACAACAATTGCACTGCCAGAATCTGTCTGATGTAACTATCTTGGAACTCTGGAGTCTTTTGAAGGTTTTCCACTTCCAGGGGAAGGCTTAGACAGTAAATTGTGATTAATTTCAGCTCTTAGCTCAGCAGTGGCTACCCATCTCCC
Source organism: Leptonychotes weddellii (assembly GCF_054177405.1). Classification (NCBI taxonomy): domain Eukaryota; kingdom Metazoa; phylum Chordata; class Mammalia; order Carnivora; family Phocidae; genus Leptonychotes; species Leptonychotes weddellii. The sequence continues at coordinate 99,308,258 of NC_138370.1, forward strand.
ACTTCTAACCCATGGAATGCATCTGTGCTGTGTTCCTGGAACACTTTGCACACACGCAGCTTGCAAGAGCCAGGTGGGCAATAAAGATCCTGTCTTCCAAATACTGAGATCTATTTTCAAGCCACTGATTGCTGCTTCTGATCACAGAGGTGTGGACACAGAGGCAGGCAGCAATTGTTGCCCCTCCCCGCCCCACCATTTGTTGCAGGCCCCGCCCGCACTGGCTGAAGTGACTTCTGGAGAATTTAAAGGGCTAGCACCATTTCCCCCTCTCCCTTAATTTTCTCTTTTTCTCCTTCTGGAAGCCAGACATAAAAGACCAGGACATATACAAGAGAAATTAAAAAGTCACCACACATGCCCAGGGAAAGGTGCAGGCTCAGAAAAGACCTAAGACCTTATGTTTATACCTTAGGCTGATCCTTAGCATGGAGAGAGCCTACAACAATCAAAAGGAAAACAAAAACAAAACAGCAAACCCTCAGGAGCTTTTGATTTCCAGAGAAGAAAATCTAATTTCCAGAGTTATCATTTTATTAGATTCAAACGTTCAGTTTTCAACAACAAAAATAACAAGATGTACAAAGAAATAGAAAAGTATGGCCCATTCAAAGGCAAGAAATATGCCAATAGGTACTGTTCCTGAGAACTACCAAACTGCAGACATATTAGACAAAAACTTTAAAACAACTGTCTTAAGGATGTTCAAAGAACTAAAGGAAGCATGGGGAAACAAAAAAACAATACCTGAACTAAATGGAAATATCAATGAAGAGAAAAAAGACCTAAAAAGAAATTCTAGAGCTGAAAAGTATAATAACTGAAATGAAAAATTCACTAGAGAGATTCAAAGGCAAATTTAAGCAGGCAGAAGAATCAGCAAACTTGAAGATAGGACAATTGAAATTATCGAGTCTGAAGAAATGAGAGAAGAAAAATGGAAGAAAAGTGAAAAGATCTAAGGGACCTGTGGGACACCATCAGTCAGATCAACATATGTATTGTAGAAGTCCCAGAAGGAGAAGAAAGGGGTGGAGATTATTTGAGGAATAATGGCTGAAAGCATCAAATTTGGTGAAAGACATTTTATAAACACTGAAAAAAGCTCAACAACTTCTCAACAGGATAAACTCAAACAGACCCATGCCAGACACAGTATAATTAAACTGAGAAAAGACAAAGACAAAGAGCCAATCTTGAACACAGCAAGAGACATACAAGGGGTCCTCAATAAGATAATTAGCATATTTCTCATCAAAAATTTTGGAGGCCAGAAGGCACTAAATTGAAATATTCAAAGTGCTAAAAGAAAACTCTGTCAACCAAAAATTCTATATCCACCAAAACTGTTCTTCTAAAGTGAGATAAAAATTAAGATATTCTCAGATAACAAAAGCTGAGGGAATTCATTACAAGACCTACCTTGCAAGAAAGGGAGGTTGTGAAGGTTGAAATGGAAGGACAGTAGAAGCTGTATGAAGAAATAAAGATCTCAGTAAAGGTAAATATATGGGCAATTATAAAAACTAGTATTATTGTATTAATAGTTTGTAACTCCACATATTGTTTTCTACATAATTTAAGAGACTAATTATTAAAAAAACACAATTATTATGTTTTTGGACACACAATGTACAAAGATGTAGTTTTGTGACATCAGTAACTGAAGGGGTGGCAAGAAATTTTTCTTGAAGTCTTTCTATGATTAATTAGCCTCTGAATTTAAGCAGAAATACAACTCAAACCACAAGAAAGCATGAATCATGTTAGATTTCACCTGAGGGTGTGGTAAAAGAGAATCTAAAGAGTCATTTAAAATAACTTCACATTAGATTATACTTAGTGTGAAAAGTGACACCACTTTTTTTTATAGTATGTGAAAGATAAATCAGCAATGTCATTTTTTTTCCCTTAGAGAAAACATGGGGAAAAAGAAAAAATGAAAGCACATGTAAACAATTTTTTTGTCTGTGTTGTTTGGACTTTGGAAGTATGGTTTGTTTCAAATATGAGCCCAGTCAAGAAAAAAAATGAGAACACCCTATGAACCAGTGCAAAGACTCAAACTTTATACATACAAAAATACATTTATTTATTTATTTATTTATTTATTTATTTATTTATTTATCTATCTATCTATCTATCTATCTATCTATCTATCTATCTATCTATCTCAATTTTCCCAACTGGTTTCATTTGTTCAATTTAAAAAAGAGAGAAACTAAAAGTGAGAATAATACAGAAAATTGTTTTTATATTTCTTTAGCATATGTTTTGCCTTTAAATATTCACATCAATCAATTAAGTAATTTCTTTTCTTAAAGATTTTATTTATTTATTTGAGAGAGAGAGAGCAAGCAAAAGAGAGCTTGAGCTAGGGGAGAGGCAGAAGGAGAAGGAGAGGCAGACTCCCCACTGAGCAGAGAGCCCGATGCAGGGCTCAATCCCAGAACCCTGGGATCATGACCTGAGCTGAAGGTAGACGCCTAACCAACTGAGCCACCCAGGTGCCCCTCAACTAAGTAATTTCTAACATAACTTAGTAACATAGACTCAAGATCATTTGTAAAGCAAAACTTTCATGGGGGCAGTGATTAAACTGTACAGGAATGAGTGCTTCTCAGGTCTTCTTTGCTTTTCTTATGGATGTTTTCCATTCCATTTCAATGCAAATGATGTTATAGAAAATGATCACCACTCAGAGCAAACAGTTTTCTTTGGCGCGGGAAAACTAATGAGTACATAGAAATCTACCATATTCTCTCTGAGAAATTTTATCCCTGTGAGTTATGAAATTTTTGGTTTTGGCCTCTTGAATTTCTAACTAGAATTTTCTTCCTGTAAACGTTGTAAGTTTATCAGAATGGCATAAAGTTACTCATTGCATGCTCTCTAGAGAAAAGAGGGAATAATCTTTCCCAATGAAGACAAGGATGATAATGAAAATCGACTGTGAAGTAATCAAACCCATGGCAGTGCATTTTCTAGAAAAACATTTTGCTAAGTTAAAATGTTATCTAATGAACTGTCAGGACCATAATGTAGCACAAACAGAAGTTAGTCTTGGATACACTTTGGGTAATAAAATATTTGAGTTTTTCACTGTTCCACCTCTTAACAAGAATAATTTTAATATTCATTTAAAAAAACCATTTATTAAGGGGCGCCTGGGTGGCTCAGTCATTAAGTGTCTGCCTTCAGCTCAGGTCATGATCCCAGGGTCCTGGGATCAAGCCCCGCATCAGGCTCCCTGCTCCGCGGGAAGCCGCTTCTCCCTCTCCCACTCCCCCTGCCTGTGTTCCCTCTCTTGCTGTGTCTCTCTCTGTCAAAAAATAAATAAAATCTTAAAAAAAAAAAACATTTATTAAGAGTCTAGTATGTTGCCAAGTGCTATACTTCTCCTGCCTTCAAGGACCTCAGGATCTGAGAGAGAGCTAGACAGGAAAACCAATAGCAGTAGAACAAAGAAGTGATTGCTTTGAGGGATCTATGCCCAGAGTTCAATAAGAGCACATAGAAGGAAAACTTAACATGCTTGAAGTAAGGGCAAAAAGGTATGAGAAAACTATTCTCAGCAGATCTAGATTACTTGAAGTATAAGTGGGATTTCACCAGAGAAGAGAAAAGAAAACTTTCAGGCTGCATGAAGAAGCATGGACAGATCTGAGAGATATTTGAAGGTGAAATAGCACTTGTTAATCAGATGTAGGGATGAGAGGGAAAAAGATTAAAGAGAAAAAAACAATCTCATTTTCTGCATTTGTTTAATTTTATTAGCACTCACCATATGTCAGGCCAAATATTAGGTAGGACCTGAGGATACAAATATGAAAAATATGTGGTCATTGTTCTTAAAAACTTTGGTAGTGTTGGGGCCATGGGAAGGGGGTACAAGAAGACTTTCTAAAAGCAGGTGCAATTGCAATATTGTAATTTAAAATAAAAAATATATATTTGGTCTTTATCCTATTTCTGGTACAGAACTCCTAAAACTCTTAGAATTTCCTAAGCAATGAGAGAGATTAAGGTAATTTTTGTTATGTTAATAAGGTGATTTTTGGACCTCACCTAAGGATGGTGGCTGGTTGCCAGTGGAGCCAACCATGTGATTAGAAGGTTGGAAATTTCAGACCCATCCCGCTGACCTATGGGGATATACATCACCAATGGCCAATGATTTAATCACTCAATTATGTAATGAAGCCCCATAAAAACTCAAAAGGATAGGTTTAGGAGAGCTTCCAGGTTGAAGATTTGAGGAGAGTGGTACACTCAGAGAAAGCCTGGAAGCTATGTGCCCTTTCTCCATGCCTTGACCTATGCATCTCTTCCATTAAGGTCTTCCTGACTTACATCCTTTTATAATAAACCAGCAATCTAGTAAATAAAATGTTTCTCTGAGTTCTATGAGCTACTCTAGCAAATTAATCAAACCTAAGAAGGGGATCATATGAAACCTCAGATCCATAGCCAGTTGGTCAGAAGCCCAGGATTGGCATATAAAGGGGCTGAGGGCAGTCTTGCTGGACTGAGCCCTTAACCTGTGGGATCTGATGCTATCTCCAGATAGATAGTGTAAAAATTTAGTTAAATTGTAGGACACCCCACTGGTGTTGGAGACTTGCATGGTGCTCTGGGGAAACCCATCACCAGCACCACCACTGCCAAATTGGAATTGGGGTCCAGAACCCTTTAGCAATGAAATGTGGCATGGTATAATTCTTAGAATAAGCAGTCAGTATACAAGAAATAATGGGACCAATTCAATCTGAGTAAAAAGTAAGGATTAATAAAGTTGTTGATTCAAGGTGCCATTCCCCTCCTTTCCCACCACTAAACTTAAAGAGATCACGGCATTCATCACTGCTAAGCTCTGAAACACTGTTCAAACAATATTCCAAGCAACCATAGCCAACAGGAATTGGCACATAGATAAATCCTGTGTACTCACCAGATTGAAAATCTTCAAAGGAAAGGGAGAGAAGTGATGTGGGAGTTAAGCATCAGGAAAAACATGGGGAGAACCCTTGAGACAATGACTAAAACTGGTTCTTCCTCCTAACTGGTAGGAGGCACGGAAGGGCAAGGAAGATCCTCAAATGGAAGGGCTAACTGCATTGGCTGATGCCAGCTTCCTGTATAATCTGTCCCTAAAAGAGAACTGGTGAGAGCTCCATGGCCCACACACATCTTTTATTCTATAGCAAAGACCAGAAATAGAAGGGAAAAAAGAGAGAATGCAAGAGATTCTGAAAACCAGAGAAAGGGGCCACAAGAAAAGGCTTATGCTGCCTCAGTGGGAATAAAGGCAAAAGTAAATTATAGAGTTCTTATCATGAATGGCAGCAAGGGCCTGTGGGACCTGATGGGGAAGGAAGCCAGGCGTCCTTGTTCCTCAATATAAAGCAATCTCAGTATTGCACTGGAAAGAGAATGAAATGTTCATCCATTATGTTAAAGTAGATGGACTTCTTAAAAATGCAGGAATGTTTGCCAAAAACAGATGGAAAACAGAAATTCAAAACAAGGTGAGCTCATTTACAAAACCCCAGCCCTGCCACTAACTCTCAGCAGCTAACAGTTCTACATCAGCATGATGCTGATGGGAAATGGGTGGCTAAAAGGAGGCCAACAGAGGAAGGGGAAAAAACCCAAGAAATAGTTTATAAGGTCTTTCCCCTCCATCATTTTCCAATATGGAGAAAGACATCTCCCTTTCCCCTTCTATTTAATAGGCATTGGTATCAATTAGAGTCAATGAATTGCTAAGTTACATCCTTATGGGAATCAGGATATCTTCCATGCTCATTAATCTTAAGACAGTGAAATTTATTGAGACTAAAGCCAGCCAAATGTTAATTTCTGAAACTGAATTTGAATAATCACTCTCTTTCTGTAAGATTGGAATTGTAATTCTAAAGCTTGAAATAGCCTTAGAAACATCAAGTCCATCTTTCTCAAGTTCTCTATTGGGCAAAGTCAAATTCAAAATAGTCAGCTGATTGCCTTAGTTTATAGAACATGCTACTAGTAACACTAGCGCTAGAATCCAGGACTTCTGGCATCTGTTACACTATAAAATTGAAGAAAATGAACACTTTGGCTTTGAGTAATTTTTTAAAGAATAGGACTTAGAAAGCTAGCTAGTGGGTATTCTAACAGTACTTTGTTATTATATTGTTTTAATAGGATCTATTAAGTGATGATGTAACTAAAATAGCAGGAATGATAACCATGCACAAACATTAATCATGATTCAAATAATTTTAGGGCATCATACAAAGCTTTTAAAAATCCACTTAGAACTATTGCCATAATGAAGACTTGGTTTACTTAAAACAATGGAGAAATGGGTAGCAAAAGCTTTCCCACCTATAACTAGGAGAATCAGAAAAAGTTAATGTGATTGGCAGAGTTTGCAAAGGAGAGATTAAATTAAATCAGTGCTTGTTACTTTAATCATCAACATGATGGAATTTTTTTTAACAATCACTGTCAATTTGCACATTAAGACACTATTCAATTATCCAAATTTGAAACAAAGTACTATTTTATTCTATAGTGGAATTAAAAATTAAAACATTACAAACGATGATTACAATCAGTTCCTTTCATAGCTTCTTTTTTCTTCTTTTCTCTTTAGTTCTTCAAATTAGGACATATAAAATGTGGTTTCCAGAAAGGCATGTGGGTGGATCCAGAAGCAGATAGAATAATATATTTTCTCAACAGAAAGAAGTACTACACTTCTTAAAGTTAGAGAAAAATAATAATTTCAGATACAAGAATACTCACTAATTTTGGAGAAAAGTGGGCTTCTGCAAATTTTTAAAATTAAGAGATATATGTAAAATGCCTAAAGGGAATGCATTAGAAATGTTAATAGGGAGCTTTAGGAGGATGAGCATTAGAAAATTTTTAAGATGTTTTCTTCCAGGGCACTGTGATTTCTATTCTACATTGTCAGTCTTAGCTTTACACAGTGTGTCAGCTAGAAAATGAAAACTTTTCAAGCACCTCTCAGATTTTCTGGAGCATGAATGACTGAACATGTTTTAAAAGAATTCCTGTGAAAAGTTTACGAGGTGCTTCACTTCACTCTTCAGCTCCCAGTGTCCATAGTTTTCAGTGTTTGAGGTCAGGGTAATCTAAATGAATAGTTTCATTCATGAAGTAGGATAGAGTGAAGAGAAGGAATATTGAACATGTGTGGGATATAACATAGCCCTCAGTCCTCTGCCCTTCTTTCTTTACATTCTCACTGAGAGAAATCATCTCCTTGGAATGCCAATATAATATTGTGGTTTAGACAGAGGCTTTGGAGTCAAATGTATAGGACTGAAACCCTAGTTCATGTGACTGGATAAGTTGCTTTACATTTTTAAGCCTCAATTTTCAAATTTATGAAATGTGAGAGAGAATGGTGATTAGGACTTTTTCTATTACCCTTGAGTTGCTGGGGCCCAATGCTGATAATAAAGGCTCCAATGCCCCTTTGTTATATACTTACTTTCTAAAATCTGATTGCGGTGGATGTGTACATATGACCCAATTCTGACAAATAAGGTGTAAGAATAAGTCTTCCTGAGGGTTTTAGTCAGGATTTTGCTTCATGCATAAGAAGATAAAATTTTGTAAAGAGAGGGCCCTTGCCTTTTTGCTCCCTACTTCCTATAAATGCATTTCAGTGACCTGGAGTTATGATGGACACATTATAGCCCAGCAATGATAAGTCATAAATACAAAGAACCACACAATGTGAACTTGCAGAGAGAAAAGATGGAAAGAGAGATAATGTTCTTGGTGACCTAAATAAGATGCTAAATTAGCCCTGAACTGCTGCTTCCAGACTTCTTCAAATATGAGATAATTAAATGTTTTCAGTGCTTAAGCCATTGTTCATTGAGTTTTCTGTTATTTGCATCCCCACATCTTTTTCTTTTGATGAATCACATTGGGTTTTGTTGATCAATTATTTTATCAGTACAAGAGTCCAAAGAAAGCACCTACTACCACCATGAAACACTATTTATCTTAAGAATAATGGGATATTCTGTTATACAGTATGACTGTCCTCTAGATCTTCTGACTCTTCTATTCCATCCTTCCCTGTTTGCCAAAAGGCTGACCTTTATGTACTTCCTCAATGGACTCCCTTGGCCTCAGACTTCCAGTTTGTTTCAGTGCATGGGAGTCACCAACAAAAGAGAATAGGGTGGGGGGAAAAGTAAGAATGAGTACTTACTCCTTCTTTCCATGTGGGTCATCAGTTGGGATTTCCTTCATTCTGCTGGAGGCCACAATTGCTATCAGGTAGCCCCTACTCTCTCTGAGTTTAATAACTACTTCTTTTCCTAACCCCTCCAGGGGCTCCCACTCACGACAGCCCCAGGGTACAATTCCATCTTTGTTCGTTTCTCTTATCAATAATTTCTTCTCTTAAAATAACCCCATTTGTGTGTGTCATCTGTTTCCTGCTGTAGTTCTGACCTTTTTAAGTAGAAGGAGCATGGGTTTTTGTATATAAGCCAAGGGTAGAAATACAACTTATTAACTAAACTGACACAAGTTATCAAGAGTACTAACCTTTTGTAAGTGGGACAATGATACCTATTCCTAGGGGTTATTTTAAGGATTAAATATGAAGGGTCTTAACAGTAGCTGGCACATAATAGATGCTTAATAAATGTAAGTTCTTTTCCCATCCTCTCTACTCCAGCTCTCCCCTGAATTAATGAATAAGAATCAGTTGATTCCAAAGTTACTGATTTTATACAGAAGACCTAAGACCTACCTCTTAAGATGGAGAATAAAGAACTGGCTCAAGTACCTCTACTCCCTCTTCATTACAGCCACTGCAAACATCAGTAACTGATTATTCTGTTCCGTCCTCACTCAGCTCTGAGGATTTCAGAATCCTCAAAGAAGCCTTTTTCCCCCCTCCCCTCTCCTCAGACACCTTTGTTTCCAATTATTCCAGGAACATGAAAGTCCCGAACTAGACCATGAGTGGCTTAAAGTAACAGACAAGAGTCCACATCTTTAGAATTATCTCTGTCGTCTTACAGCAGCTAAGACTGGAAGCCTGTTTTTTTGAGTGGCTAAACAATGAGTTGCACATTCAGCCTCTGGTATCATTCTATCATCTTGGATGCAACTTGAAATAAATAAACAAGCAATTAAGGGGACAAAACAAGAAGCCTGAGAAGTCGTTTCTCACGGAGAGTAGGTTAAATGATTCATTTACTTCTCTAGGTCACAGGATGAAAGATAGAGATGAAATAACATAAAATCTGATTATATTCCACTACATTGCAGAATGAATTCCCTGTGCACACTGTTCAGGTTTTGATGGTCTTATTTATGAAATAGTTAGCTATTTGGTAGGATTGATTTACAGAAAAAAATTCTAGAAGCGGCACTTGCATTTAGGAGGGGGAGACAAACCATGAGAGACTATGGACTCTGCAAAACAAACTGAGGGTTCTAGAGGGGAGGGGGGTGGGAGAATGAGTTAGTCTGGTGATGGGTATTAAAGAGGGCACATTCTGCAGGGAGCACTGGGTGTTATATGGAAATAATGAATCATGGAACACTACATCAAAAACTAATGATGTAATGTATGGTGATTAACATAACATAATAAAAAAAAAGAAATGCAACACATCTCTCTGCTTAAAAAAAAAAATCTGACAATAGTATGAAAAACTGTTACACAGTATTCATTCCACTCACTGCATTATTGTTTGTAATACACAAGTAGTACAACCAGGGACCAAAATCCTCAGTTTCCCCAAGTGAACTCTAAAAAGGAAAGACAAAGAGATACTGTGGAGGATAGTATTTTTTATGCAGCTTGTAAATTAACTGACATAATGAAAATAATGTTAAAATTTTGATGTAATGGTATATTTCCTAACTTACAACTGATAAATTAATCTAAATGACTAGTGTGTTTGATAAGCATGTGTGTGTGTGTTGGTTGTTTATGTCTACTTGCCTTCAAGGAATATTAACAAATATGGTATGTGTGGGTATATAATATATCAACAACAGAATATTTTATAACATTTATGAACACTCATGTGTAAAGGCACTGAGCTAAGTGCTTTACATAAATAAAAGAATTTTATCTCATCTTACAGATGAGAAAATCAAGATCCAAAAATTTATGCAAATTGCTCGGAGTCCCAAAGCTTGTGACAGTCTTAGCACTCAAAATACAAGGCTTCTATTCCAAAGTGATTGCTCTCTCATGTATGTACTATGTCTGATAATCACAAGTGCCAAACCAATAAATATCCACTGTATATAGTAAAAAGAAAGTTAAAAAGCAGAAGGAGATGGACAGCAAATAAAATAATTTCCATTTGGGACATGTTGCATATTCCTGAATATGTTCACATATAGTATTTCATTTACTTTACATGCAGTATATCAGCAGCCCCTTCCATTTTACAGAAGAGGAAACTAAGTCTGAGGAAAGATACAAAACTTATCCATTTCATATGGATAGTAATGGAACAGAAATTTAAACCCAGATCTATAGTTTTCAAGTATCTATACCACTTTAAGCTAACTTTTATGACTATATTTCATCCCAGAAGGCCACTGTGGAAGAAATAAACTATGCATAAACTCAATACAGGAAATCTAACCCATTCTTTACTGCCTATAATTACTTTTAACTTTCCCCACTGTCATCTTTATAAAGACCATACAAAAATACAGTTTGGATGGGGTGAAGATTGGAAGAGAATTGTATTTAAAATCTGCCTTATTGCTTTTTGGTAGCACAGCCTGAGTGCAGAGGACAGGGAGGTTCCTGGTGGCTTATAGCATGACCCAGTGTGCTTGCTGGAGGTCTCAGGTGCACCCAAATTGGAGCTGGGAGAGTCTGGAGACAAATGAAAGTACCTGGCCAAGCCAACTACTGTTAGCATTTCTTTCTTTTTTTTTTTAAAGATTTTATTTGTTTGACAGAGAGAGACACAGTGAGAGAGGGAACACAAGCAGGGGGAGTGGGAGAGGGAGAAGCAGGCTTCCTGCAGAGCAGGGAGCCCAATGTGGGGCTCAATCCCAGGACCCTGGGATCACGACCTAAGCCGAAGGCAGACGCTTAACGACTGAGCCATCCAGGCGCCCCCTGTCAGCACTTCTGCTACAAGATCAGACTTTGCACAAACTGATGGGAACCAAAACCAAGTGAAGAGGACTGAAGATGAACCCACATTTCAAAAATCCTTGTCTGCTGGAGGTGGTACTACCTGTGACCTCGCTTCACATCTTCATACTTGGCTGTTGTAGCAGAGACCTTCCCTGCCTGTAATTTAGGGAGAAAAGCAAGCTGTTGGACTTTGAGGATCAAAACATAAGTTTTCTCACACCAGGGATTTGGAAAAGATGGCAGAGGAGTAGGGAACCCTATTCCAACTGGTCCCTGGAATTGAGCTGGTTATCTACCAGACCACTCTGAGCACCCATGAAATCAGCCTGAGATGTAAGAAGATCTGGATCTCTACAAACAGAATATCACAGGCAGTTGGTTTTGAGGTACAAAGCGGGGAGCTGTGATTCTGCAGGCAGATATTGGCGGATAAACGGCAGCGGGAGGGAGCCTGGCCGGGGGGGTTCTAACAGCCAGTGAGCGATAGCCTCCTTTGCTGGGGACCGGGCACAGACTCGCAGACCGGTAGCGGCGGGGAAAGGACTTTAGACAGAAACCAGAGCGGCGAGGTCGTGCCTGCAAACTGAGGGTGGCTGGTGGTTTTAAAAGCACAAAGGGCAGAGACATGCCCCAACCTTGAAGCAGGACTGGGAGTGCTGTGGAGGGGTGCACAACCCAGGACACCGTAGGTTATAGCAGCACAGACAAAAACGGAGACAGTGTGGCCTGGAGAGCTTACTGAAGAACAGACTGAGATCTCTCTGCTCTGAGGCAGAGGGTTGGATATAGTCTCCTCTGCTCTGACTCTTGGAAGAGACATGGAAAGCCACCAGGGAAAGCCACCAGAGAACAAAAGCCCCTAAAAACCGGTTCCCACTGAGCCCATCCCCCGCCACAGGGGGGCAGGGCAAATCTGCCCAAACAGGGTTGCCTGAGCAACAGTGCAGCTCTTGGAAGAGACACGGAAAGCTGCCAGGGAAAGCCACCAGAGAACAAAAGCCCCTAAAAACCGGTTCCCACTGAGCCCATTCCCCGCCACAGGGGGGCAGGGCAAATCTGCCCAAACAGGGTTGCTTGAGCAACAGCGCAGCAGGCCCCTCCCCCAGAAGACAGGCTGGGAGAACAAGAGGCCAGCAACCCTAACATTCCTAGAAAACAGGTGCATCTTGCTTGGGTTGTAGTCAATAATTTGGACTCTATATATTCCCTCAACCACCCCTCAACAGAATGACTAGGGGGAGGAACCCCCAAAATAGAAAAGACTCAGAGATTATGACTTATGCCACAGATTTACAAATGGATGCAGATATAACCAAGATGTCGGAGATGGAATTCAGGCTAGCAATTGTGAAGACAATAGCTAGAATGGAGAAATTGATTAATAGAACATAGAGTCTCTAAGGGCAGAAATGAAAGCTGAATTGGCAGAACTTAAAAATGCTATCAATGAGATCCAATCTAATCTAGATAATCTAATAGCTAGGGTAAGTGAGGCAGAAGAAAGAATTAGTGACCTGGAAGACAATTTAATAGATAAAAAGGGAAAAGAGGAGGCCAGGGAAAAACAACTTAGAATGCATGAAAATAGAATCAGAGAAATATGTGACACCATGAAGCATTCCAATGTCAGAATTATTGGAATCCCAGAGGGGGTGGAGAGAGAGAGAGGACTAGAAGATGTATTTGAGCAAATCATAGCTGAGAACTTCCCTAATCTGAGGAATGAAACAAACATTTATGTCCTAGAGGCAGAGAGGACCACTCCCAAGATCAAGGAAAAAAGGCCAACACCCCGGCATGTAATAGTAAAACTCACAAATCTTAGAACCAAGGAAACCATCTTAAGCGCATTTAAAATGGATGGAGAGATGCAGAGCTTCCAAGACCAGCAGAAACTGAAAGAATATGTGACCACTAAGCTGGCCCTGCAAGAATATTAAGGGGGGGTTCTATAAAAGGAGAAAGACCCCAAGAGTGATAT
>NC_138370.1:99321905-99359100 GCF_054177405.1 Leptonychotes weddellii
CCTCCTACATTATGAAACACATGTGAGATTAAGAGATATAGATTAACAGTATAGAGTTGTTGAGTCACTATGTTGTACACCTGAAACTAATGTTAACATTGTTTGTCAACTATACTCAAAATAAAAAAAAAGAAGGAAATATAACAATAAATCCTGTAGAATTTAATTTGCCTTATAATTATCTTATCAAAACTCTGATTTCTGAAAAATAAATGATGTACCCAGCACAAATTAGTCACTCAATATGTTTTGAATTGCTAGTTAATTAGCTATTTGGGGACTCAACTTGAATAAGCTTCCTATATTCCTTAATATCTACAGTGCTGGCATAAATTTTAATAAACACATTTTCATGATATTTTCTTTTTAAAAATAAAACTCTTTTAAAAATAATTACCTTTATCTTGAATAATAGCAACATTTATTTCTTTTATCTTTGGTGAACATAAGGAACAACCATAGGAAGAAATATATATTTTCATACTATGCTTAAACACCACCCATGATACCTTATTGTCACATCGGGTTGTGATGTCATCTATGTATTTATGTTGCATAATATCATTTCTAAATGTTATCTTTTGGTCTTTCATTATAATGTAAATTTGTGCACACCACAAAGTTCAGAGATTGCTTCAAAGAATATCTAGCTTAAAAACAAAATATTATAAAACAGGACAAGACCACCTTGTACCATAGAGCTGTTTTGCCACTTCTATATGCATTCTACTTGCCATTTCTTTTGCCAAATTAAGCTTACAATTGGACTATGTAAGCATGATTTTTATTTTATTCTGTAATATCCTGTATACCTTCCCAAATTGGCCAGAAGACCAAATTCAACTCTTCTACCACATCTAAGCTTATAACAATATGTTTCAGATGAATGTCTCCAAATACTGTGGGCCTATGGTTTGTTTTTTAGCCCAGCAATTTTATAGCAATACTGTAAAGCAATGACTTCAATTTCATATAATCATGCTTGGCACAGATAGTGGCTCTTATCCAGACCTATTTAATTTCACCTTTTAGGAATTATGTAAATATCATATGTCTCTTTTTGAAATTTACCACTACACTACAGTGTTAAATTACTGACCTCATCTCTCATAGACCACACAATGCATAGACCTTAGCATTTGTCTTTTTTGCACTTAGCTCATGTGGTGAGCACCTGAAAACCATTCTTAAAACTTACCACCCACTTTCTCGCCTGCTCTGCCTCTGACTTTTAAATTATGCTTGTTAATTTCTGTGGAGACTTGACTGACAAGCAGGATGTGATGTACTGTGTGGGGCCATGATCACAGAAGTATAATACCAGGTCAGTGTATGATTTTAACAAAGTGCTTATTTATGATAGTTACTGGGTATGACCAGAATTAAGTAGAACGTAAGCAAAGGACTTGTGCAGAGCATTTAGCATTTCCCTTTTGAATTTATCCATTTTATGGTAAAATGAATAAGCATATGGTCTCTGGACTCAGGTAGACCTGGGCTGGAGTTCCCTTTCTGCTATTTCTAAGCTGTGTGACCTTGGGAGGATTCTTCTGAGTCTGCTTCCTTATGGAGAAAGTGACAATAATTGTGCCTATCACACAGATTTGTTATGAGACTTACATGAAAAAATTCACATAAAGCACTTAGCACATACTTGCCTCACAGTAATTGCCCAAAAAAGTACAGCTGTTGTCATTATTGTCACTATTGTTGCTGTTATTGGTTGGGTTTTTTTTGTTTTGTTTTTTGGGAGGGGGGTCTTTATGATTAAAATGGCCTGGATGATCAATAAGATTGGGCCCAAAACAGAAACAAAGCACATTAGCCAAATGTTAAATAACTTTGGACAAGTCTAACTTTTCCTTTAGAAAATCCGTTTCTTATGCTTTAAATGTTTTCCCAAAACATTTTTGGGGAACAAAGTATAAAAATTAAGTACCGTTTACATATATTGACAAATCATACTCCCTGTGTCCCTTTGCCTTCTTCCAGTGTACCTTTTCCCCTTCTCTACACTTTGGCATATAATCCTACTATTCTGGCCAAGTGCTATAGCTGAAATAAAAATAGTAACTAGTTGAGCAGATGAGTATCAATAACTATACACTGAGAATAAGAGTAACTCTAACTCTGAGACTTACCAGCTATATGATCATGAGCAAGTTACTTAACCTCTCTGTGCTTGAATGTCCCTTAAAATGGGGTTAATAATACTAGCCACTCCAGAGGGCTGTGTGGCTTAATGTATTAAAAGTGTCTAGAACAGTGCCTGTCACATGTACTACATGTCTTAGCTTTCTCTTACAGTATGCTGAACTCATATAGCATGTACACATACACACAAACACAACACTGACATTTCTTTTTATACATCATTACAACCTCTCTGTGATATGCCTTTAGGTAATCTGCATTGCATAGAAATCTACAAAGGAGGACACTCATTTTATTCTCCTTCTCTCAGTAGCTCAGTCACTCCTCAGTATTGTTAGGAATTTGGAAATCTAAAATTCTTGCTTTAGGCCACAAGTATGTTTAGTACTCTGCTATTGTTTTATTTTTTAAGGTTCAATAAAGGGATACTATATAGTAAAGCTTTGCCATCCAGTATTTCATCTCCAGAAATCACTCAAGACCTGAATTTAATACTAATAACTATACCTCTCATGTAGCTGACATTCTTTGATAGGAGTCTGATAAGACTGTCTTATTGTCATGTATCATGTCTTTTGCATAGCTTAGTTGATAACAGTCCATCACTGGGCAAGCAACACACACACACACCCTACCTAATCTCAATATGGGACAGGAAAATATTAAGGGAGTTAGGGAATTTTCTGACCTTTCTAAAGTAATTAGCAGTGTTTCAGACATTTTGTTATCAGCAAATTCTAGTGATAATATCTGGGAAGTTAGTTCCATACCACAGTTATTACTAAGGAGAGAAAAAGTTTACATCTTCTTGGAAAAGAAAAATTAGGTATCCTAGGAAGACTATAAATATATTAAATAAGTTACAGTTATTATTATGCAGGGTCTATTTTTCTTGACTTGAGATTCTCAGTTATTTTAGGGGAAAAAAAATTTCCCATAAAATGGGAGATTTTGTGGCATCAAGTTTAAGAGGTATCAGGTGTGACATCTGATATCCATGGCCATTAACTTTATTTCTAACCAATATCCATGGCATTTATGATGCTTTGTATCATGATAAGAGAATTTTCTAGTGCCTCCCAAGACATTACTAGAAGAATTGATAACACATAAATGTTTGAAATTGAATAATACATGAGAAACTAGAGTCTCTTAGAAGTTGAAGTCAATCTAGTGTCTTATCTTAGGGGCTAAGGAATTAATAGCATTATTAATCATTATGAGACCCCCTGGATCTGTGCATTTGGCTAATAAAATATATTTATCCATACAGGTTGAGTGCCTTTTATTTCCTAGGTAAGAAGAATAAAGCATAAAATCTTTGACATATAAAATTATTTTTATATGAATATACAATAATATTCTGCATTATATCATCTTATTTCTCAAGATTGAATAAGAAAAATCTTTTATCAAAGAGGATCTCAATTAGGGTAACAGAATTTAGCAGAAGTTTTTTGAGAATAAATCTTGGGAGATTTGAGATCCTTTGAATTAAAACTACTAATTTTGAAGATGGTGGCAGAGTAGGAGGACCCTAGGCTTGCCTCATCCCATGAAAAGTACTAAATAACTATGAAATCATCCTGAATAACCCAGAAATCGACCTAAAGACTGGCAGAACAAACGCCACAAAAGAAGAAGAGGCCACCTTGAAGAAGGTATGAAGTGTGGAGACATGACTTGGAAGAGAAACAGATCATGCCTGCTGCTGTGGGGAGGGAGCTCCAGTCACAGAAAATGGCAAGAGACAGATTAGCACACAGGTCAGCCCACAAGGAACATGAATTCCCATAGCAATTGGCATGGAAAGCAAGAAGGCCTGGAACTTTGTGGATTCTTGCAACCAGTAGGGCTTAAAGCCTGGAGTTTTAAAGGTCAGTGTGCTTGGCTCTGGCAGAGCTCAGAGGACATTGGGGCTGCAGAGAGAAGGCAGGGCAAACAGCCTGCAGACATATAGCATGGAAACAGTGAAGAGCACCTGGGGCACACAGTGGAGCAGCTATTTGCTTTTCTCTGAGTGTGTCCCAGAAAGGCAGCATTAATGGAGAGATGCTTCCAGGAACAAAGGAACTGACCAGCATCATTTCCCTCCCCTGCCCATCAGCATAAACACACAGCCACCTGTGGGAACCAGCACAGTGCTCACAGTTGCTACTTAACTTGCTTATACCAAGCCCTGCCTCCACAGCACTCTGGTGGAACCATCCTTCCCAGTCATGCTTGCCTCAGTCCCACTGCAGCAGGTCCTCTCCCCCAGAAGACTGGCCCAAACCCTGGCCAACACTGCATCTCCTGACCCAGGAGCTTTTCAAGGCTTCAGTTTTGGTGGCAGCAGTGGTCTCATTCACAAGCAGGTCTCATTTCACAAGCAGACCAGAGCACACCTAGTTAAAACATGACACCTTCAGGCCAGGGATTAACACTGCCCACAACAGGCAAAGAGAGCCTCTGCAGACATTGGCCTGAAGGATAAACAGCAGCCAGAACACAACAGCAGAGTGCATGTAGGACACATTGGAGACACTCCCAGAAGTGCCAGGCCCTGCAGAACAGGGGACACAACACTGTATATCTTCTTCATAAAGCCACTACCTCAAGAATGGACATAGCTGGCTTTTCTAACACAGAGAAACAGGCACAGAGACTTAGACAAAATGAGAAGACAGAGGAATGTATCCTAAATGAAAGAACAGGACAAGGCCACAGCCAGAGATCTAAGTGAAACAGATATAAGTAACATTACTGATGGAAATTTAAGTCAATGATCATAAGGATACTCACTGGAATTGAGAAAAGAGTGGAGGACATGAGTTAGAGACTTCAGGCAGAGATAAGGAATAACATAGCAGAGATAAAGGGTTCAATAAATAAAATGAGAAACATGCTTGATAGAAAGAACCACAGGCTGGAAGAAGCAGACGAATGAATGAATGAATGAATGACCTAGAAGACAGAGTAATGGAAAGTAATCAAACTGAACAAAAGAGAGAAAAAAGAATTATGCAAAACAAGAATAGACTTAGGGATCTCAGTTATTCCATCAAATATAATAGCATTTGTATTATGGGAGTCCCAGAAAAAGAGAGAGAAAGGGGGACAGAGAATTTATTTGAAGAAATAATACCTTAAAACTTGCCTAATCTGGGGAAGGAAACAGATATCCAGATCCAGGAAGAACAGAGAACCCCCAACAAAATCAACAAAAGCATATCCACACCAAGACATATTGTAATTAAAATGGCAAAATATAGTGATAAAGAAAAAATATTAAAAGCAGGAAGTCAAAAGACAGTTACATACAAAGGAAACCCCATAAGGCTATCAGTGGATTTTTCAGCAGAAACTTTCCAAGCCAGAAAAGAGTAGCATGATATATTCAAAGTGCTAAATAGGAAAAACCTGCAGCCAAGAATAATCTATCCAGCAAGGCTATCATTCAGAATAGAAGGAGAGATAGAGTTTCCCAGACAAACAAAACTAAAGAAGTTCCTGACCACTAAACCAGCCATGCAAGAAATATTAAAGGGGACTCTTTGGAAAGGAAAGACGAAAAATGACTGTATGAAGGTAGGAAACACAAAAGCAGTAAAAATGAATAATTCTCTAAAAAAAATCAATCAAGGAACTCACAAAAGAAAAGGATGTAAAATATGACACCATATACCTAGGACATGAGGAGGAGAGGAGTAAAGAATGGGTTCAAACTTTTATTTTAAATATTTATTTATTTGAGAAAGAGAGAGTGAGTGGGGGGAAGGACAGAAGAGGGAGATAAAGAATCTCAAGCAGACTCCCTGATGAGCACAGAGCCCAACTCGGGGCTTAAGCCCAGGACCCTGAGATCATGATCTGAGCCAAAATCAAGAGTCAGATGCTTAACTGACTGAGCCACCCAGGTGCCCCAAGAATGGGTTCAAACTTAAAGGACCATCAACTTAATATAGACTGCTACATGCAGAAGATGTTATATACAAATCTAATGGTCACCACAAATCAAAAACCACTAATAAATATTCAAATAATAAAGAGAAAGAAATCCAAATATATTACTAAAGAAAACCAGCAAACCATGAAGAAGAGAAAGACAAGAAAGGATCAGAGAAAATCTTCAGAAGCAAAACAAGTAATAAAATGGCAATTAATACATATCTACCAATAATTACTTTGAATGTAAATGAAATAAATGCCACAATCAAAAGACATCAGGTGACAGAAAGGATGAAAAAACAATACCCATCTATACGCTGCCATAAGAGACTCATTTTAGACCTAAAGACACCTGCAGATTAAAAGTGAGGGGATAGAGAAACATTTATCACACAAGTGGATGTCAAAAGAAAGCTAGAGCAGCAATGCTTATATTGGACAAAATAGACTTTAAAACAAAAACTGTAACAAGAGACAAAGAAGGACACCACATGATAATAAAGGGGACAATACAACAAGAAGATATAATAATTGTAAATATTTATGCACCCAACATGGGAGCACCCAAATACATAAAACAGTTAAAAACAAACAAAGAAAAAAATTGATAATAATACAATAATAGTAGGGGACTTTAACACCCCACTATATCAATGAACAGATCATCTAAACAGAAAATCAACAAGGAAACAATGGCTTTGAATGACACACTGGATCAAATGGATTTGGTGGATATATTCAGAACATTCCATCCTAAAATATAGTGCACATTCTTTTCAAGTGCACATGAACATTATTCAGAATAGATCACATACTAGGCCACAAAATAGGCCTCAACAAATTCAAGAAGAACAAAGTCATACCATGAATCTCTTCTTTTCTATTTTTTTATGATTTTATTTATTTATTTGAGAGAGAGAAAGAAAGAGTAATGGGAAGGGGCAGAGGGAGAGGGAGAGAGAGTCTTAAGCAGACTCTGTACTGAGTGTGGAGCCCAACACAGGACTCGATCTCACAACCCTGAAATCATGAACTGAGCTGAGACCAAGTCAGACACTTAACCAACTGTGCCACCCAGGCACCCCACCGTGAATCTTTTCGACCACAACACTATGAAACTAGAAGTCAACCACAAGAAAAAATCTGGAAAGACCACACATACATGGAGATTAAATAACATGCTACTAAACAATGAATGGGTCAACCAGGAAATAAAAGAAATTAAAAATTACATGGAAACAAATGAAAATGAAAAGACAATGGTTCAAAACCTTTGGGACACAGCAAAAGCGATTCTAAGAGGGAAGTTTATAGCAATATAGGCTTACCTCAAGCAGCAAGAAAAGTCTCAAGCAAGCAATCTAAACTTACACCTAAAGGAGCTTGAAAAAGAAAACAAACAAAACCTAAAACCAGCAGAAGGAAGGAAATGATAAAGATTAGAGCAGAAATAAATGATATACAAACTAAAAAGCAATAGAACAGATCAATGAAACCAGGATCTGGTTCTTTGAAAAAAATCAATAAAATTGATAAGCCTCTAGCCGGACTTACCAAGAAAAAATGGGAAGGACCTAAATAAATAAAATCACAAATGAGAGAGGAGAAATAACAACAAACACCGCAGATATACAAACAATTCTAAGAGAATATTAAGAAAAATTATGCCAAAAATTGGACAACCTAAAAGGAACAGATAAATTCCTAGAAACATATAACCTGCAAAAAGGAAGAAATAGAAGATTTGAACAGACCAATTACCAGCAAAGAAATTGAATCAGTCATCAAAAAACTCCCAACAAAAAAAGTCCAGGACCAGATGACTTCACAGATGGATTTTACCAAACATTTAAAGAAGAGTTAATATCTATTCTTCTCAAACTATTCCAAAAAATAGAAAGGAAGGAAAACTTACAAATTCATTCTATAAGGCCAGCATTACCTTGATACCAAAACCAGATAAAGACACCACAAAAAAAAAGAGAACTACAGGTCAGTATCTCTGAGGAACAAAAATGCAAAAGTCATCAACAAAATACTAGCAAACTGAATCCAACAATACATTTAAAAAATCATTCACCACGATCAAATGGGATTTACTCCTGGGCTGCAAGGGTGATTCAAAATTCACAAATCAATCAACATGATACGTCACATCAATAAGAGAAAGGATAAGAACCATATGATCATGCCAATAGACACAGAAAATGCATTTGACAAAGTACCACATCCAGTCATGATAAAAACCCTCAACAAAGTAGGTTTAAAGGGAACATAACTCAACATAATAAAGGCCATATATGAAAAACTCACAGCTAACATCATCCTCAATGGGGAAAATCTGAGAGCCTTTCCCCAAAAGTCATGAACAAGACAAGGATGTCCCCTCTCATCATTTTTATTAAACATAGTACTGGAAGTCCTAGCCATGGAAATCAGACAAAAAAATCAGAAAACAAAAAGAAATAAAAGGCATCCAAATCAGCAAGGAAGAAGTAAAACTTCCACTATTTGCAGCTGACATGATACTATATATAGAAAATCTAAAAGATTCACCAAAAAACTGCTAGAACTGATAAATGAATTCAGTAAAGTCACAGGATACAAAATCAGTGTATAGAAATCTGTTGCATTTCTATACACTAATAATGAAACAGCAGAAAGAGAAATGAAGAAAACAATCCTATTTACAACTGTACCAAAAATGATAAGATACTTAGGAGTAAACCTAACCAAAGAGGTGAAAGGCCTGTACTCTGAAAACTATACTGATAAAAGATATTGAAGATGACACAAAGAAATGGAAAGACATTCTATGCTCATGGATTGGAAGTACAAATATTTTAAAATGTCTATACTACCCAAAGTAATCTACACATTTAATGCAATTTCTATCGAAATACCAACAGCATTTCTTTCACAGAACTAGAACAATCTTAAAATTTGTATGGAACCACAAAAGACCCCAAATAGCCAAAGCAATCTTGATAAAGAAAAGCAAAGTTGGAGGCATCACTATTGCAGACTTCAAGTTATATTACAAAACTGTAGTAATAAAAACAGTATGGTACTGGCACAAAAATGGACACATAGATCAATGGAACAGAACAGAAAACCCAGAAATGGACCCACAACTATATGGTCAAGTAATCTTCAACAAAGCAGGAAAGAATATCCAATGGAAAAAAGACAGTCTCTTCAACAAATGGTATTAGGAAAACTGGACAGCAACATGCAAAAGAATGAAACTGGACCACTTTCTTACACCCTACACAAAAATAAATAAATAAATGGATAAAAGACCTAAATGAGACTTGAAACCATACAAATCCTATAAGAGAGCACAGGCAGCAATTTCTCTTACATTGGTCATTGCAACTTCTTTCTAGATAGGTCCCCTGAGTCAAGGGAAACAAAAGCAAAAATAAACATTGGAACTACATCAAAATAAAAAGCTTCTGCGCAGCAAAGGAAACAATCAACAAAACTGAAAGGCAATCCACTGAATGGGAGAAGATATTTGCAAATGACATATCCAATAAAAGGTTAGTATCCAAAATATATAAAGAACTTATAAAACTCCACACATACGCCCCCCCCAAAGAATCCAGTTAAAAAAAAATGGGCAGAAGACATGAATAGATGTTTTTCCAAAGAAGATATACAGATGGTCAACAGACACATGAAAAGATGCTCAACATCACTTCTCATCAGGGAAATGCAAATCCAAACTACAATGAGATATCACCTCACACCTGTCAGAATGGCTAACATTAAAAACACAAGAAACAAAAGGTGTTGGTGAGGATGTGGAGAAAGGGGAGCCCTCTTGCACTGTTGGTGGGAATGCAAACTGGTGCAACCACTCTGGAAAACAACATGGAGGTTCTTCAAAAAGTTAAAAATAGAAATACCCTACGACCAGCAATCGCAGGACTGGGTATTTACTTAAAGAATACAAAAACACTAATCCAAAGGAATACATGCACTCCTATGTTTATTGCAACGTTATTTACAATAGCCAAGATATGGAAGCAGTCCAAATGTCCATCGATTGATGAATGGATAAAGAAGATGTATTGTGTGTGTGTGTGTGTGTGTAATGGAATATTACTCAGCCATAAGAAAGAATGAAATCTTACCATTTGCAACAATATGGATGGAGCTAGAAAGTATAATGCTAAGTGAAATGTCAGTCAAAGAAAGATAAATACCATATGATTTCACACACATGTGGAATTTAAGGAACAAAACAAACAAGCAAAGGGAAATAAGAGAGAGAGAAAGAGAAAGACAAACCAAGAAACAGACCCTTAATTAGAGAACAAACTGATGGTTGTGAGATGGGAGGTGTCAGGGGGATGAGTAAAATAGGTGATGGGGATTAAGGAGTCTACTTGTGATGAGCACAGTGTGATTAAATAAAAACTTAAAAACAAACAAAAAGCCTACTAATTTTCTCTTGTTTACATGGTTGCATTCATTTTTCAGTAATAACATATATTTATATGATGACTTACTATATTATAATGGTAAATGATAACATGAGTATACCTGTGATTCTTAGTTTTCAACCTAAAGGGCTCAAAGCTGGTAACCAAAAGTTTAGTTATTTTAATAAAAGTCACATCATTCATTATATTCTAAGGTATGAGATTATAAATTTCATTTATTTTAATGGAAATCCTTTTGAAACTATAAAAGTATAAAAGTTAAATGCATATACATATGTGCACACACACATACACATGTGTGCAAACATTTACTAAGTATATAAAGTCAAATCCAATATATAAGCCAACACAGAACAAGAAGAGGGATCAATGCTAAAATATAAAACATAAAAATCATCAAAATTGACAAAAGAAGAGTCAAATTACTATGGCAAAAATTTTTAAAGTTATTCTGGAATAACCTCTAGAAAGCTGCTTGGCCTAACTGTTTTTGTGAAAGTTTCTTCAAACCAATAATTGCCAAGGTATCGGAATTATTGCAGAGTACCACAAAGAAAAAGATTTTTCTAATTCGTTTCAAGAGGTTAGTATATTCTTGATCTGAAAAATTAACAAATATAGGATAAAAAATAGAAATCTATAAAGCAATTTTACTATTAATAGAGTTGTTAAAATTATAAGTAAATCTTAGAAAACTGAATGGAGTAGCATAGCAAAAGAATACCATACGCTGATTAAGTAATTGCCAACAATTAGTCTCGCCTCCACACCATTCACATGCTAAACATAATCCCATCATTAATGCGTCTCATCACAGTAGTGTTACTTAAGGAAGACGAATAAGTAGGGGGAGGACATGGGTAATTTGGAAAAAGAAATGTGCTTACTGTGTCAGTCACCAAGAGGAGCCACTGTCCCATGCAGGCCAGGAAATAAAATGTTTTAAATAATCCTATTTTCCCCTCTTCTATTCTGAATTTCCTAGATGCTTTGAAATACACTAATTTCATTTATAATTCTTAAAAGAATCAATCAGAAATACTCAGGAGGAAAGCAAAAAACAAACAAAAAACAGTATCGTAAATGTTCCTGAGTGAGAATGAGATTGGTAGTCTTTAAAATGTGAAACCAACCAAGTTTGGACTGAAGCCTTCTCATATTCCCATCGGTATTCCTATTCAGACATGGGTATTCTTCATGGCTCCAAGAAACTTCAAAATGCATTCAAATTAGGACTGTCCTCAAAATATAAACTGCTGACCAGTGTTCTCTGAAATTTTTGGAACGGTAAGATCTGATGTCTCATTCTAAGACCAGCTGAAACTGAGTTAATTAAGTTACCACCAACTATAGCCAGCTTATCAGTGCTCCCCTCGACTTACAACAGTGTTGGCCAAGGTTAAGGTCATTTAGACATCATAATTACAGATTCTGGTTATCACTCTAAGGGTCTTCTTTATTATGAAAAGACATAACATATAAGCAATGTGTTCACAGTTCAAGCCAATGAAAATTGGAATTTGTTTACAACCATAATAAGAGTACGTGTTAAGTCAAATTGCCGTAAGTCAAGGACTGCTTATACTAAACCTCAATTTTATGGAGTATAGAGACACAATTTTATTGAGTATAGAGATGTACAATTTATATAATTATAATGTATACATATATGCACAAGTGTTAATATATGTGTATGTGTGCATTATGAGATGAATTATGTCTCTCTCAAATTCATATGTTAAAATCCTAACCTCTAGTACCTCAGAATATGTCTGTATTTGGAGACAGGTAATTAAGTTAAAATGAGGTCATTATGGTGGGCCCTTAGCCACTATGACTGGTGTCCTTTTAAGAAGAACAAATTTGCACGCAAACATACACAGGAAAGACCATGTGAAGAGACAGGGACAAGATGACCATGGACAAGCTAAGGAGAGAGGCTTCAGGAGCTGATGCCCTAATCTCACACTTCTAGCCTCAAGAACTGTGAGAAAATTAGTTTTTGTTATTTAAACCACTCAGTCTATGATACTTTGCTATGATAGTCCTAGCAAACTAATACTCTGCTTATGTGTGTAATTTGAAATCTAATTGTTACTCATGTCAACAGGGGTCCCCCTTACAACATAGTATCTCATTTCAGAGACTGTGTAAAGTCTAAGATCCTTCCTAAGATTCTTGAAAACTCCTAGGGACTAGTGTCCTTCTAGCTTCAACCTCCTGCCTCTTCTCAATTACCTCAGTTCAGATGTCATTTCCAATCTCCAACTTCTGTGGTCCTTATCCTGTGCTAACCTAGAGTGGACCTCAGGTTTCTCCATTAATTTCCATCAAAACAAAATAAAATAAAGTAAAATGCTAACAACAACCAAAAACAAAACAAAAACAAAAATCCACCTTCATACAAAGTAATCATGAACGCAGCTTACTTTATACCCCAGAAATGCAAAGAACTTAAAATTGAACATTAGCTATCTCTGCTCTAACATAGTCCTTTAGCCATTTGCACAAGTGGGAAATCCAGATTCCTGCCATGTTCTAATGTCCCCCACTACCTCCTTCTCCTTTCCCCTTCTCTCTCTCTCTCTCTCTCCCTCCCTCCATCCATTCTTGATATACCCTGATCTTCTCTACTCTCTTCTTGGCTCTTCCCCCATTCCCAGCAGTTTGGCAATCAGTTTTTGTGAGTTTGACTTATGTTATCAGGATCCCCTTTTCTACTTCAAGTAGCTAGTCAAACTATTTTCTCAAAGAATTTCCTTCCTCAGAGAAACCCCAGAGCCAGCCATTAAAGTAATACAGTTTTATTCCACCTACATTATATTTAGCCAAGTTTCTGTAAAGAGTGAAGGTAATTTTTCAAGTTGTTTTTTCACTCTGATCCAAAAAGAATTAAGATCAATTATTTAACATCTAATAACAATACATTACCCTTCTATGTAATCTCTAAATTGACTTAGATTTAAAACCACCATTAAACCTGTTGGAAATTATTTTTAAATTTTGAAGCCTCATTGGAACTTTTAATCACACATATGAACTCTGAACCTTATTTGTTAAACTGTCAACTGCTGCATTCAGCAAATGATTTAAATTATGATTGCAAAGTGGAAAACTAAGAAGAACCTTCTACATCTGTCACATTTTATATGGAACATAGGAAAGATGGCTTCATTTTACCTTTATTCAAAAATCTCCCACACAATTAGTACGTGTTGATGTAGGTTGCCTATTTGAAGAATGTGTTTATGGTTTGAGGAAGAAAATGCAAATAAATTCTAGTTCAAAATCACTTCTTAGGAAACAGGCTACTACTGCCACCTGGGGGAGGTTCTTTCTGCTTCATTCAAGAAAGCCAAATGTGCTTGTCAGATGAATGAAAACGGTTCATGTTTTCCTCGTTATATCCACACAGGAAGACTTTTTAACTTTCTGCCCATGAAGTCATAAGGCATTCCAGATGTCTTCAAGATTCCTTCACAAAGAAATACATACTTCACAGACTTTTTGAGAGGTATAAGAGAAGATGAATCAGAATATAACCATATTAAGGTTTCTACATCTTACACACTGAAAAGGTAGTTGGAGGAGTAGGGGTTATATAGAGAAAAAATTAAAGCTTTCAATAACAAAATGAAACCCGATTTTAAGCAAAATGTATTTGGCCTCAATTTACAGTTGGTTGTACTCCTTTTCTGAAATATGCTATTATTAATTGATACAGGAACTACATGTGCAGATATGAGCATGCTAGTGATTACCTCAGTTAGGATAAGATAATTTCAATTCCATGGAAATAGCCAAGCATTTTCTTATAGAATTTTTGAATTTATGAACTAAATACTGTTATGACCTCAATATCTATGGATTGCATGTATATTGCATATCTATTTGTTGAAACTTTTGATGAAGTAGTATAAATGAGGAACATTCCATCATTTACAATGGAAAAAAACATAACCATTGCTTTTGAATCTAGTTTGTGTTTAATAGTTGTCAATCTTGCATCTTTATGCTGTAGATAAGCTGTTACCTAATAGAGATGCCCTAAAACAAAAATTTAATCTTGGAAATAAAGTTTCAGGAAGTATCTGTTGAAATGACCAGCCTGTCAGATGACAAAAAAAAAAGTCAGTGCTGATTAGAGAAAGACAACTAACCATTTATGGGGAGGATTCTGGTCATAGATTAACTAAATAAAATACATACAGTATCAGTCCCAGAATGGTACGGTAACACTGTCAGAAGGTTAAAGTTCATACCAAAGAACAACTGTACCGGCTCCAGGGAAGTCTTTGTGGAAAAAGTATTTTTAAGATTGGAAAAGGTAGGTGACATACAGCGAGTATATTGGGATTCTATAATAATTATTATTTTTTTAATTACTCATTTGATTCAGGAGTAAAAAGAAATCTGAGTGACTTTGGCTCAGCCAACACAGCTGAATGAGCTGGGTAAACTGGGGTCACCTTGAGGGGCTCCAAAAATGAGTGTCTTTTGTGTGAGGGTGTGAGGTTCCTTCAAAATGTTCATAGTAGAGTCTAGGGAGTTTGGGGTGAGGGGCAATAGAGGACAAGAAAGGCCAGAGGTACATAAAACTGAATAATAGAAGTACAAGTTATAAGCAAAAATAGTAAATATGCAATTTTAATTAAATGTCCTTACTTCTGAATCAGCAGGTTGAGTTCATTTGGCAATTGGCCTGTAGCTCTGTTGTACTGATCTAATGAAAATGATCAATGACCTTAAAATGCTTATGTTCTACACAAAAGATTACCTCCATTTTAGGGGTGCTGTAAATGGAATAGATTCTCCCAAGATTCTCCTCCCTCCTAACTGAGCTACACAATGTGTTGGGCTTTACTTCCTTTATTCAAAAGCCAATTAAGTTACCATGGTAGACCATGAAAATGATTTATTAATTATTTCAGAACAAAAATTACAAGCAGTTCTCATTTTCATCAGAATGTTGCCTGGTTGTAAAAAAATAGTAAACAAAAACAGAAATCTTCTTTAACAGTATTCATGTTTCACAGGAGACAACATTCAGGAAGTCAGGAAAGATAATTTTTTGCAGATGCCACTTGTGTATTCCAGGGGTGGGGAGGTGGGGAAGTAGGTGATGTTATTTAACATGCCAGAAAGATCCATTTCTTCCACTCTTCTGTTCCTTCTTCTCCTCCAAGAGTGATTGATTTTCAAATACTGCTGCTAGTCTTTTGAATGAACTCAGAAAACTCAGCACCCATTGCTAAACCGACTCACCTGCCACATTGATGAGTTAACATATTCCTCCTAAAGATGGTTTACATTATCTTCATGTAATTTGGTTTTTCTTCCCCTCATTTTCCTGCAATTATTGCTTCCTCATCTCTTCCTTATCTATATTTGACTTTTCTCTCCTCTCCCACTGCAAACTACCAATATTATTTCAATCTTCCCACTGTCACTGGGGTGTCTCCACTTTAGTGGAGCACTCCTCCATGCTTTAGGCACTATGAATGAGGGGTAAGTAAGCCAAAAGTAGTACCAGCAGTGCTCCAGGCCACGTAAAAAGCCTTACATTGGGTGAATATAGAAGCCTAACTGCTTATGCTGAACCTTTGTTTACCCACAGACATGACAGACTCCAACAAGATGATCATCAACTTGGCCCTCTTTGGCATGACTCAGAGTGGAAAAAGTTCTGCTGGGAACATTCTTCTGGGAAGCACAGACTTCCACAGCAGCTTTTCTCCATGTTCTGTAACCAAAGATTGTTGTCTAGGCCGCAGTTGTCACCTCTGTGGCTTCATGCGTCGAGGAGGGCAAGAGATAACCCTGCAGATCCAGGTGTTGGACACTCCTGGTTATCCACACAGCAGGTTGAAACAGGAGGTCAAGGAGGCCCTGGCACATCACTTCGGGCAAGAGGGTCTCCATCTTGCGCTGCTGGTCCAGAGAGCAGACGTGCCTCTCTGCGGACAGGAAGCATCTTCCTCAGTCCAGATGATTCAGGTAATACAAAAAGGCAATTACACTAATGCCATTACTTCTATTTGGAGGACATTATCCTATGACAATCTGCTGAAAAGAGTAGGTTAGAGCAAGTTTAAAACAAGTGTTGGTCAAATAGAAATGGTAAAAATTACTTGATTTTTCCTATCAAGAGTCATTTTGACAATTTCCTTTAGAGGAATTCAGTTAGTCATTTTACAACTATGTCACAGACAAACCCTCCCACCCCCAAATAAGATGCTAGACTTCAGAGGTTAACTAACCCCTGAATGAGTTTGTAAATGTGGCCTCCAGACTATCTGCTTCAGAATCAACTGGGCTGTTGTTAAAAATGCATATTCATCTAAGCCCTACTGAAACAGAATTTCAAGAGTAGAACCTGCATACCCGCATTTGTATAAATTTTCCATATATTTTTTTTAAAAATGGCAAAGTTTAAGAACTACTAAAACTTGCAACAAATGTGTGTTCATTCACTGATTCAGTCATTGAAAACTGTATCAGGTACTTACACAGAGCTTAATGATTGGTGAACAATATACGAGTCCTGTCCTCAAAAAACTTAACAGTGTAGAAGAGACAAATAAATAAACAAGTATAAGACAATGCGTTAAGTGCCAAAGTAGTATAATGTAGCCTGGGGGAAAGCAGGTTTCACTGTGACTTACATCATGGTGAACTATACTTTATTTATAGGAAAGAAATCAGGAATTTCAGATGCTCTGAGTGCCTCATCATCTGTAGGGTCAGCAACTGATCCACTGTAGCCAAGAAAAGACCACAGGGACCTCAGTGTGAACATGAATAACATATGCCACCTTTGCCAAGTGGTCCATCCATGTTTGTTTGTTCATTTATTAGAAGTCACTAAGTTGGAAGCTTGTTCAGCCAGTCTAGGTAAGGACCTTGGAATGGGGAGGGGTTCTGAGTATGGCTATAACTAGGAGATGGAGGGAGTAATACTTGCATATGGTACACACATATATGAACCAGGTCCATCTATAACCAACAATTCCTGGAAACTGCTCATTGAGCTGCTCCATTCTACTCAATCTCTTGATTCTCTAGTCTGGAGCCACCTAAATTTAACTGCTGGACTTGACTAGTATTACTCAGTAGCCTCATTAAGTCACCGAGATAAGAGAACTCATCATTACTAGAAGCTCCACAGGTAAACTACAGGGAGAATAGAAAGCAGACATTTTTCATTCAAGAATCTGTATAAATGCTACTCTTCTTTTGGCCCAATTTCTGATCACATCGATATAGGATCTGTTATACTTAGAAAGATAGTATACTTAGATTCAGAGAAATATTTTTTCCCTTTAACTAGTAAAGGCATAAGATTGTTCTAAATGACAGACACACTTTTTTTTCAGTAATTGTGCATGTTTTTAAAAATGAAAAAAAAAAAGCCATATGTGAAATCACAACAAACTAGCAGAAAAAATTAGGGTGACAAGAGTATAAAAAATATTCCTCATCATCCAACTCCTGAAAAGTTAAGGACATGCTGTGCAAAAGTAAAGAAGAGAAGATGATTGCAATTAAGAAACAATGTGGAATCTAAGAAAGCCCACAAACCTCCCCTAAACTATTAAAGCCTGCATTTCAAACAATATTTCTGGTAGAAATCAAGTGGGGGAAAACCTGTTGCCATTCCATCAGTGTAATTTTTTAAATAAGTTTTAAAGTTCATTTAAAGCTGTTATTAAATAAACATTTAGTTGAAGGTACAGATGGATATAACTCAGTAAATTCAGTAAATGTACAAATATTTCTCAAAAACTAATCTCTCTCCACATGTCTCTAAATTTTTCTCTATGGTGGTCCTATGCTTAGCTGAAAAGGGTATTTTAAAAGACATACATTTTAGGGGTGCCTGGGTGGCTCAGTCAGTTAAGTGTCTGCCTTCGGCTCAGGTTATGATCCCAGGGTCCTGGGGTTGAGCCCCGCATCAGGCTCCCTGCTCAGCGGTGAGTCTACTTCTCCCTTTCCCTCTGCCTGCCGCTCCCCCTTTTTGTGCTCTCTCTGCCAAATAAATAAATAAAAAATCTTTTTAAAAAAATAAAAAAAATACAAGACATACATTTTAAAAATAGATTTTTTTTCCAGTTTTAGGATATAGAACTCTATTGTAATCCCCTAATTTTTTTTATACAAGTGAATTTGATTCATACATGACTCTGATCTTTTTAAAAGTACCTGGCATACAGCCACCTTCTCTTAGCACTGCCTTCTTAATTCAGTGTCCAGTTCATGACTTAAAGGCAGAGAGGAGATGGGCTAGAGTAAAACTCAGATCCAGAATTTTTTTTTCTAAATAAATATCTTTTCCCTCCCAGGAAAACTCAGCAGCCAAGATTTAGTAAGCTTCAGAGGGGCCCATGACCCCTGAGAGGCACTGCAGTCCTATTCTGGGCTTCTATCATAATTTTTGGTTGAAGATCGCCTATGCACAAGCTGGCTGTTTATGACCTTCTTCCTGAAGGTGCTTCAGTTACTGGTGGCAGCCATCTGGATGTGCTCACAGATTGGAAGCAGCTGCAGAATGTCTGAATATTCAACAGGACCAACAGCTGTTAGGAAGAGCAAGGAGTTGTTAAGGTCCTCTGGTTCCAGACACACCCTGGATTTCTTTTTCTTCCTGGCTTATGCAAAATGGGGAATGGAATATCTGCCTTCTCCCTTTTCCTTTCCTCCTTTCTGGGGGCACTCGTACCTGCCATGGAAGGAACCTACAAAGCCAATGCCAGAGAAGTGACCTCTTTTTTCCTGTACCTCCCTATGGTCTCTTTAAATATCTCTTTTAATTTGTGCTCTAATATTTTTTAGAGGGGTTATAGGCTGCCAGCTATGACAAATGAAACATTTCCCCAAATGATCCTTTTTTCTTTATTTATGTTAGGCCTTCATAATTTACAGCAAAATGGTGGAGATGTCAGTGAGTCATCTTCCCAAAATTGGGAAATAAAGGGCATGATTCATCTAAATATTATCTGAATATCATTTGAATGTTACTTAAAAATCCACAAATAGTGAATAAGAGAAAACAGAATAAAGTCACCTTAAGAAAAGTGCTAGCAAGCAGCCAAACTGCACTAGGAACTGAATCCAGGAATTGACTTAAGTCCAAATTCTTTCCACTATCATGGTACCATGTATTATTACTGTACATAATCAGGCTTCAAGGAGATATTTTTTATTTAGAATGAACAACTCAAATATTGATGTTATAGGTGGGTGTGTATACAAAAGGCTCAGAAAGGCCAATGCAAGGCCTGAAAATACTTAATGAAGATAATGGGCTTAGTTGTTGGATAGAATTTAGTTGAAAAATAAGCCTATAAATGTTACTATGAGTTTCTTGGCTTCAGTTCCTCACTTATAAAATGAGAATAATTTTACCTATGTTGAAGAGTTTTAAGGGTTATGTTTAATGAATGTAATGGGACTGTGCATTGTGCCTGACTAATAGTAGATTCACAGAAAGCTACTATCATTGTTAACATTTTTATTGTTATTGTCACTACGCAAATTGTGATGAGTATTCAAACGAATTACTAGACATGAGCAATCTATTATAGAGGTTAAGAGCATGGGCTCTAGAGTAAGTTATACTTGTGTTCAAGCTCCTACTTAGTTACTTATTTGCTTTATGACCTTGGGCAAGCAGCTTCTCTAAATTTCAATCTCTTCATTGGTAAATTGGGAAAAATAATAGTGTCTACTTGACTGGGTTATTTTCAGGACTAATTTCATAATAACATAACAGTAAATTAACTCAGGCACTAGCACAAGACGAGTGTACACTAAATGTCAGCTACAGCCATTATAATTTTATTGTTAGTTTTGTCTTATGCTAAAATTAGGACATATTATTTGTAACCTTCTTCAGGATTATCTTGATAGGCTTCAGAAGAAAATCAGAGTGAAATCAAATTTACACAGCCCTGATGTATAAGAACTTCCCTATTAATTTAGAAAAAAAATCTGGGAAGAAAATTCACTGGTTTAGTAAAGGTTAAAGTGAGAAGCTCCAAGTTAGTGGGAAGGACATGTCCGGGCAGGTAGGGGACCTCTGTTATAGGCCCAGGCCTGCCAACAATCAGCTATGTGGCTTTGGCCATTTAACATCACATGTCACGATATCCCCTTCTGTAAAATAAGGCAATTTGGACAGAAGATCTGTAAGGCTGAATATTCACTGAATCTGATCTAACAAGGTCTTATCATTCAGCTCTTGGAGAAGGAAATGTGGTGCTTTAAGTGGGATGAGAGTAAAGGAATAGTCTGAAATATAAAGAATGGTCCTTATTGTCCTGTTCCATGATAATTTTTTTTCTCAGTTGATGTAATAGTTGGCTTTTTAAAAAATTCCCCCTAAAAAGTCCAGATGCTATGATTTCATCAACCACAAACAAATGGGGCAGGGCTGGTGAGGTCCTGGGAAAATGAACATAATTCCTAGAAAACAAAGTTTATATCCTAACGAGCTGTCCCAAAAGGACTAGATGGACTCATACCCATTAGCACTCTGAAACCAAACAATTTGTGATTGATTGTAAAATTTCCATCTAGCTTAGTACTATATTTAAATTATTAACACCAGATAACTTACATTAACTTATCTTACTCTTGGATTTTTATGTGAGGTATCAATCAACTGTGATTATTCTTTCTCTGGGTCCATAGAGAACACGTTTGGCCACTAACATGATGACTATACACCAAGTGACACTATTTTCAAATAGTCAACTATTTTCTGGCCAAAAATCAATCTAAAGATTATAAGCTCAATCAACCATTCTCTTCTATTTCTGGCAGTAATTCAAAAGTGCAATTTCCCTCACAGTTTAGGACATGAGCATCCTTTCATAAATAATTATCAACATGTAAAAACTTCCCAGTGGCTGAACACATGAACTTGTAAGTAGTGCCGAGCTTACAAATCTATTTTCCTTAGGTGGTTTAACTCATTTTTCCTGAATGTTATTACAGTTTAAAGTATAGGAAATGTCTGGTGGAGACAAAAAGGGAATGTGTTAATGTTACAACCCAGAAAACCAGGAACTAAAGACATACTGTGAAAGTTATACCATTGAATGCAATAAGTACTAACCTAGCAAAAGAAGAATTCTATTATAATATATAACTCAGGAAGGGATCGCTTGGACCAGTTTATTTAGCATGAATTTTTATTATGGTGATGTTTTAAAAATATTTAATGACAAATGTGGTTCATGCATCAACCAAAACCCATGGGGTAGACCTGGGGGTAGCCCTCAAGAAGTTAAGGGTAGTGTCTATTTATTAACTTGTAACACACATTTCAATATTATGACAATCAAAATAAACACATTAATAATGTACTGGGTGAATATCAGAACTAGCTCTAAATTTGAGAAACTTTCAGAGACAAGAATGTTCAAGGATCAATAACTATATAGAAGTAAAGTCCCAATACTACACAATCCCCAATAAGGCTCAATCACTCT
This sequence comes from Leptonychotes weddellii, assembly GCF_054177405.1. NCBI lineage: Eukaryota > Metazoa > Chordata > Mammalia > Carnivora > Phocidae > Leptonychotes > Leptonychotes weddellii. The sequence continues at coordinate 99,343,939 of NC_138370.1, forward strand.
CTTTACTTGGTATGTCTTCACTGCCCCATGACTCTCTTGTTGATTCCTATGCTCAAGGCATCATCACATGCTAGAAACTTCTCCTGACTCCTCCCTTTACCTCACTTTCCACCCCCACCCCAAACTGGGCCAAATGTCTGCCTCTATAGCACCAATATATTTTCTATCACAACACCTGCAATTACAACAAATGGAAAGTATTTTCTTTCCTGTCTGCCCCTCTTCCTCAGTTCTAAGTTAGTACAAAAGAATCTCCACTAGACATAAGCAGAAAAGTGTATGTCATGGTCCACTGTGTCCCTGGAACAAAGTAACCCTCAATAAATATTTGCAGAAGGAATAAATCACCTGGAATTCTTTTTAAAATTCAAATTCCCAGGTTCCATCCCTAAAGATTCTGACACATTTGTAGCAAGCATCTCAAGTGGTTCTGATGCACATAACCCAGGAATCTTTTTATTCCCAGAAAATAGATCTATTTAGCACTTCATTAATTTTTCAACTATTTGTATTAATTTGCTAGGCTGCCAGAACAAGGTTCACTACCTGGGTGGCTTGTAAGCAACACAAATTTATTACCCCTCACTTTCAGAGGCTAGGAATCTGAAATGAACATTAGCAGGATTAGTTCCTTCCGTGGGCTGTAAGTGAAGACTCTACCCAAGGGTTCTGTCCTTGGCTTATGGATGACTGTCTTTATCTTTACATGGCATTTTTCTCTGTATTCATATCTTTGTCCATAATTCTCTGTTTTATAAGGACACCAATCGTATTGCATTAGTGGCCTTAACTTGACTAATTACACTGGCAACAACCCTATTGCCAAATAAAGTCACATTCTGAGGTACTAGAAGTTAGGATTTCAACATATGAGTTTGGAGGGGGTACACAATTCAAACCATAACACCACTTTATTTTGTGACTCTCTGATCTTCTCTCACAAGAAATATGTTACAACATGCTGAGCATGACAAATTTTGCTATGTCACTATTACCTAAAATGTGATGTTGACATTACACATATACTTAGATTTACAAAGAGCTATCGTCTTTAAAAGTTGGGTTAATTTAAATTTTGCTAATTTGTGTTTTGACGGCACATAAGAATATACCAATTAAAGTACCTTTTTAAAAATTCTTTTGTAAAGTTTAGAATCTGTTAAAAATAATTATTCATTTAATGTACTGATCTTGAAACTTCAGTTCAGATTTTCTTCAGGCAGGGCACTTTTAGGAGAATCAGAAATATACAATTATTCTATGGTGTAGACAAATTTTAAACAGATATGAGGAAAAATTTTGGACTTATTCATTGAGAGAGTCTTTCTGAATGCAAAAGAGAAAGTGCAGACTACATGCAAATCCATGAGAATGAACTATAGAACAAAAGAGAAATTTTATAGGAAGGTAAATTTTGTGTCCCAAAGATTAAACTTCAAAACCGAAGACTCAAAACAAATAAATAAAACCCTAAACCTTCTGTATGAGATGATGGTGAGGGTCCAAATTACAGATTAATCCAACCAATTTCTACTGAGAGTTTACAATGTGCTAAAGGCTTCGATTGATATAGGAAGACAGACTCTGCCTTCCAAAAGCTCATGGTCAAGGTACAGAGATAAATGTGTAAATACATAGCTCTGATAAATGACAAACTATATTAGGAATTATAATTGGTAACCATGGTCTCGAGATGTTTAAGTTTAAATATATTGTCCCACAGTTGCCATATTTCCATATTATTTACATGTCTTGATTCTTCCTTCCTTCATCTCTCTCCCTTTCTCTCTTCCTTTCATTTTCAGTTTTTCAGTCTTATAAATACCAATCCCACATTTGTTATATACATTGAAAATAGTTCCCCAAACTGTCTTTCAATTTTTTAAGATTTTTTTAAACCAGAGTTTGTACTGATACTATCTCCCACAAAGCATTATGTTGAATTTCAAAAGGATAAAGCCTGTAAAGTGCCCAGCATAATACCTAGCACTAAATATTAGTTGTTCTTTCTTCTTTCTTTCTTCTGATTACTAGAGGTCCTGGATATTTCTTGTTATATTTATTCCTAAGTATTTTATATTTTTCTGAGGACTCAGAAATAAGTAATACTTTAAACCTTCTATCTGAGATGATGGTGAGGGTCTAAATTCCAAGTTTGCTATTATAAACCGGTAGCACCTTTGAAAATATAATGGTAACGAGAATATTTGGAATGAAGGGAATGTCATTTTACTTTCACAATGTCATGATTTCATATAACTTTTGAAATATTAAAAATGTTAAATGGTTATTTCTAGACACCTTTCATATTGTGTGAACAATTTGCCACATCCCGTCACTTCCATTTTATATCAGCTTATTTTCACTAATCAAAAAAGACATTATTCCATAACCAACTTCCACATATTACTAACCAAAGGAATACCAGTCTTTGATGTTTTTCAACCACATTAGAGGAAGTCATCTGATAAACTGGGCTTGATTCTAGGCACGTGAAGAGGATGCAAATCACAGTGGTATTTTGTAGTTGTTCCAAATCACTAAATGTAGTTTGATCTTAGCTTTTCCATTACATGTCATCTGATTAATCAATAGATTGTAACCAGATTATGTAATTATAAATCCTCAGAGGATACTTTTAGTTATGATAATAACAAACATTCCTATAAAAAAAGATATGACAATTCCCTTGGCCAAAGTCCTTTGACTTAAAGGAATTGTGGTTCTAACAGCTTCAGGTTGGCAGGTAAATATAAATTATTGCTGAATGTTGTAAATGAAATTGTATCATATGCAGCATTAATAATATACAGTTCTGAATTTTGCTCTTATAATTTATAAATTATAAGAGCAAAATAAAATGTAGAAATACAGCCCCCTCCTTTTTTTTTTTTTTTTTTTTTTTTACAAAATCCACCCATCTTTCTCCATTTACTTACATTATTTGACCCCGTCTTCACTTCCCATTACATATATCAGCTTTTAGTAACATAATGACATCCAGATCTGTTGACTGTCTATGTTGGACCATAATAACTCCTTTACTTGTGTTTGAGGAATATAGGCCAAGGCAAATAGCCATTTAACTTCTTATTTCTTTCAGGAACTTCTGGGACATGCTTGGAAGAATTACACTGCCATTCTTTTCACCCATGCAGAGAAAATAGAAGAGGCTGGGTTCAGTGAAGATAAATATTTGCATGAGGCCTCCGATACACTGCTAACCTTGCTAAATTCTATTCAGCACAGATACATTTTCCAGTATAAAAAAGGAAACTCACTTAATGAACAAAGAATAAAAATCTTAGAAAGAATCATGGAATTTATAAAAGAAAATTGTTACCAAGTTCTTACCTTTAAATAAAATTTAAAGTAACATAATGACATTGGATTTTAGAGTCAGAAACCTTGTTTCCAAATGCCTCTGTTAGGGGCACCTGGGTGGCTCAGTCATTAAGCGTCTGCCTTCGGCTCAGGTCGTGATCCCAGGGTCCTGGGGTCGTGATCCCAGGGTCCTGGGATCGAGCCCCGCATTGGGCTCCCTACTCGGCGAGAAGCTGCTTCTCCCTCTCCTACTCCCCCTGCTTGTGTTCCCTCTCTCACTGTCTCTCAGTCAAATAAATAAAAATAAAAATCTTTAAAAAAAAAAGTGCCTCTGTTAGAATGGATGAGGACTCTCAGAACTCCCATAGGCAGCTGGGGAGAGTGTACATTGGTATAACCACTTTTGGACAACTGTTTGGCAGTTAAGAAAAATATAAAGTAATCAAGACTCCTAATGCAAATCCTGTGACACAGCGATTGCCCTCCTAAATATACATTCAGCAGAAAGGTGTACATTTGTGCACTAAAATATATGTGTGTACAAGAATGCTCATAGCAGTACTACTCATAATAGCTAATTAGCTATTGGAAATTATCCAAATGTCCATTAATAGTAAAATGCATAAGCAAATTGAGGTATATTCACACAACGGAGTATTACACAGTAATGAGAATAAGCAAACTACAACTGCATGTAACAATATCAATGAACTGCCCAAACAGAAAGTTGAAAGAAGCCAGACATAAAATAGTCAAATCATATGTTGTATGATCCCATTTGTATAAAGTTCAAAAACAGTCAAAACTGATGTAATATAAACTACTCTGATGTTAGAAGTGTTAGAAATCAGGAGTGGTCACTCTTGGGGAGAGGATAATGAGCATGCACTGGGCAGCTTCTGAGATTCTGGCAATGTTTCATTTTTTGACCTGGAGGTTGGTTTCAGAGTTTTCACTTTGTGAAAATTCAACAACGAACACTTCTGATTCATAAACTGTTTAGTGTATCTGTTATATTTAAATAAAAGTTAAAATGAAAAATTATTACCTATATTTTAAAAACTAGCTCCACTACTTACTTGATGCTAGACAAGGAAAATTATTTAATCCTGTGAAATCCTCATTTGGAATATCTACTTGATAGTTACTATAATGATTAAACAACTTGGCTCACAGTTAGATGCTCAATAAATGTTAACTTTCTTTTCCACCTTCTTATGACCTGTGGTTCCTATTTAGGGTTGGAAATGTAGGTAAAAATTCAGAGCCTAGCCCTGCAGCAGAAACAAGGGTAACAACTGTAATAACCCAAAATGAATAAAGCCTTGACTGAAGAAGAGGCTTCTCCACCTTTTAAGGTTAGTCACTTTGGCTTAGGAGAGAGCTCCAGGATGGTCTCAAAGGCAGCAGTGAGGATTGAAGGAAAATAATTCTAGTCAATCATAACTGCCAAGACCACCACCAAATCAAAACTGGATCACCCTTATGTTCAACATTTGTACATGAGCTTTATAATTTATAAAATTCTTTCACTAAGATAGTTCCTAATTTACCAACAGCTTGGTTTCATATTTTTTAAGCGTGCAATACACTGTATTTCCTATTAGAAATAAGATTATAGCTGGTGATTATTCTCCCAGGAAAGGCCTCAAAAGCCTACTTAGTGCTTAATTTTACCTGAACTCTAGCACAAACGGTATTAGAAAGCCTAGAACCAAAATTTAGAAAATGCTTCTATGGGAAAGTGTAATTCAAATTCCAACTTGAAATAATGTCTCTCTTTATTTCTCTTCAGGGGCCCTTCTATCATGGGTCCAGGACTGTAAAGTGAGAGCTTCAACAAAGGAGCTGATTTAAGAACTAAATGGGCACTGACACTTCCCTAAGGGTTGGCCACTTGGTGACAGAAAAAAAAAATATATATATATATATTTTTAGATTAATTAATTTATTTATTTGAGAGAGTGAGCACAAGCTGGGGAAGAGAAGCAGAGGCAGAGAAAGAAGCAGGCTCCCCGCTGAGCAGGGAGCCGGATGTGGGGCTCGATCCCAGGACCCTGAGATCATGACCTGAGCCAAACGCAGACGCTTAACCAACTGAGCCACCCAAGCGCCCCCAGAAAAAGAGATTTGAGGCTGAGAAGCTGAAACTGAAGTAAGTGGTGAAGAGAGGGGAAAATTCACATTTTAAGTCCTTCATATTCTTCATTCATGTGATGTCAGCTAACTCTTCTAGAACATTAATACTAGTTTCAGGAAAGATAGGTTGTACAGAACATTAAGGGTTCAAGATCTTTGAGGCTGGCATGGTGTTAAAAATTAATAGAGGGAAGGTGCCTCCAGTTTCAAAGAGGAAGACTTCTGTGATGTTCTTCCTTCAATTATTTTAGATTTGCATATATATGTATATATACATAACTCCCTAAATGTGATCATATAACATATTTTACTTTCTTTTAGTAGTCTTGTATTTTGCTTTTTTGGTTCGCCATTACCTCTCTCCTCTTCCATCTCTCCTTCTCCTCATGCACATCAGCCAATTAGATGGAGCTTATGTCAACAAAGAGCATGATATGCACCATTCCTATTTTCTGCATGTCCAAGTAATCACACACACAGAGTACACATATACATATAAGCATATGGAGGACTTTTGTCTTTTTATTTTTATTTATTTATTTAACTTATTTTTGAGGTGGGGAGGGAAAGGGCAGAGAGAGAGAGAGAATCTTAAGCAGGTTCCACACTCAGCGCAGAGCCTAATGCAGGGCTCAGTCCTATGACCTTGAGATCACGACCTGAGCTGAAATCAAGAGCTGGATGCTTAATCAACTAAGCCACCCAGGTGCCCTGACTTCTGTTTTTTTTTAAAAAAAATTTTCATATTATACTCTCTACAGCATCTTTTTTTTCACTTAATACCACCTCATTAAAATTCCTTCAACTCTAAAATGTAACTTAAATTCACCCCTTTTAACACTTCAGTGTATTTGTAACAATCTGTGCAACTACTTCTCTATTGATGTGCATTCCAGTTTTCTGCCACCCAAAGTCATGCTTCAACAACTATTCCTGTATATGTATTTTTATATAATATTGACTTTTTTCCTGTAAGTTATATTCCCAAGAGTGGAGTTTCTGGGTTGAAGTGTACATACAATTTAAGTTCAATATATCTTACCCAATTTCTTTTCATATTGTAAGAAATTTTTTCACCAACGTTTGAGTACTCTTTCCCTATATTCTTGTCATCAATCAGTGTTATCATCTAAAATACCTACTAACACCCATTTGATAAATGTAAAATCATGTTACATTAATTTGCATTTCCCAGACTACTATTGGGAGTATCTCTATAAGCATGTTGCTCATTTAGATTTACTCTTCTATGAATTGCCTCTTTACATTCTTTGTCCTTTTTATCAATTTTCTACTGGATTACTTCTTACATGATTCTTTGCTTGACCAACACTTTTTAAGGCTTAAACTTCTCCTAGCCCCACCTATGCACTTCCTTGTAAAATCTGGTCTCAGCAAGAACTCTGGTAGGTCAGTTTAACCAGAACCCTCTCACTCTCAATATCTGATCAGGTTGCTAATTCTCCACCAACCCAAGTGACCCTGATCCCCACCCTGCTCCTTGGCTGTAAATTCTCCGTTGCCTATGCTACACTGGGAGTTGAGCCCAATCTCTGCAGTAGTCCTTATACCTATCTTGATGGTCCTGAATAAAGTCTGCCTTACCATCTTTAACAAGTGTCATTGAATATTTTTTTAACACTCCCTGCTTGGCAAAATAGAAGAGTTCTATGTATACTATAGATATTAGTCTTCCATCTGTCTTTTATGTTTTTTTTTTTTAATTCTATTATTTATCCCTTAACTTTATGAGAACTTCTGCCAAACAAAATTTGTGAATTTTCTTATACTCATATATTTCTATGTACATGATACAAGATACACTTTTAGTTTCATTTCCTTCCAGATGTGTAACCAATTATATTTTCTCTATTTATCAAATAATTCATCCTTTTCCTACTGAAGAAAGAAAAACAGAGACAGAGGTAGGTAGATATATAGAGAGAGCTATCTCCTGTATCTATTTCTGGATCTGTTCTGGATTCTTGTTTCTTTCCATTATCTATTTTATATTACTGTCAATACCAGAATGATTTAATCAAAATGTCTTTATGTTATTCCTTGACATCTAGAACAAGTTTCTCTTGTTTTGGTTATTTTAAAACACTTTTCTGGATACTCTCAGGCATTCACTTATGTATTTTTTCAGATTTTTTTTTCTAATTAAAAAAATTTTTTGTTTATGAAAAATGGTATTTTATGATATTAAATTCTCCCATGCAAGCATATAAGATGTTTCTTCATTTTCCCTTATTTTATATTACTGTATTTCCTGCATTTTTCTTTTCCTTTACCAAATCAGCTTTGCTGATCCTTGGTAACTTGAAAGTTCTATTCTAACTGATGTGCATTAAGGATTATTTCCTTGTTCCTGATTCAGAATCAAGCACTATTGTGTGATAACAAGGTAACAACTATTTCTCTAGCCAAGAACTTCCCTTCCACACAGCATCATGCCCTCACCTACTAAAATAGACCTTTAGAACACTTTCATTTCCTCCGTATCCTTATATCCTTCCCAGGTCCTCCTTACGGAAGAGGGCTTTGGAATGCTTTTCTTTTCCCATTACCAGATTTTGCTAAGACATTTAACTCAAGACTTCCCTAACAGATTGCCCCCTCTGTTCAAAAGTCCTTTCTTACCAATTACATTGACCATTCCCGGTAGTTTATCCTTATCTCTTTTAACTTAATATAGAAATATTAGGTCCATTCCTTACCACTGTTTTCATCTTCCCGCATCTTTCTAGTTAGTGTGTTATATATACTCCTAATATACTCTTAATTCTAGCACAGTATCCAAGAGGCATTAAATTCTAGACATGTTCTTCCATGTACCATTATGCAGCAGTAATCCTAACACCTCATAATAATCAGCATAGCGGATGTAGAGAACCAATTTTTTAGCTGGTAGTGGGGTAGCTGAATCACAAGAATGCAAGACACAGAAGTGAACATCTTGTTGCTGTGCTGTACTCTACCGGAAGTTGGGATATTTGGCTTTTGGGGGATGACTGTACACGTGTAACCACTGAATAAACTTACCGTAACTGGAGATAATTACAACTTGCAACAAAAGAACCATGCAACCTAAACTAGCTCTAGGTAAAAGAAACGATGTCCAGAAAGTTCATCTTTGGTATCCCACCACCTATTCCATTAGTCTATAATTTGCAATCTTTCCTTATATCCCTTCAGCCCAATCTGTACACTATTTGCACCTGGAAGACAAAAGCCTCTACTGAACTTTGTATTTGAAAGTGTTTTGAACATTTTGGAGGACTGGAAAATAGTATATTTGATATTTTTGTGCATCTGGGGTTAGACTCTCATTAGCACATACCATCTTGGGGCATTGGTGATTCAGCCCTAATACTCACTGGCTCTGACCTTTACTAGGTTTATTCTCCTAAATATATTACCTCAATTAGTAACTTCAGACTTTCTTTAAAATCCATCCTGTGCCATGTTTTCCATAAAGAATTTGCTTACTCTGTTCTACTGATTTTCAGGCATATTCTAATTCTTTACAAAAAGGCTGATGTTTTTAAGTGGCACTGCTATTTCCCAAATTCTCAAACTTTAAAAAAATTAGTGTCTTCACAAGCACCTGAAGTTTTTTTCAAAGCATGTGCTCTTTTAAGAGAAAATGTTATTCTTTTATATGAAAACTAAGGTTACAGAAAAAAGTTATTTCTACCAACATCATTCTCTTTTGCTAAACCTATTGAAAGTGACTTTCAGTTTGCATTTTTCTTAATCTTTTTCAAAGAGAAATCAAATTGTGGTGTTGATTTTGGATAACTCCCGCACTATTCTTTCCAAATTCCCCAGGTGTAAAAAGCTGAATGGGTTTTAAATTAACAAGTATCAGCCAAATATGCAATCTTAGAGCTGAAAAGTTAAGTGGATGCATATATCTTGAGAGCATTTCTCTACTGGGATGTATAATATTCTAATGAGGCAATTTACAAAAACAAAAGTAAAACTTTGTTAGAGCAGCCTTCCGAAGAAGGCTTATCACAAAAACGTCATTGTAGAAATGAGCAGACGTTAATAATTACTATTTGAACAGTATTAGGTATTATGTAGCAATGGGAAAGGCAAGAAGAGTAGCTAGCCCCTTCATTAAAAAAGGATTTCTTGCAATTATTGAGCCCCAGGCTTGTTTCTGCTGCTGTTGCTAAGGACAATAGCCTGCCAGATAGGAAATATGTTGATGAAGACATAAAATAACACACACATATTTTACTCAAAAATCCAGAGAACTGGGAATAGTGTATTCAGGAGGGGAGGTGGGAGTAAGGAAGGGGAAGGAAAAAAATAAACAAGGGAATACATAAGGGTGAAAAAATATAATCTACAATAATTAATTCACACTCTGAAATTCCAGATGGCTCACTTTCAAACCAGCAATTATTTCATTGTTCTGGGTCCTATTTCCAAATTTTTTTTGGAGTTATACCCCTATGAATCACCTCTGCCAAGACTTAGCCAAAGGAAAAACCGTAACTATAAAAAGTACAGTAAGCAAGAATGTGTAAGTCACTCTTTTCTATTCCAACAAGTTGGTATCTGACGATCTGGTTTTGTATAGAGGCGTATTAGCCATCAGCAGCTATCCTTCTTTTATTACTGCACATTTTGGGGTTATCATCCAAGTAGTACTGCAAATGAGGCCTCACTATAGAATTGCTCCTGGATTAAATAAATATATTGACTATCTATCTATCTATCTGGAATTTAGTGACCTCTCTCACAGGTTGGCTTTTGGGATGGACTGTCAGATCAGTGCCCTCAACAGTGCATTACTTAAAAAGGCAACTGCTGCCAGCCGCAGCAGCCTGGTTTTACCAACAGGTTCTTCCTAAGAACTTCTGCAACAAAAAGAAAAAAGTTGATAAATTATCTTTGTAACTAACCACTCCAAAGGAGTATTTAACGATCTCGCCTCTACCTTTAGAATCTCTTAAAATACTCCACTAATGGAGTCATCCTAATCTCCTTACGTGAACTACTAGAGTCTAGGGACTTTATCACTATCCTTCCCTAAAGTTTAAACAAAGCAGTTGCTTCTCACCCAAATAAAAGAAACCATATGACATTTAACTGACATGGAAGAAAGTATATTGTAATGGAGAAGAGCACAGGATTACTAAGAGTTGGAAGAAGATCTAGGTTTCAGCTAGTTATACCTTAGCACAGGTACTTTTTTAACTTTTCTGTTGGTTCTTTGGGGTAAAATAAAATGGCTGGTCTAATTCTATGGAGTTAAGAAATAGGTAAGATGTGTAAAAGTACTTTTTAGCTATAAAGCACTACATATCTTAGTAATAATCCTATAATAAAATCCACGAGAGCAGAGAGGTATTATTAATACATCCCCCTAACTTTTGTTGAAGGGCATGGTTTATTCCCTAATTGAAATTTTGAAGAGTAGAGCTTTCTCCACAGGACAGCAATTTGTAGTATTATTGTTAGTTGAGTTACATTAATTTTCCTCCCTAGTTTTTATTTGGTATCTTGGTGATAAAGTTTTAGTCTTCACACTGTTGCAAAAGCGCTTAGAACCAGAACTTGTGTCACAATTTATGTAGCTAAAGTACACAGTTAATACTGAGTACTTCTGTTCTTTTTGTATTTTTAAAGGCATAACATATAAATTTCCCTGGAAAGCTGAGGTATACTCATGTCCCTTTAATGCTCCTGTTAAACTCAAGAGTGAAGTGCTTCCGAGTCGGTTGGGCGTCTGCCTCCGGCTCGGGTCGTGGTCTCGGGGTCCTGGGATCGAGCCCCACTGTTGGGCTCCCTGATCAGTGGGGAGCCCGCTTCTCCCTCTGCCTCTGCTTCCTTTTCTGTCTCTCATGGATAAATAAATATTAAAAAAAAAAAAAGAGTGAAGTGCTTCCCTACTGACCAAGAACTTAAAAATAGAATTGCTTCTATTTATATTAAACTGAAAACACAACAGTGAGAAATATTGTCTTCCTGGTCTAAGAAAATTATAAAACTAAGGGTGCCTGGGTGGCTCAGTTAAGCATCTGCCTTCAGCTCAGGTTGTGATTCCAGGGTTCTGGGATTGAGCCCCACATCAGGCTCCCTGCTCAGCAGGAAGTCTGCTTCTCCCTCTGCCTCTCCCCCTGTTCATGCTCTCCGCCCCCCCTCAAATAAATAAATAAAATCTTAAAAAAAAAAAAAAGAAAATTGCAAAACTTTTTAAAACTATCATTAATACTAAACCAATCAAAGGGCATCAATGAACAGGGATGGGCAGTATCTAAATATCTAAACAACAGACGTCAGTGGGAGCACGTGGATAAGAGAAAATTTCAGTAATGCAGTAAGGAACATCTCCAGCAAGGGAAGAGATACTACATCTGGTATGAGGGACAATCAGGTCTACTGAGAAACAGGGCCCCAGCCTCTTGGGGCTTCATATACACTATGTAATGTTCTGAACAAGAATTCAACTTCTCAGGAAATCTCAAGAACACTAGTTTCTGGAAAAGGAGCATCCCTACCATGAACGGGTATTACAATAATATATATTATATCCTAGAAATTGTTTTAAGTACTCTGTGGGTACTAACTCCCACAACCTTCATAACTCTGAGATAAGTACTTCATTATACCCACCTTAAATGAGGGGAGTAAAGTATATAAAGGCTAAGCAGTTGCCCCAGCTCACACACACATTTAAGTTGTAGAGCCAGGAATCAAAACTAGGTAATTTGGCTTCAAAACCAATACTAAGCTCTATGGATATATTAGCATCTCTGAGAGTCATCTACAAATGCAGGTTTTTGATCCTGCAAAGCCAAGGCAAAGACTCTGAAACCTGGTTAAAGTCACTAATGTTGCTCTACAAGGCCCTATCCACACCCTCTATCTTGCTGACATGCTATTAAACTTCCAGGAGTTACTTTGAATATTTTGTAAATAGTCTAAATAGGAATTTACATATTTTTAAAAAGCAACAACGAAGTATCTGTTTGGTGGGCACTTAATGTTCTTGTATCCATACAGTACTTAATGTTCTTGGTAAAAGCAAGCAGGGGAAAACATTTTCAATTTTGTATTAAAATCAACAGGTCCTGAAAATGACTCATCTCAAAAGAATAGTACACATGGAATTTCTAAATATAAGAAAAGTTAGTACTCCCAACATTCACTGTAAGATAGTACGCCAACCTTGCATAAGAAAGCATCTTGGAGGGGCGCCTGGGTGGCTCAGTCGGTTAAGCGGCTGCCTTCGGCTCGGGTCATGATCCCAGGGTCCTGGGATCGAGCCCCGCATCGGGCTCCCTGCTCAGCGGGGAGCCTGCTTCTCCCTCTCCCTCTGCCTGCCTCTCTGCGTACTTGTTCTCTCTATCTCTCTGTCAAATAAATAAAAATAAAATCTTTAAAAAAAAAAAAAGAAAGCATCTTGGGGTAGGGTCAACTTTTTTTTTTTCCTGGTTTAGTTCACAAAACATAAATAAAAGTCAAGAGGTACCAACTGTTTAGGCTGTGACCTAACACCATCTCCTACTGTTGAAATCTTTAAAGGGCTGAATACCAAAGCCAAAAGGTTTATGTCTAGTTCATGAACAATGCCATTTTTGTCGTTAGTTCCATAAGAGCTCTCTCATCCCAGCAATACAAATCAATTATTTTTCTATAAAAACAATGACTAATAATGGTGCTGCATTGATAACTTGATTGAGTAATGTTTTATGTAACTTTAAAAATTGGGAATTGGGCGCCTAGGTGGTTCAGTCAGTTAAGTGTCTGCCTTTGGCTTGGGTCATGATCCCAGGGTCCTAGGATGAGTCCTGCATTGGGCTCCCTGCTCACCGGTGAGTCTGCTTCTCCCTCTATCCTCCTCCCCTGCTCGTAATCTCTTTCTCTCAAAAAAAAAAAAAAAAAAAAAAATCTTTTTTTTTTTTTTTTAAAGATTTTATTTATTTATGAGAGAGAGAATGAAAGAGAGAGAGCATATGAGACGGGGGAGGGTCAGAGGGAGAAGCAGACTCCCTGCCGAGCAGGGAGCCCGATGCGGGACTCGATCCGGAGACTCCAGGATCATGACCTGAGCCGAAGGCAGTCGCTTAACCAACTGAGCCACCCAGGCGCCCCCCAAAAAAAAAAAAATCTTAAAAAAAGTAAATAAAAATTGGGAATAAATATTTCAACTAAGTAGTTGAAACATTCTTTAATTTAAATTTAATATAATTGGGAAAAATTGGAAAATACAGAATCACAAGACTTTGTCATAGTCTTATTTCCAAAAGAATAATATATCCTGAGTACAAAATAACTTCTGACATTCATTTGTGTTTAGTTGTCAACAGTTGTTATTGATGTTTGTTATTTAGTTTTTCAGAAAGAAGATAAAACTGGCCTACCAGAACTCCATGGACTTCAATAAACGAAATTTAATTATACCTTTTAGAACCTGGCATGCACGGTTGTTTTAAATTTTTTTGTTTTGCTTCTCCATCAGAGGCTATAAACAGCTAGAATATTGTGTAATTTTTATTTTAAATAGTATCTACACTCCTACCTCCACAGATGCATTTCTTTTCGGTAGCCCAAATCATCAGGCATCATCTCAAGGCTGGTGAACTTGAAAGCTCCTAATTCCTAAGTTAATTTTCATTGTTCCTACAATATCTGTTAAGATGAGTGAAAAATAGGCATTTGACACCTTAATATATATGTACATTGACTTTGATAACAATTTCTTTTAATATATTAATAGTAATGATAGTACATGAAAAAGCAAAATATATCAATCTTAAATGCTCTTCTAAAAGTAAAAACCTACAAATAATCTTTAATTAGGTAGCCAAAGAATCTTTATAATCACCTAGAATAAAAAAAGTAGACTGCTGTTTTTATCAATTTATTGGAAACTGCATTGGCAACACTTTGCAATGTATTTATTCTTTATATTTATCAAAATGTATTACTACTTTGCCAAATGGAAAGAAAAAGTTCAGTACACAGTGGAAAATTTCATTCTTTTAAAAAAGTCACCTTAAATATACAGGTCTGATTACTTTGGTGAGCAACAGCAATAATGTTAAAATGCCACGTCTCCTATCTTTTATGACAGTTGGTCATTTTCAGTATTATTACAATATGACTAGCTAATAAGCTTGACAAAAATTCTAACTTGTCATTTCTGAAGAGGAGAAGACATCTATAATACAGATTCACAATATACTAAAAATCCAAGGGCTTAAAATTTCATGTACCATGTGCCTCCAAATAGGAAACTAAATGGTCATTTAGTTTCAAGTTATCTAAATGTATCAAGAAAAACAATCTGCTAACCAATATCCCTGCTAAAAAATAAATCATCACAAAACATAGGTGATTTCCTTCCTATGTTATAAAGGAGCAAAAACCGTATGTAAAAATGTAGTGTTTCTCTAACCGATTAAAAACAATATATACCTGATTAAAAGACTAGTCAAGTCTGCAAGAGAAATAACACACAAAAAAGCCAGTTATATTTTAGGTACAAGTGACAAATATATTTCTTTTTATTGTTATTAAAGTTTTCTCCAATGTAGTTCAGTAAATGAAGTATTTTATTTTATTCCACTGTTGGTCATAGTTTGAGCCCTACACACTCCTTTCCCTTTCACCTGAAAGGGAGCTCCTTTGTATGTAGCTACACACTCATCATTAGTAAAGAGATCAGGCTGG
>NC_138370.1:99359600-99375191 GCF_054177405.1 Leptonychotes weddellii
TTTTAGGTACAAGTGACAAATATATTTCTTTTTATTGTTATTAAAGTTTTCTCCAATGTAGTTCAGTAAATGAAGTATTTTATTTTATTCCACTGTTGGTCATAGTTTGAGCCCTACACACTCCTTTCCCTTTCACCTGAAAGGGAGCTCCTTTGTATGTAGCTACACACTCATCATTAGTAAAGAGATCAGGCTGGATCTGCTCCCAAATCTTCTTCTTAGGATTCAGCTCCTTGTCAGGTTCTCCTATTGGGGGGGGGGGAAAAAGAAGTTACATAGCTACCATATTAAATAAATTATCCATAGAGATTTATAGTGAATTGTCTAGGCAACACTTTCTGATCTTTAGATCTGATCAGAATTTTAACACTTACTTTTAACATTTACTTTATTTTATGATGTCAGCAGTTTATATTTTTGATTGGTAAAATAAAATAATTTGTCATTTCCTAATGGCTTCTCCTTTGATATGTTTAATTGTGATGTTTAACGGACACCCTTGCAGTTTAAGATGACTTTTTTAAAATAAAATTCTCTCCTAATGATGACTTGAGCCCCACTGATGGGAGGATCAGCAGAACCTGTAGGATCTTGTTTAGAATTGATATTCTCTATCGTAATTTTGTTTATTAAAAAATGTTTTTGTTTGGGCGCCTGGGTGGCTCAGTTGGTTAAGCGACTGCCTTCGGCTCAGGTCATGATCCTGGAGTCCCAGGATCGAGTCCCGCATCGGGCTCCCTGCTTGGCAGGGAGTCTGCTTCTCCCTCTGACCCTCCTCCCTCTCGTGCTGTCTCTCATTCTCTCTGTCTCAAATAAATAAATAAATAAAATCTTTAAAAAAAAAAAAATGTTTTTGTTTGTTTCACTGCAAAGATGGATGCTCAGTTTTAAACACTGAAAGTGTACAAGTTGCTTTGTTAAAACTAAATATGTACACACACAAATATTTTGTCATTTCCCTACAAATGTGAAAGATTATTTTTTACTCTTATAAGAAATATTTTTGCAGGTAATACAGCTAAAAGAACTTATTCCCCAAATTATTTTTCCCCCAAATTATTAAAACAAAAATACAAGATACTCATTTTGTCACTATATATACAGAAAAACTGTGAAGAGATAAGAGCATAATTTGATGTGTTATATTTTTACATGTGGCACAGCTTATGCTTTACTCTGTTTCAATGTGCAAAATAAACGATGAGATGGCTGCCAAAGTGCTTAAAGATTTCTTACTGATACTGGAGAATGGATTAAATGCTGAGATTATCTAACTAAATATAATAACTACTTTGGGTTTCATTTTCTGCCCATTCCATTTGGTGAGATGGAAAGAGATAGAAAGGGTTAGTAAGGAGACAAGGACAAGCATTTGCTAAGCACAAGAAATATATACTGTTGCATACAATGCACACAACACTCTAATTTTAAATATAAGGAAACTGGTGTTCAGAGAAGATAAGCTGCTCAAAGTTACATGATAAACAAATTATGATTTAACACCAAAACCCTTGTTCTGCTAGTATAGCATCTCGCGTCCTGATAAACTGTTCTTTAGAAAAGAAATAACATTCTTACATGTGGGTAATAACCCATCCCCTCTATCATAACCCACACTAGAAGTTTATAATCAACAAAAGACAAATATATTGTAGAATACATCTGGTCTACTTAAGGGCCACCAATATACCAAACAATCCCTCTATTTAATGACTGATAAGGAAGTAAAGTTTAATATAACATCATTTTAGTAACTGGGGGGATGTTCAATTATCATTTGGAATAAAGAATCACTTCAAGAAACAATGAAGAAAAGTAACATATCTCTTAAGCATTAGTGTGAAATAAGAATTGTTCTCCCGAAGGGTAATAAAAAGAGTTTTTCTGAAATCTAATTCAGTAATGATAGAAATACAACTTTCTAGATCTTTTCTAAAGTGACTACCAAGTTCAAATCTTCTGGAATTACTTTAAAAAGAATCTTTAACATTACTGGAACTAATTATATTTATATTCTGATTACATCTTATTACCTACACTGGTTTTTATTCTCCACTCATACAACAGGAACAACAAAACTGAGTAAATTGGTTGGCCACAGTGATTTTGCTCTTTATTAGCTCTTCAGAAACTGCCCATGAAACTGGCCAGAACATACAAAACTGTCCTTTGATATGCAGGTTTTCAGAGATGACAGAATAGTTAATTGAATGATGTATCTATGCCAGAAGAACATACAATGAAACTAAAACTGAAAGACTAGTGTAAAAGATAAGGATTTCTCTTATTCTTTTAAGAGCATTTGATTGACTGGACAAGAGAGAACTAATTAATAAACAGAATAGAAAAAATATCAATATATAAAGTATCTACAAGATTTTTATTTTTTGTTTCTAAACTATTCCTTAGTCTACAAACATAATCCTACTTTGCTTATACACAGATGATGTGGGGGAGTGGGCATTCCAGAATTCTAGAAAGCTGGAGGCAGAGATACTATTCAGGTAGGCCTCTGAATTCCCCTGGTCCCCCCTCAAAAAGATATTGCCAACTGTTAATGGATTAATTCAAGAAGCAGAGCATCCCAGATTTGTGTGAAAGTTTCTTATCAAGAGTATAGATTGTGTGGGTTCTTGCTAAATGCAGACATAAGCCCCAAATACAAAAAAACTGTGATGCAGCACAAAACTAAGCTTCTCAGATCTAGGAAGATATTGACATGTATAAAAAATAATATTTATAATACATAACACATAGTGCTTACTATGGGCCGTCAGTACACTAAGTGCTTTCTTTACATATATTTACTCATTCAATCCTCTCAGTACACAAATACTATTAATTACCCCCATTTTACAGATGAGGAAATTGAGGCATAAAGGTTACAGCTAAGAACTTAAATATCAGGCAGGTAGCTAAGTGTTTCAAAAGTTAAACCTCACAAAACCCACACAAAATAGATAACATTAAAAACTCCTTATAGATAAAAAAGATAAGCCTCAGAAAGGTTCCCAGGTCACCCAGCACTGTGGAGTCAAGATCTGAAGCTTTAACTTCTTAACTAAGACTAATAATTTTCCAGGAACAAAGACTTGAACTAAATATAAACTAGAAACTACTAAGAGGAACCTCTAAAGCTTGACTGTTGCTTTCAACACACCAGACTCAATACCTGAACACTCTGAATGTAGTTGTGAAACTTTATTCAATAAATGAAACATGATTCAGACAAATAAAATTTTGAGATTATAATTAGAACTTGTCACATTAGGATAACTGAATATAAATTAGAGTTGAAAAGTCTTGGATGCACTGTTAACTTTCTGGCTTACTCAAAATGTTTCTCAATAATATACTACTTGGTAGGGTATAAAACTAGTTTGAAATGCAAGTTTAAATCACCTACCATGAAAAACATACCTAATATTTTAAACAATTTTTTTTTAAGACTTTATTTATTTATTTGACAGAGAGAGAGAGACTGCTAGAGAGGGAACACAAGCAGGGGGAGTGACAGAGGGAGAAGCAGGCTCCCCGGTGAGCAGGGAGCCTGATGTGGGACTCGATCCCAGAACCCTGGGATCATGACCTGAGCCGAAGGCAGATGCTTAACCGACTGAGCCACCCAGCCATCCCTAAACAATTGTTTTTTAATGAACTATATTGTCCAGAGAAGTCTTTCATCATTCCTGTGTATTATGTCCTTCTAATCTTACTTTCCTTTTTTCCTTTTTGACATGGTTATCCAAAGAAGTTAAATGATATCAATAAAAGTTCTTAAACCTAAAAACTGCAGAAACTCTGAAATTGCTAAACACATGCCAATAATCACCATTTGGAAATGGTTACACATAATGTAAGAGAACTAATCTTTCAGACACTATTTTAGGCCAATTCATTATAAACAAAGCACACAGGCAATAGGAAATAGTTCAGAGAGGAGTTTGTACAGATGTAAAAAGCTATGACCACCTTCTTAGAATTTAAAACCTACAAAAAGCAATAAATCCAAATTCCAAAGTCCCAGGCATTCACAAGTCTGGAATAAGAACCAGAAACCTCATTTTAATTAGGCCATTCTTTTACACAGAATGCTCATTGATAATCAGCTTCTCTTTGATATCTGCCATGTCCATAAAAAGCCTAGCACTAACAGAATTATTTTATGTTTAATTAACTGAATTTCTGAGATATAATAACTGTAATTATTGCTAAAAATTGTAACTATGGCACAAAAGCTAAAGTATAACTTTGCAAATAAAAGTCAATTAATTTGGGGTGCCTGAGTGGCTCAGTCAGTTAAGTGTCTAACTTCCACTGAGGTCATGATCTCAGGGTCCCAGGATGGAGCCCTGTGGTAGGCTCCTGCTCAGCGGGGAGTCTGCTTGTCCTTCTCCCTCTGCCCCTCCCCCCACTTGTGCTCTCTCTTTTTCTCTCAAATAAAGAAATAAAATCTAAAAGAAAAAAAGTGAATTAATTTTACAAAGCTAATCAACAGAGAAAAGTGGTTTGGTGGTTCGAGGAATAATCTTGACAATAACAAAGGCAGATGCTCAGGCCTGTTCTCCAAATACTGGTGGGGGGGTGGGGGCGGGTGTTGTTGGTTTTCTTTACATGTTTTACTAGTACGTTTCTTTCTGTCTATTCATTAACCAATTTATTGAGTTCCTACTCTATGCCATGCATTTTTCTAGATGCTAGGAATATAGCAGTGAATAACCACCATGACAAAAAACCCAGAAATCTTGATTTCATGATGCTTACATTTTTGTGTGGGCAGATAATAATAATGTATAGTATATTAGATGATGATAAGTGTTTTGAAGAAAAAACAAAAAAGATAACATTTAAAAGATTTCAATAGGATGAGGAACCAAGTCATGTAGCTAATTGGGGAAAGAGCTCAACTGGAGTGATCAATGAAGGTTTGTGGAGTACATGAGGTAAATGGAGATAATGGGAAGCCCCTGTAAGAACTTGGGCTTGTACTCTGGGTCTAATGAAAAGCTTTTTAATAGTTGTGAGCAGAGGAGTAATACAATCTGACTTACATCAATCTCCCTGCTATCATTGAAAATAGATGGAAGAAGGGCAAGGGAGACCATTTAGAAGGTTTTGACTTCCCAACAAGAGATGTTGGCACAAAGACCCAAGTGGTAGTGGTGTAGATGAGAATGATTCTAGATATGCTCAAAAGGTACAAGTACTAGGATTTTCTGAAGAAGATATGTGAGAAAATAAAAAGAAGTTGAGAGAATGGAGTTCCTATCAGATAAGATGGGAAATACTATGGAAAAAGGGAATTCTAGGGGAAAGATGGGGATATGTATTCTTCCTTGGTATATGTTAGTGAAAAAGTCGAATAGGCAGCCAGATAAATGACTGGATAAAATAGCCAAAAAAATGAACATGGAAAGGAAAACAGAAGAGGCCAAGTGTGGAAAGAAAGAGAAGAGGGCAAAGACCAAGGTCTAGGACACTTCAATGTCAAGAGGTCAGGGAGGTGAGGAAGAATCAGCAAAGGAGATAAGAAGGGCAGCCAATGAGGGGACCGCCAGGTGAATGTGGTGCCAGAAACCAAGTTAGTTAAGAAAAAGACTAAAAACTAGCCATGGATATTTAGCTACAGAGATTAATTCATGATCTTGATCAGAATAGTTCTGGGAAAACAGTGAGCAGAGAAACCTGATTGAAATGGGTTTTGGAGAGAAGAATCAAATACAGACAAGTTTGAAAAATCAAATTTAGACAAATATCTTTTTTAATAATAAATGGATCGAAAAATTCAACACTTGCATATATCATACATGCTTTGTAATAACCACTGATTACATTTATTAATAAGACAATATCAAAAGAAATAAGCATGATCTTGGAAGTTAAAAGTCTGAATGCAAATTCTCACTTATTACTAGACAAAACAGTGCACCGTCAAAAAGTGGCTGTCGCTGCCACTGTCTTCTGGCTATATTATTTTCACGCTGTTTTTGCTTGGTGCTTTTGGGAGTAGTTACCACATTCAAATACTAAAATGCATAGCTCCACACACTGAAAATTTAAAAAGTACTGGGTGGTGAGGGTTTCTATCCATTGTTATAAAAATATTATTTGGCATCTTCTAAACTCTATGTACTTTTTTGGATTTGTAGTTGGAATAAATAGTTGTTAGGGTAAAAGCCTTTTCAAGGCCAAATAGCACTTCAAAGGTTTGAGCCCCAACTGCAATTTCTATACCACACTTTACATAACATGAAATGTAAGTTTCCAGACACTGAGCACATCAAGTGAACATCAAAATGTACCAGCAGACACCTTAAGCTTTAAAATGTAAAACAGATGCTGAGAAATAAAGCACTGATAAACCATGGCTCTCACTGGAAAAAGAAAAAAAAAAAAGTGAAAGTAATGGCCTGTTGTGTAGTATTAACTGTTACCTCCTTTCAGGTTTACTGCTACAGAAGCAACTGATATGGAAGCATAAGCAAGATGAGCATTAACAGACCTCACATCCTAAAATTTATCAATTACTTGATGCTGTTCACCTTGGTTAAGCTATTACAAGTGATAAGAAAATAACCTCGCGGGCTATTTTAAAGGTTAAGTTTTTGCTTCTTTCACTTTACAACTATTTTTCTTACCTTCTCCACAAATCCATGTGCTGAGGCACAAGGGAAACTATGAATTTGCAGGAAATATCAGACTTTGGAACAATGTAAATATAAACACACAAATAGCTAAACGGACAGATTAAAGAATATAGTGAAGACAAGAAATTCATATGGGGCTACTAGCATCTCTAATGCTGAGTCATTGACTAACTAAAGAAAATCTTTCAATTTACTCAACAGTAGCATTCAGGTAAACCTGATTCAAGTGCTGAAATATTACCTGTTAATTCTTTGAGATAAAGGAATGAATTATAAGCCTTCACTAATGAAATAATCCATATTAAGTCACAGCAAGCAACAATCAACAAACAAAAATGCTATAGTATTAGAAATTACAGCACATTTATTGTTTGATCCCTTCACTAAACTCTATATAACCTTAAGCAAGTAGCTAAGTTTTGTTGGGCCTCAAACCAAATCTGTAAAATAGTGGGTTAAAGTATATGATTTCTTCCAGTTCTAAGCATGTAACTCTACAATTTACATCAGAAAATAAAACGTAAAGAAAACATACTAAATCTTAAGCGTTTAAATTTTAGAAAGGAAGGCAAATGTTAACTTGGAAAGGTAAACAGAATTTCCTTTTTTAAAAATGCATGCTGAATCTTAAAAGTTTACTTTTATTGTTATTCTATTCCAATTTAGTGAGTTAAGACTTCTCAATAGAATTTCAGGTTTGTCAGGTATACAAATGATGATTTACCCCCAAGTGTGAGGTTTGGGAAAGTGTTTTGATATTGTGGTAGCCGAGGGGTAATCATTTGCTCCTAGAACCAAAAGCCATCATGCTGCTTTAAGAAATGATTCTAAATGGGATTTTCCCAAAACCTCGTTCAACAAGAAAGAGTCTTAGAGCACAGACCATTATGGTTTCCAATCTACCAAGGTTCAAGACATATACATCCATTCAAAGCCACAGATACTTGCTCAACAATCTCTGTGTTTTTTACATTAGTCTACTTTTGATTAGGAGGGGGGATGTGAATTTCAAGAAAATGAACCCATGCTTTCATACATATTTTCTATCTTAGTCCAGTGTTAAAATCCTTCATATCCTAATATTTTATCAAACATAATACAGTTAACATAGGATTAAAAAAGCAGGCCCATCTAATCACATCAGCCTTGCTATGCTATTAAAACTCAGCTGTTTCTGTAAATATATCTCCAAATCAATTCTGACTTTTAGACCTGATTCTCCCTGTTAGCCTAATTTATTTCTACTTTCCCCATTATTCTAGTCAAATGAACATCCTTTAAGTAAATGCAATCTTTTGATTTCTAACTATTTCCACTTCCTTTTATGAAGGAAATAGTTATTCTGTATCTGCCAAGTTCTCTTTTGCTTCAAAGACCTATTTGAAGAAACTTTTAAGTATATTATGAAGCTTCATCTGTCTCAGAAGCATTTTACTGGAGAAAACAAGCAAAATGAAAAGCAACTTCATTTGAGATTATTACAATAAATAAAAGTTTTAACTCAGAGTTTTTCCTTTATATCCTAAAGTCAAGTAATAGCATATGCAAGTACATTATTAGATGGACTTTGAGAATTATACATTTCTTTCCCATGTATGAACTTTTCTTTGTTTTTCTGTGCTGCAGTCTGAGATAATCTATAGCTTCAAAGACTCTGCAGCACATTAATTAGTTCTCTATCCATATCACACTCTTCTGCTATGTAAGTATTATTAGCATTTTCCCTAGAGCAAACTCTAGTATTTTATGCAATGTGTGCATTCATGGGGAGGGTGATGGTTAGATGGTTGTGTTTACTGTGCCATCTCGAACCAATCTGAAGAAACTCAATAATAAAATCTCAATAATAACGGTCACTTAAGGTAAAGCCTTGGAGTCATACACAAGACTGATTCTAAACTAAACATTAGAAGAAAACAATGGTTCCCAAACTGTTTTAAATAATGACTAATACTTACCAGGAAAAGCATCAAAAACAATTCTGTCTCCAGGAACAGACCCATTAGGAGGTGCCAAGATTTCAACCTTCTCAGGTGAACTAGCACACATTACCATTGCTTGAGATATTACTCCCCTCATCTTTGCAGGTTTCAGGTTACAAAGTAAAATCACCATCCGATTTTGCATCTGTGTGAAACATAAACTGGTGATTAAAAATGTACAGAGATTTAGATTATCATACCTAGAATACATTAAGGTACATCTAATATGCTAAATATAAAATATTCTATTTTTGTAGATGTATCTTTGTCTCTGTGTCCAAAATCTTTTATTGTTGTTATGAAGTTATACAAAAACATGAAAAAAAATTCCACAAACTGACAGCACATTATAGTTGAAGGAGCAGAGGCAAGACTTTTCAGTAAAATAAGTTTTAGACTGAAACAGATTTGGTTTTGAATTTAGCTGCCATGTACTAGCAATGAGATTATATAAAGTTGAATTGTTTTTCTTCACAAAATGAGGAAAATGATACCAAATTTAAAAAGCCAACTCTTGGATTAAATTGTAACATGTATGTAAAGCATTTAGCTTAGTGTTAGCACTAAAATAAATGAACAATCCTTTTTCTCCCTACATTTCCAATACTAAGCAAGATCCATTTCTTAGTTTAAAAATTACTCTTGGGACTCTATCACTCTTGGGAAGGTACGGAGTAGGAGGATCCTGAGCTTACCTAGTCCCATGGACACACCAATGAAATAACTACATCTACTGTAACCAACTGAAATCAACCTAAAGACTGACAGAATAGATCATCCACAGCTAGAGAGAAGACAACATCGAAAAGGATAGGAAGAGTGGAGACACAGTCAGGAACCCTGGCAAATAACCACAAACAGGAGGGCTATCACAAACACAGAGGAGTGAGGGGGTCAAATGGACCCAAACTGGGAAAATGAGTCTTCATAACATCTGACTTTGAAAATCAGCAGGACTTAACTCCAGAAGCTTTAAAAATCAGCAGGACTTAACTGGGAAAACCAGGGGGTGACAGTAAATCGAGTCTCCACACTAAAAGAGCCATCACTAGACACAGTGCAAAAGCAGCAGTTTGGAAAGTGCCTGAGGTATATGTGAAGGAGATTTATTGACTCATCTTAGGATGTGCTAGAGAGGCAGAGATCTATAGGAAATATCTCTGGGAAAGAAAGGAGTGCTAGAAGACGTCATTTTTCTTGCCCTCTGTGCCCTAGATGGTCTGAAGCTTGCAGGAGCCAGTATTATCCCTCTTCATCTAACTTACCAACACCACATGCCCCCCAGCCCAGCATTCCCTGCAGCCAAGTACCTCAATCTACCTGCATCAGGAAATGCCCTTCCAAAGCAGATCCTACACAGCAGGCCGGCAAGGGCTTAGACCACTCCAAAGTGACTAGTGCCCTGAAAAGAAGGGGAGATAACCCTACACACCAGCATAACCACAATTCCCGCAAGAAGGCCTCTTTGTAGGCTGCGCGGGGAGCAAGCTTTGCCCTTCATATGCCTGTTGCAGAGGCTAACTGCAAACAGCTAAAATGAGTGCTGGTCCACCACTGAGCTCACAAGCCCCTTAAAAGCACTGGAAGTAAACCCTGCCCAATCAAGAACAGGCATCAAAGAAAGTCATTCTAGCCATAAGCATATCCTCAGCCAGAGCAATCTTGAAAAAGAACAAAACTGTAGATATCATAATCCCAGCTTTCAAGATACACTACGAAGCTGTAGTAATCAAAACAGTGCCTTCTTCATACAAAAACAGACATATAGGTCAATGGAATAGAATAGAGAGCCCAGAAAATCTATGACAAAGGAGGCAAGAATATATAATGGAAAAAAGAGGTTTTTTTTCAATATTTGGTGCTGGGAACATGCAAAAGAATGAAAC
Source organism: Leptonychotes weddellii (assembly GCF_054177405.1). Classification (NCBI taxonomy): domain Eukaryota; kingdom Metazoa; phylum Chordata; class Mammalia; order Carnivora; family Phocidae; genus Leptonychotes; species Leptonychotes weddellii. The sequence goes on from NC_138370.1 coordinate 99,370,116, forward strand.
TGGACCACCTTCTTATACCATACACAAAAGTAAACTCAAATGGATTAAAGACCTAACTCTAAGACCTGAAACTATAAAAGCAGTAATTTCTTTGACACAGGCCATAGAAACATTTTTCTAGATAATGTCTCCTGAGGCAAGGGTAACAAAAGCAAAATTAAACTATTGGGACTATACCGAAATAAAAAGCTTTTGCACAACAAAGGAAACATCATCAAAACAAAAAGGCAATCTACCGAATGGGAGAAGACATTTGCAAATGATATATCCCATAAGGGATTAATATCCAAAATATATAAAGAACTTACACAATTCGACACCAAAAAAAAACCCCACAAACAATCCAATTAAAAATGGGCAGAGGGCCTGAGTAGATATTTTTCCAAAGAAGACATACAGATGGCCAACAGATACATGAAAAAATGCTCACATCACTATTCATTGGGGAAATACAATTCAAAACCACAATGAGATATCACCTCACACCAAGCAGAATTGCTACTATCAAAAAGCCAAGAAATAAGTGTTGGCAAGCATGTGGAGAAAAAAGAACTCTCATGCAGTGTTGATGGAAATGTAAATAAACCAGTGCAACCACTGTGGAAACCAGTATGGAGGTTCCTCAAAAAACTGAAAATAGAAATACCATATGATACAATAATTCTACCACTGGTATTTACCCAAAGAAAATGAAAACCCTAATTCAAAAAGATATATGCACCTCTGTATTTGCTGCAGGATTATCTATGATAGCCAAGATATGGAAGCGATCCCAGTGTCCAGATAGATGAATGGATAAAGGGGTGTGTGTGTGTGTAATGTATATAATGTAAATATAGATATAATGAAATATTACTTGGCCACAAAAGAGAATGAAATCTTGCCATGTGATACAACATGGATGGACCTAGAGGGTATTATGCTAAGTGAAATATATCAAACAGAGAAAGAAATCCTGTTACGATTTTACTTACATGTAGGATCTAAAACACAAAAGAAATAAACAACAGACTCTTAAATACAGAGAACAAACTGGTAGTCACAAGGGAAGTGGATGGGAGGATGGGCAAAATAAGTGAAGGGGATTAAGAGGTGCAAGCTTTCAGTTATAAAATAAATAAGTCATGGAGATGAAGAGTACAGCATAGGGAATATAGTCAATATTTTAGTAATTTTGCATGATGACTACACTTATTGTGGTGAGCACGGAATAATGCACAGAAATGTTACATCACTGAAACAATTGTACACCTGAAATTAATATAACATTGCAAGTCAAACAGACTTCAATAACAAGTATCAAAAAAAAAAATACTGCTGATCATTTAACTACTCAAGCATCATGTACACCGCAATTAACATTTAGGGCTATTTCTACAATTTGTTATAGAAGTGAATAAAGATTTCTTTAATCTTCAAAAGTTGAAGTGTCTTAATTATTTTTCCCAATTAGCAAAAATAGGTACACAACTGTTTATATCCTTTCAATAGGCTTAAAATAAAATGGCATACAAGAGAACTATCACTGCAGGAGAAGAGAAAAGGCACATTCTAAATAAAAAATGGTTTTATAAACAAATGTTATGGCAAATTTATTGATTCTATGATTTAAAATAACAATAATAATAATAATAATAGGCCTAAGACTCAAATTCAAGAGGCCCCCTTTTCGGACATCTTCATGAATAAGATCTTCATACAAATAATTTAAATTGCCACTTTAGGAAAAAACAGTTATAGCAAATTTGTATAAGAAAAAACAAGAGGGTTAGCTATATGCAATTGTTAAGGCAACAGATGATATCCATGGACCTTTACCTTGGAAAAATACACAAATCTACACAGTACAAAGTGCTCCTACTTTATACAATGTTTAATATTACTGCCTTGATAGGTTAGATACAGATGTGTATATAAATAGCTTTGCTTAAGGCTATGAATGACAGCTTTTGGAAGAGAAGATATTGTCTGCAACTCATGGGAACAAAAAAGATGAAGCCCAAAGGAGGAGAAGTTTTTCCAATTTGAGTTGGCTCAAGATCAATTGGTTCTTTTCTCCAGGGCTTCTTATGAACCTAACTTCATAAGTAGTTATGAAGAAGTCCTGGTCCTACACAAGATGCATGTTAAACAGGAAAAAAAAAAAAGCACACACATGGACCAAGTCTATCTTTTTTTATAGATAAGAAAAACTTCTTCACTAATCTCCTTATTTCCATTTTTCTCCCCTCAACAGAGCAGCCAGATGATCCTATCAATATATGAGGCAGACTACATTTCTCCTTAGCTCCACAGTTTTCCAACAGCTTTCATCTCACTCAGAATAAAAGCTAGTCTTTACAGTGATCTATAAGATCCTATGTCATTTGGCATCCTTATTTCTGATTTCATATTGCATGACATTCCCCCTTATTTACTCTGCTATAATGACACTGCTTCCTGCTGTTCTTTGAACATGCCAGGCATATATCCAACTTAGAACTGCCTGAAATACTCTTCTACCAGAGACATAGGACTTTCCTTCATTTTCTGAGAGCTTTACTTAAAGTCATTTTCTTTATAACGCCTTCCCTAACCACTTTATACAAAACGACATCATCCTAACTCCAACAACTCTTAAATTCTTTCTTTTAATACTTACCACTATTTAATATACTATATACCATGATCTTCTGACTCCCCCATAGAGTTGTGAGCTTCACAAAGGCAGGATTTTTTTTTTCTTCTAAACAAATCTATCTACCTACCTACCTACCTATCATTTTAATTCCCTGCTACATCCTTTGTCTAGAACAGTGCCTGGTATACTGCAGGTGTCCAATAAATACTTGCATCTGAAAGTATGAATGAATGAATGAATGTATGTAGGGATTTATCCACATTCACAAAGCCAATAAGCAACAGAGTTAGCAATGAACAGAGAAGCAGAACTATTTTAATGTTAAAATCTACAGCCTTTGCAGTATCTCCAAAGCACCATGGAGCAGAAGAAAGAGACAGATAACTCCAAATTACTGTAGATGTCTTGAAAGACCAAACTAAAATCATTACTGCCTAATTTTTTCCACTGTCATTGGAAATACATACGTGTGTCTGTCTATACACACATACACACATATTTTAAATACCAAAGTAACAACAAAATACAAAACATCTAGTTTTTAACAAATAAATACCATTAAAAATTATAAGTTTAAGCTCCATAATGCCCTCTCCTCTTTTTACTTCAAGTATGAAAATATTTCTTGAGTTATAAGAAAAAAAAAAAAAAAGACGACGAAGACTTGTTCTTACTCTTACTTTTTAGATTGATGCTTTCTGGGTTTATATACAGTGATTTAAAAAAATCAAGGAGTAATAAAATTCCATGACAATAACAATGATGATAAAAATATTTATACTGTATTATACATAAAATACCAAACTAAAAACATTTTAAAAACTGAGAAAAAATAATGCATCTTTCTTCTTTCTACCTTCATGAATTTGATCCTAACTTACAATGCTACTGCAAGTTTTGGTAGTTTTAGTGTACTTTTTTGGTGAAATTTATTTTATTAAAATTAATCAAATGAACTAATCAATACTGGCTCACCTAATACAAAATTATATGGAAAAACATCAAGAAAAAGTGACATCTATGCCAAAGTAATTTAAACTGTACAGATTACCTGTTCAAGAGGAACATGATTCACCAGGCCACTGACAACTGTTCTTGGGGCTGTTTCTCCAATATCTACTTCTTCCACATATAAAGAATCTGCATCAGGGTGTTTTCTGGCAGTGATGATACAACCAACTCGAAGATCCAGACGAGAAACATCTAATGGCTTAGAGTCAGCGCTTCCTGCTACTGACTGCTGTTTTTTCTCCTTTTTCTCTCCTAAAAAATATTTATGAATGGTTAAACATCAGAAGTAAAACAAAAACAAGATAAACTATAAAAAACTCCCTAACATCGATACTGATGAGCTTTAAAAGAAAGAGTGTTTATCTCCTACCTTCACTTAAATAATAACAAAAGAAAGAATTATTCAAGTCATAGTATCTCGAGCCCTATTTTGGCTGTTTCTCAGTTGAATAACTGTCTAAATCTCTAGCTAAAGACAGAGAGTAGAAGTTGGTAAACTATGTTCATTCATTTACATATTGTCTATGGATGCTGGCAGGGTAGTTGTGACAATGACTTTATGGTCTGCAAAACTTAAGATATTTACTAAAAGGACCTTTATTGAGAAAGTCTGCCTTTCCCCGAAACAGAGCTGGAGAAAATCCTTTAAAATTTTTACTGTGACTCTTTAGAAAGGGAAAAATACTTTATTTAGGAAGAACACCACAATCAGTACCAGCTAAGAGAATGAACTACAATCAAATATAATTTCACTGATAAAATGTTTCTCTCTTCAGTTAAACACACCAATAAGTATACAACAAATTTCTCTACTTCTTGTATTTCTCAGACTTATTAGGGCTTTAGGTTTATCCACAGCAACTATCTGAGCAAAAGAGCCACCCAGGCGTCCCTATTCTGATTATGTTTTAAAAATCCTCCTCTTATTTATATGTCGATAATCTAACTCTTATAGCATTTGATTACTTTGGTCACTGAGTGGAAATGCAACCTGTAAAGAGTTCATAGTCCTTAAGTTTACATTAAGCTTCTCTAGCAGAAAAAAAATGTAAAACAAAATAAAAACTTATTTACCTGCACTCTGCAGTGTAGAGATAAGCACGCAGTTGTGACTTAGAAGCACTCCTTTTCAACTATACCTTACCTTTATTTAATCTTTGAACAAATATTTACTGAGATCTAAGGCACTGAAAATCTCTTTTAAGGAAGACAGATATACATAATGAATATGTGACAAACATTACATACACAAAGAAACACAGAAACACAGAGATGAATTCTGCCTGGAGTGGGAAAGAATGATTTTGTGTAAGGACATTCACAATTTATACAAAAACAGTTTACAAAAGAAGAGGTAGAGCTAACTCAAAATAATGGGCAATTTTTAATCTAATTAACAAATTTTTAAAAATTCCACTTTCCATGTAAAATATTTTTTTTTTTTT
>NC_138370.1:99375691-99436127 GCF_054177405.1 Leptonychotes weddellii
GTACAGATGAAAACTAAAAAGGATTTTAAAAAAGGAATTGATTAGAAGTTGGTTTAAAAAAAGAATGAAAAAATATTTTAAAAAAACAGAGGGAATGTGATCTGGCGGGAGACTAGGAAAACATCATACAATAGATTTAGGGTATATTTTGGTCTGTTAGAAGAAACTGTATCCCAAAATTTTAAAGAAAGAAAAACATATATACACAAAAAGTAAGGTTAAATACAATGAAGAGATAGAGTATGAATGTAAAAATGAAAAATTAAAAAAGATTTTAAAAAAGGAATTGAAAAGATACTGGTTGAAAAAGAAAAGAAGAAAAATTCAACTAATAGAAAAAGAGAAAAATAAATTTTAAAATATTAACGCTGAAAGACTAAAGCATCATGGGAAAAAAGCCATGAATTCTATGTGCTGTATTTCCCTAGTGCTGGGTTTTGCTGTTCTCATTGATCGGTAAATTTGGTCTTGGCTGCCTGTTCTTGCTGATCTTCTGGGGGAAGGGCCTATTGCAGTGATTCAAAAATGTCTTTGCCGGAGGCGGAATTGCCCCGCCCTTGCCGGGGGCCAGGCTAAATAATCTGCTCAGGTTTGCTCTCGGTAGCTTTTTTCCCTGAAAGCTTTCCAATCAGCTTTGGAGGATGAGAGTGAAAATGACGGCCTCCCAATCTCTGGTCCCGGAGATGCTGAGAACTCGGGGCCCCCACTCCTCAGTGCGCCGAGAGAAAAGCAATCACTCCCGTCTCCCTGGTCTCCAGCCGCACTCTGTGTTCACCTGGCTTGTGACCGAGCAAGTAAACTCTGGCACACGACCCCATTTGGAGTCTCCAAACCCAGCAGATCCCTGTGGTGCACTCCTGCGCCGCTCCTCCCGGGGGGGTAAGGGGAGTCTCCCCAGATCTGCCACTTATTGGGTCCCTGCTGGAAGAGCAGTGGCCCAACTGTGCCACGGATCATGGTTTATGGCAACCCCGAGCTGAGAGCCCACTCCTCAGCTCTGTCTTTGCAGCCGGCTTTCCCGCTCTGATACCTGGAAGCTCTGCCACACTCTGGCAACCCTGGTCTTTCTGTGACCCCGAGGGTCCTGAGACCACACTGTCCCAGCGAGGGTTCCACCCCCCGCTTAGCCACTGGAGCGGCATCCCTCAGTGGAGCAGACTTGTAAAATTTCCGATTTTGTGCTCTGCTGCTCTATCACTTGCTTGTAGTGGCTGACGGAGGCTCTCTCCCCCTGTGGTCTATTTTCCTGAACATCGCGCCGGATTCACTTCTCCACACGTCCTACCTTCCAGAAATTGGTTACTTTTCTGTTCACAGAGTTGCTGTTATTCTTTTCTTCCATCTCCTGTTGAGTTTGTAGGTGTTCAGAATGGTCTGATAACTATCTAGCTGAATTGCTGGGACCAGACTAAATTTAGGTCTCCTACTCTTCTGCCATCTGGCTCCTCCTCCACTAATATCTACTTTTAATTTGCTCATATATGTCTCTCATATACAAATTTGTATTATGTCATTTTACCCTAAAGTGATCACATTGCTCTTCTAAATGACATCTCTGGATACAACTGAAGCCTAGTGGAAAAAGGATGGACTGGATATTATAATACCTGCATTCTAGTTTCAATCTAGCACAACATATTCCATATGTGATCAGGGTTTCTTAATCTGAAAATAGGAATAATGTTTACCTCACAAAACTGTTATAAATATTGGTAAGTACTGTTTTTATAAAAATGGAAAAATACGACATAAATGCAATGTTGTATTTTTATTCATCATCACCATGATACATCTAAAAGGCAAATTGTTTATTTTTAATCCTGATTTCCAGCACATCTTATCCAAAAATAATGGTATGGGTAGTGAAAGGCCAAGCTATACTATAGGTAAATCATTATATCTAAGATTTCTGACTGGTGAAGTCTAGAAGCATAGAGGTGACCCTTGCTCCAAAAATTCTAATTTCCCTTCTAATCAAGAATTGATTAAACTAATTAATAAAAATAATAAATGCAAGGATTGTTTTTAAATGTAGATTATCTCTTTTCAACAAGTGTCTCTTCTTTAGCATGGCATTTTATCACTCAAAGAAAATTACCAGAACTTTGCTGTATGACTGGTGAGGCTTTCATCATCTGTTTGATCTTTTAACAAGGTACTAAGCTACTGGCCAACTGAAATGAATGTCCAATTTCCAACTCTTTAGAATATTTTGAAACAGATGTTAACATTTTACTTTGTTGTTCCTTAATATTTGTCTTTTGAATCAACTGCAAGCTTCTTCTGGTGTAAATATTTTCTTTCATGCCTTAGCTGTTTGATCACTTTATTTTTCCTGACTAATGTTTCACATTTTGCTCTTTGATACTCCCTGGTCAGACCCTTTGGGTCCAAGACTTCAAAGTAAACCAGACCAAATGGCACACAAGACCAATTCTATCCAAGCATTTTAAATTCAAATGTAGTTCTTCAAAATACTTGATGTGCTTTATGAAAAATCACTTCCTTTCTTCCACTCATCACTAGTAAATCTAAAGCATCTTTAAGTAAAAGGCAAAAAAATTAATGTGATTTTTGTCTGCATTATGTTTTTGGAGTTCTTTCTCATACAGCTTGATTTAGACAACATGAAGAAGAATTAGCAATCACATTTACTTCCTGTCAGACCACTGCTCCCTAAAAGTTACTTCAAAAGGCAATTATCACATATGAAAGAAGACACTAGAGCTTTACTGTGAACTTATTTTTATTATACTCAAAAGGGTTTTTTTTTTTTTTTAACAAATAAAATGTAGGCTATTTTTACAAAATATTGTTTTCATGCTTGGAAAACAACTGTTTGTTTCCTATGACCACAAGTTTTGGTATGTGAAACTAAGATTATTAATTTATGTACTTTAATAAGTAGGCCATCAAAAGAGAAAATTTTCCCATTAAGCAAGGAGCTTCTTGAGGACAGGAATCTATCTTACCCATTTTTGCACATCCAGCAGCCAGAAGAGAAGGTGCTCAATAAATATTGTCTTAATAATTAAAGGAAGGAATGACTAAGCAATTTATTTTAAGATTATTAGTGATGGCCTAATAAAAATTTAAGTAAGAAACCTATAATCTATCTTATAAAGATAAAAGGGTAATTTATAAATGAGTCCCTTTTAAAACACATTCCATGACTTCAAACCACAATTCTTGGTAATGGAGTGACAGAACTGATTTCAGAGAACCCAAAGAGCAAGATACAAATGGATACTATTAAATAAAATCACAAAGCAATTGAACAATACGATTAAGGTCTCTAGATTAGATAACAGTATTACCTTAATTTTAATTTCCTTGTTTTGATATTTGTTTTGTGGTTATGTAAGAAAATTCCTTACTTTAGGAAATACAAACAAATATTTAGGGGTAAAAGGGCATCATATGCATCAATTACTCTTAAATGACTAAAAAAATATTAATATACACATACACCTATATGTGTAAGAAAAAAGAAATAAAGCAAATGTAGTGAAATGTTGACATTTGGGGAATCGAGTGAAGGCTATACACGGATTCTTGTACTAGTTTGAAACTTCTATGTACTGAAAATAATGCCAAAATTAAACACTCAAAAAATAAAAGAATTATATTGTTAAAATATCTAAATAAACAAATAACACAAAAATCTGTATCAAAAGCATCTGGCTAAGAACAGAATAAAATAAACTTTCCTGTCTTGGAGGCCAACATAAACTGAATTCCATAGCAGAAGTGATCAAATAAATGTCTCCAAACTTAAACATAGACTTTCAAGTGTAGACTCTGCCCCATTACCTCTGATACTTCCAATGACTTAACTTGGGTCTTAATATACAACTATATCTTATGGAACAAGGAATTTAATTTAGAAAGAGTAGAAAATACTATGAGAATGCTTTTCCTCAGTCTTTTAAGGAACACACATTATCACTGGAAGAATCTGGCCAGGCTTCTTGCCTAAAATTTACCTAATACAGGATGAAATGAAATTAATTAGTAAGCATTATAAGGTGAAGAAGGTCAATAATCTGTTAACCTCTCTGCCAATTCAATGAAATATCAATATTAGATATCTTTTGGACACTGGGAAAAACTCACTGTCTACTCTTTTAAAAGTATATGGAAAATTAAAATATGTTAATAAAGCTAGTTTTGTGTCAGAAAGTAATATCACTAATAATTAATGAAATATACATTTTATCAAATATTACAAAGTTTAAGACACAACTCAGAAAAAAAGAAAACATATTCTTACCCAATTGGGAAATCAACATCATCACCATGAGCTGTCATGTGATAAAGTCCAAATTTAGCCAATTTAACATGTCCCTACAATAATAATAATAAAAATCACTATTAAATGTTTTAATATTAGTAGCAGGAAAAAGTATCATTATATATTTCATAAGTAAGGAAATCATCAGATAGTCAGATACATTAAGAAAAAAAATTAATTTACCATAATTTTAGTTTACCATAATTTTATTAAAAACTATTTGCCAATGTTTGAAACCTGCTTTATACTCATTACAAATATATGTATATGTATACATGTATGTATGTATATACACACACATATATATATATTACTTACATATAGATCTCAAAACAACAAATAACACTTAAAAATTTTTGTTTATATTTTCCAGGTATTTTGACAAAACAAAAACAGCTGAAATGTTCTCGTTTGTCTTTAATCCCTACTTAGGGGGCGCCTGAGTGGCTCAGTCGTTAAGTGTCTGCCTTCGGCTCAGGTCATGATCCCAGGGTCCCTAGGGTCCTGGGATCAAACCCTGCATGGGGCTCCCTGCTCTGCAGGAAGCCTGCTTCTCCCTCTCCCACTCCCCCTACGTGTGTTCCCTCTCTTTCTGTCTCTCTCTCTGTCAAATAGATAAAGTCTAAAAAAAAAAAAAAAAATCCCTGCTTAGAACATTTTTTGGTAATTTTAATAAAAGAATTTTTTTTTAAGGACTTGCAAGTCCATTCATAATGTTATAATTTAACCCTGACACGGGAGTTCTTAACTTGAAAAGATCAGGTCACAAATCAAGATATAAGTGAATCTGCTAGATTTCTAACAATTTTTATATTGTTTGAGAAAGCCATAATTATCACAAAAGTGAGGTTCTTAATAAAAAGCAAATATAAATTTTATAAGTCTCTTAAGTTTTCCTCCTTTTAGATATTTAAGACCTTAAAAAAGTTAAGGTGATTTTAAGATTTGTTTTCTTGTTCTCAAGAACTTTATTTCCCAGCACTATAAAACGTTTATATATTAAAAAAACTCAGATTGGTTAGATACTCCACTGATATAAAAATGAAATTAGTGAGTACCACTTTAGCTTTTATGATTTTTAATATCACAGGGTAATAGTAGTAAAAGTCTGGGAAAGAATCAGAGGAAAAGAATAATCCTACTAATACAAAAAATAATTCCCCAGAAAAAATTCTCTCAAAACTATTTTTTATATACTTATGACAAAAATGGAAGTATGATTATTCCTGAAAACATACCATCTTGCTACCATAATTTTCTTATAGGAGTTGACCTGCTTCTTATTAATCCCCCACAAGATTTCCAAGTAGAGAAGTGGCATTCCAATAAGAAAAGAAGCTAGGTATGAACAACTGGTAAATAAAGAAGATAAATGGAGAAAAAAATAAAAAAGAAAAAATAGGGAAGAAGAAAAATAAAGAGGAGAAAATACAGTGCAGCTGTGTTATGACAAAATACTCCATGTAAATAGAGAAGCTTTCTTAAAATGAAAGCAAATTCAGAAGAGAATGGACTGCGAAGTTACCATACCTATTTTCCAGAAAGCAAATGAAAGGAAAAACCCAACATGAAGTTAGAAAATGAATCTTGGGAAAAAAAGAATAATGCATGTGAAAAACACATGGATTTATATAATTTAAAGATAGCTATTTTTTTTCTAACCACCAAAAAGATATCACTTTCATAGAGCCATTTCATTATGAATATTATTAAAATATATTTGTACTCTATAGTCCCTCTGAGTGGGTTTGATTTCAGTAGCTTCCAACAACAAACAAATATTTAATGTATTATTTGGCAATTACCTTTCGGTCCAAAAGAATATTATGAGGAGACAGCGCTCGGTGTACTATACCATGTTTGTTCATATACTGCAAACCTTGAAGTACCTCAAATGCAATGCACAAAACCTTTGAATAGCTACAAAGAAGACAAAAAGTCACAGATCAATAGATCAATTACAAAGCAGATACAGAATCTGTTTTAAAGAATGAAATGAGGTTATAAAAATTCAGAGTTATATTTTTATTATCCCTCTTCTATTCAGAGAAAATACAATCTATACAATTTATAAAATATCCACTATATACATATTTTGGATTTTCTGATTACAACAGAATTGATCTGGCAAAGATCCTACAGTTTCCTAAGGCTACTCTAATAGCAGTATTTGTTTTTCCAGGGAGGGAGTTGAATTTTGGTGGTGTGCAATTAACCTTCTGCAGGTTTGGCTTTGCCAAATTACCAGAAAAGTTTCAGATATATGGCAGAACTAAGTCAAGGAAAACCACTGTTCCTGCTCAAGACAAAATGCCTAAGTCCCTGAAAAATGGCTAAAATATGTTCTATGGTAGATATACATGAGGTTACTTTCCATATCAATCCACAAAACAACCTCCAGCAATTTATGATTTATCAAACATTTCTCTTTAATTCTTTCTAAGCCATCTTCCACCCTGATGCCCAGTTTCTCTCTCTCTCTCTCTCCATCTCTTTCCATTTTTTTTTTTTTAATCAAGCACCATTCATGTGGGAAGTCAGGAATGAGATACCCAAAAGTAGGAAAGACTAATTCAAACCCAATCTCACAAACTATCAATATTAACATTTTGGTATAGATTTCTTTTCTACCCATTTTTTTTTTTGCCATCTTGAATTAGACTTTTAAAAAATTAATATCTACAGGCAATCACTACAAGTAATTTTTAAAAAAGATATAATTAAGCCAACAGTAGAGATAAAATGGAATTATAAAAAAAATAAGCTAGCATAATAAAAGGAAAAAAAGCACAGAGAACAAATGGAACAATTAGAAAATAACAGATTTTAATTAGGATGTATCAATCATTATATTAAATGTAAATGTAAACATCTAAACTCACCAATTCAAAGCTAAGAATTGTCAGATTGGATAGGAATTAAGAATCAATTATATTCAGGCTATAAGCAACCCACATTAAATAAAAGATGTAAATTAAAAGGATGGAATAACAGGTTACTGATTATCATGGGCTTGCTTGGAGGGATGGGTTGACTACAAAGAGTATGTGGAAATTTTACTTGATGGAACTGTTATCTTGATTTTGATGATGATTACACTACTGAGTTTGTCAAACTGATCTGTACACTGAAAAGGTTATATTTTAAAATATGTAAAGTACAGCTCAAAAAATGTGATGTTAAAAAAAGTAAGCTGAATAAAATTTTCCAAAAAAAAAAAAAAAACAACAAACTTGCAACACAACTCCCTCCTCTAAATTAAAACCATAAGAAAGAACAAGACATGAAAAGTGAAAATCCCTCTCATCTCATTCTAGTCTGACTTTCCAGAGGTATCCACCCTTAGCAGTTTCTGTTTTCAATTCTTCTGATGGCTAGACTTGTAGTTAATATAATTAAGTCTTCTTCGCTATGCAAGATGATATAGTTAACATACTTTTACAACTTTCCCATTTTCCTTTCCCAACTCCTGATTTTTATTAGTTATATTATTTTTACATTATCCAATTTCATAAGTGTAATAAAAGAAATCTACATTTCTTTCTTGAAGGCTAAATTAATAAACAAGCAAATACATAATATGACATCGTGATTAAGTGCTAAGGAGAAAAAGTAGGGAAGAGAGAATTTGGGGTAGCAGGATGCTAATACATATAGAGTGTGATCAAGGAAGGCCTCACTAAGGTGACATTTGTGCAGAAATCTAAAAGAAGTGAAAAAGACATGCAGCTCTCTGGGAAATAGGTGATTCAGGCAGAGGGCACAGTAAGCAAGTCCTGAACTGGGAGACGGCACAGCAGTTCAAAAAGTGCAATGAAGCCACTGTGCATGCAGTAGAATGAGCCAAGAGTAAGGTATTAAGAGATGAAGTCAGAGACATAACAAGGAGCCAGATCATGTAGGCCACTTAGGCCACTGTAAAGACTTTGGCTTTCATTCTGAGGCAGACAGGAAGTGATTGTCACATTGCCATACTATGATTAGTAAATATTCACTGTAGAACTAAGAAAAATATATATACCTAAGCCACTTAATCCCCAGTTCTCAGCAAAAACATCCCAGTCATCAGGATTTAATAGATACTATAATTTTATAACTATTCATGAAGGTTATCATGAGCTACCATCATTTTTTATATCTCCTATTACTCATTTTGTACTTATATTTTTATTTAGCTAGAATACATCCATGAGAAAATTTTTCATAAGTGTGACATGAGTAGGACATTTTAAAGCATGACAGATCTTAAAATGTTTTATTCTTATCTTTAAACTTGGAAAAAGATTTCTCCATTGTCTTTAAGTGTTCTTTATTAATAGTACGAAGTCCAGTATCAATGTAATTTTGTTGTTGATAGCTTGTTATTCCTTTCTGGAAGCTTAGGATTCTTTTTTACTTTATCCTTAGACTTGTAAAATTTTAGTCCAGTGTGTCCAGAGTGTGGGCATTTGTGCGTTTATGTTAGTAAGCAATAGGTGTGCCCTTTTAATCTGAAGACTCACATGTTCTATTAGCAGAAGAATTAACAAGGAAAAGTTGATTTGTTAGGTCTTTGACTGTTTTCTCCCTCTACTGTATCTTTTATTTAGAACTCTTAGTGGACAGGCAAAAATAAGATCCATTCTCCAGATCAAGTTTCTGTTTTATTTCCTATGAGCATGGCCTTTAGTCCTCTCTCTTCTATTTGATTTCCAGACTCTTTGTTCTATTCTGTAGTTGTTCCTTTTCAATAGATCCTATTCTCTGGTATGGATAGAGTATTCTTTTGAGTCTCTCTGGGATAGTTACTAGAATTCTGCTTATTCAGGGGAGGGGAAAAAGAGGTTATCTTCATTTCCTCTGGGGTAAGTTTTTTTGTTTTTTTTTGTTTTCCTCCCTTGGCTCTCTTTCTCTCAGATTATTTTTTTTCCTCAAATGTCAGATAATCCCTGGTTGTCAGCCATATTTCAAAATAAATTGATATTCTCCATGAAGTATGTAAAAAAGAAACAATAAAAGTTACTATTTATAAGGAATGCTTATTTAAACTATTTCTCTTTATCAAATAGTTTCCCCCATATTATAAGCCACAACAGTCACTCTAAAGCAAATAGGGAATGTGTGAAACAAAAACAATTTTAAATTAATGGAGTTTTCATAAACATCCTCAAAAAATAAACCAACTATGGAAAGAAAAAGATGCCAAGCTTTAAAACAACTATAGTAACATTGATAAATATGTGCATATGAAAGAAGGCAAATGTCTCCCCTTTTAAAAACAAAAGAAAAAACTTTGCCTGAGATTGACTAACAAAATGTTAAGAACCTAGTTTTCTAAGCTCATCTGGCTCTATGAGTCACGTTTACAGTAGTAATCTCTTGTCCTTGTTCTTCTCTTTCTGACATAAACATACACAATTCATAAAATCTTAAAAGCTGATGCCATATTCAGCCGTGACACTAGAGGGCCTCAGTTGCACACTGCTTCAATATAGAGGGCTTTCTTAAGAAATTAAAACCAAACCTTTAAAGTGATTTTTCCATTTAAACCAGTTCTGAAACAGCTGAACACAGAAGACTGCATGTTCTATTTTGTCTACTTGCTTTTGCTGATTGTAAGATATAACTGGACAGGTTTAAAAAGCACATTCATGCTATTATCGAGTTGATGTATATATATGCTGAAATAATTTTTAAAAATTCAAACATAAGAAACCTGAAGTTCATGACAAACGTTTTCTTAGCTATTACTTGAGACTACACATGAATTACAGCTAATGGACTCAGTATTCTTCAGTATAAATCAGAGTAAATCAGATTTGCTTATCTGCCCTTTTGTATTCTTAGGATTTAGTTTTTAAAATTTATTTCAAAATATAACATATAAGGTGGGGCGCCTGGGTGGCTCAGTCGTTAAGCATCTGCCTTCAGCTCAGGTCATGATTCCAGGGTTCTGAGATGGAGCCCCGCATAGGGCTCTCTGCCCAGCGGGAAGCCTGCTTCTCCCTCTCCATTCCCCTGCTTGTGTTCCCTCTCTCACTGTGTCTCTGTCAAATAAATAAATAAAATCTTTAAAATAAAAAAAATAAAATATAAGGTATAAGGAGAAGAAAAGATAGCATTATTTTCTGTAACAAGAAGGAATCAGTATTTGTGAAATTCTGTATACTTTTTGCTTTTAAAACTATGTTCTTTAATACAGCCAATAATTTAGATCACAAAATCTTTTAAAAAATTATTTTGAAGTAGCTAATGCAATTATAACACAACAGCAAGGTAAAAAAAAAAAAAAAATCATATGTCCAGTAATAGCTTGTTGCAGTTAATTGAAAATGGACTCCAGAAGGAGAGTTAGGATTAAGAGAGCGGGATTCACCCAATTAAAAAAAACAAAACAAAACAAAACAAAACGATGTTGGCAGGGGATAATAGGACTTCATCCTACACAATTCCCAAGTTAGAATCTTGTTAAAAAAGAAATCAATCACTAATCTAGAAAATGTAAATGAAACTTCAAGTCAGAAAATATTCTCTTCCTTTTGAAATTTTCAGTTACTACTGTTAACTCCCAAAGACTGCGAGGCTAGCATTTACTTTGTTACCATTGTCCTTGACACTCTGAAAAGTTTAATGAGCATAAGAATTTTTGGTAATCATAAACACATAGATATGGCCAAAAGGTAGCTTTCAAAATAATATCACTAATAATTTTTAATAAAGCAAGATGATCTTTTAAAATACTTTATATTTAAACATATCAATTAAAGGGCTATTAGCTGCTTGGTATTGTGTCACACTGCTGTGTTTTTAGGCTCCATGGGTATCAAGAGAAAGAACTGATCTCTACAATCAAGAAACCTACAGTATAGTTGGAAAGACAGATTTATAAACTGATAATTTTAATAGAATTTCAATATAATCCAATAATTAAGTTAGCAGAGGAGAATTAATCATCCGTTTCTTCTGTGTAACAAGAAAAAGAAAACATGAATATCTATTTATTACATTGGTGAAACCAAAACAGATCTACAAAAATAAATCACTGTACCCTGAGACAGGTACTAACTTATTCAACTTGTAATCCCTATACCTATCACAGTGACTGTAAGGTAGGTGTTCAATAAATATGTATCAATAGGTGTTCAATGTATGTACGCAATGACATCCCATGATGGTGCAAGAGGGTGCAAATAATAAGACTAAGCTCTTCACCATTAATGAAATAACAGCTCAAAAAAGGATATTACACTTGTAATGGATTAACAGTGTCAACCTCATTTATAGAAGGTTGATTTCTTGTAAGCTGACTTAGAGGTTTTTTTTGAAAGAAAGAAAATCCTGCCATTTGCGACAATATGGATAAATCTGGAGGACATTATGTTAAGTGAAATAAGCTGGACACAGAAGGACAGATACTGCCTGATTCCACTTACATAAGGTTTAAAAAAACAGTCAAATTTATAGAAGCAGAGAATAGAACAACGGTTATAAGGGACTGGGTAGAGAAGAAAATGGTTACCAGGGAATGGGGAGAGAGGAATATCAATTGATTTAAAGTGTCAGTTGTGCAATATAAGTTCTGGGGATCTGCTGTACAACATAGTGTCGATAGTTAACAATACTGTATTGCCCACTTAAAATTTTGTTAGGAGGGTAGATCTCATTTGTTAAGAGTGTAGATAAGTGTTCTTATCACACAAAAATAAAAAGGACACAAAGAAACTGTTAGAGAAGTGATAGATATGCCTATTACCTTGATTGCAGTGATGGTTTCACAGGTATATTCCTATGTCCAAACTCAAATGTATACATTGAATATTTGCAGTTTCCTTGTATATCAATTATACCTCAATACAGTTATTAAAAAAAGAAATAAGGACAAAGTCCTATCAGCCTCAAACCATCAGTTCTTTTGGTATTTGCAATGTTTCCAAAAAGAGATGTTATTCAGATTGCAAGAAATAGAGGCCAAGAAAGAGTGAGAGGTCAGGGTTGCTGAGATAGATTTGGAAGTCATTCACAATAGGTGGTAACTAAAACCACACATGCTATTTCCTCTGATCCATAATCCATGATATTTCTAAGGGCCACTCCACAAGCCAAAATACCCATACTGTCAGCAAACCAAGGGAGCAAACACACTTCTGGATTCTATGAGTTCAAGATGTTCTTTCACCTTATAAAACCTGATCACTCCCACAGAAATTTTCCTTTTGGTCTAAAACTTTGCTTACTTGGTATCAGCCCGAAGTAAAATGTTAAAGGAGAGTAAACACAGATGAAAATTAGCTACTGTGTGATTTAGGAAATGGAGAGGAAAAATGAAATACTAATGACTAATGTTCAGATAATAATACAACTGTTAACCCTGTGTTATCTTCAACCTAAACTCTCCTCCTATAACTTCAAGACCATAGAGCTCAAGTAGTATATAATTTTTAATAGCTCACTGGTCTATAATTCCGAATTTGGAGGGGGGTATTTTCAGTGGTGAGCTAACGTCTTTGAGGCTCTTATAATCTGCCACTTATCACTTATTAAATTTTAACATTTTGTTAAAAATACCACACTATTTAACAGAGCAATTTTTTTTCTAAAGAGAAAAAAAGAAAGTTTTTGGACTTGAAAAAGGAAATAACTTATTTCACTACTGGATACACATGTTTTAGCCTGAAAGGTTACCCATCCATGCTAAATTTAAATTTGCTTCAGATTCAGATGTTTTGAAATGGAAGTTGCATTGATTAACTGCTTACCTAAAGATTATTTTGTAATAGGCCTAGAAAAAAAATCAGTCCATCTGTCCCTAAATTGTGAGATTGGGCATATTTTATAATTTGGTTCTCACTCAAAATAAAAAAAAAAAAGTTGAAAGCTATCAACCTGGAATGTAACTAATTCTCAATGGGATACAATAAATTGGGGAATTAATTTTCTGACTCGAATACTAGATAACTTTCCCTTCTCATCACAAACTTAATTTGGTAAGATCAAAATACATATGGAAAGCATAGTCTAGTGGTTTGGGGTTCAGACATAAAGCCAGGAGACTCTGTCACTGATTTGCTTTGCTTGGAGAATGTTCCAATTTCATCCTGCCTCAGTCCGCATATGTATAAAGTGGGAAATGTAACACCAAAAAGGGGCTGAATGGAGATCAATGAGCTATTGGTCCTGCACAGAATCCCGGCTCATCGTAAAAGCAGAACAAAACAAACAAAAAGCCCAAGTCCTTCTCAAAAAAACCCAGGGTTTCTATAGTAAATTCTATTAACATTTTGTTTATCTATCTATCCATCTATTGTCTATTTCTCCATCTACATTCCATAAATTAACAAAGATTGTAAACTGGGCTCTCCAACGATTTGCATGACACAATAAAATCAGCAAAGTGGTTTTCTAATTTCTCTGTGAGAAAAAAAATTGGTATTTGATAAGGAGGATTAGAGGATCCTGGGGTGAGCTAGTTATTTCTGCAACATCAATTTTTCTTTTCCCAAGCAGCTATACTATCCTGGCACAGACATTCCAAAAACATTTCTTCCACCATAGTTACTGACACTGGCAGTGCAAACACACTGGGTAATAAATCCCACTTCCCATGCCCTGGCAGCATTTGGGACCATACAAAGTTGTAACTTTTCTTTACGAAGGAACCTACGGTGGCTCATGTTTGCTTGGATCTGTACCGTAGCTCATTCTGAAGTTTTGTTTTTTTTTAAACTTTATTTACAAATTCCTATTGTTGAGAATTTTGATTTGAGATCAACATTTTCCTTTTTGGCAATCTGCCACCTTACCCCCAACCCATCATAACAAACAACTGGAGAGGGCCTGCATTTTATGCACATGTTTAGTTTAGTGTCTGCAAGACAACATAGTGCAAACAAAAGTCTGTCAAACTGAAATGTTCAGTTAAATGATGTGTTGGTCTGTCTTCAACAAATTATAAGAGATTTGGTTGATGAAAATTTCCTATTCACAGTTTCTATTCTATTTATCAGAATTGGGGTGATACAGTGATGCTATTTACATCAAAGAATCCAAAAAATTCAAATTTTATTCTTAACTACTGCTATCAACCTTGCAAAGTTCCTATATTCATAAAGAAGGCAGAATAAAGCAAGATCACATTAATAGTTGGGCCTTTGTCTCCAAACCTAATGTAGAACTCTAGGGAGCTTTGCTTACCTACGTAGTTCCTTTTTTCCAAGACAGATCACCTGAATGAGTCAGTTCTATTTCTCCTAAACTTCAACTAGAGTCACTGATCTTAACGCTGTGACACAAGGAAAATTAGATTCATTCCAGGAAGCTATGGAAAAGAGAGTAGTATGTGTATGCACCCATAGTATCCCATAATGATACCAGAACACAGTTAAAAAAGTGAAGGACAATTCTATTTTACTAACTGATGGAAAAGCATTATATTAATGAATAATATTAGTTGATATAGTCTAAATGGGGCCCCACTCCCTTTGCCCCAAAATGTCCGCATCTTAATCCCCAGAACCTGTGAATATTACCTTATTTGGAAAAAAGGTCTTTGCATGTGATCATCATGGATTATCCAGCTGGGCACAAAACCATTGTCAAGTGTTTTTATAAGAAGAGACACACAAAGGAGGAGATATGAAGATGGAGACAGAGATTGGAATGATGTGGTCACAAGCCAAGGAAGCCAAGGAATGCTGATAGCCACCAGAAGTTGGAAAGGCAAGGAAGGATTCTTCCCAGGAGCCTCCAAAGAGAGTGGGCCCAATCAACAGCTTGATTTCTGACTACTGGTCTCCAGAACTGTGAAAGAATCAATTTCCAGTGTTTTAAGCCACTCAATTTGTGATAATTTGTTGCAGCAGCCATAGGAAACTAGTATAGTTGTTTATAAAGATGCACATGACATCAAGATGACTTGTTTTTCTTCATCATGATCTGACTATAACAGAGCAATTCTCCTTCATACTTTTCTTTAAATGATCTTTATTTAGATTAAATTACGAACAATAAAACACACTCATTTTAAACGTACCATGAGAAGAGTTTTGACAAATGTATACACGACCACAAGCACTGCCACAGTCAAGAAACAGAGCACTTCCATCACCTTGAAAGGATTCTCTTGCTCCTCTTCCCAGAAAATTTCCATATCCTACCCCTGGCTCGAAGCAACCACTGGTCTGTTTACCATCACTCTAGATAAAATTTGCCTTTTCAAGAGTTTCAAATAAATGGAACACTACAGCATTATTTTGTGTCTACATTTTTTTTTTTTACTCCGCATGATGTTCTTAAGATTCATCCATGTTGTTGCCTGCATTACCAGTTCTTTTTTTTTTTTTTATTGCTAAGTAGTATTTCACTAACTTGTTATCCATTCATCTGTTGAAGGACTTTTAATAGCTTCAGACTTTTAATAGCTAAGCACAATACAGTATTTTGCCAGGAAAGCAGTGGACACATTTACAATGAAATTTCACAAGGAAATAAACAACAATACAGAGTCCCAGATTTTGAGCAGTGTCATATTCTTAAAACTGTCATTATGGGAGAACAATTGAAAATTTGTGGCATAAACTAATAAGGAAGCACACTAAAACATGCAAATCGGGATTTTGTTTTTTTTTTTTTAATCTAAGATGTATGTGGCAGATTTGGGAATGTCCAGTCATTATCATGATGATTTTGATGCACTGCATTTGGACACGGATGTAAATGGTGTAAAAAAAACAGACATGAATGCTTTTCTTATGTCCTATCACCTAAGATAGGTAACACCAACAACTGACAAAATATCTACCTAGTGAATAAGCTAACATGAACAGAGAAAGTACAGTTAGCATATGGACAGTTACAGGATGCATTGACCAGAAACAGACTGCTTGCAGAGGAGAGCTACGACTTTCACTAACTTAGATGATCAGAAGAGAGAAAATCACATTTTCTCTTTTCTAGGTAATCTGGGAGGAATTTATAAGTAGGATATCAGTCATTCTTCATATAACCACTTTGTTTTCATCTTAAGTCACTGTCTGAAACAGCAACCTGTATTTATGACTTGTCATCTTAAACGAGAGTGCCCCACTTCTACCCTCCAAAACTGTTTCATAAAGAAAAATAGACAAAGCAATGTCATTGCTCTCTGATGGATACTTTTACTACTTAGCTCTCCAAGCTCATCTCCTTCACCTCTCCTCCCATGGACCCCCTGCACCTGCTTTATTCATCTGCTTGCATAGCAATGCCTTTTTGCACATGCTGTTTTCTCTGACCTTCTATCTGGTCTATGTGGATGACACCTATACATTCTTTAAAATTCAACACAAGCATTACTTCCTTAGTAAAACTTTTCTGGATTCTCTTGGCTGTGAGGTACTATGTCTCCAAGATAACTTGCATATTCTTCTGGTACATACTCACCAAAAAATGCTATATTGTAACTGCTTATTATAAATCTGTATACTCACTAGCCAGCACTCTCTCTAAAGATTAGGACTTTATATTTTCATCTTCAGATTCACTAGCACCTAGCCCAGTGTCTGAAACATGTGTACTTAATGAAGAAGTCTGGAATGGTCATTGCATAGGTTAATCATAATCTAAATCATAATTGGTCATCATAGAAAGACTATGACTATGCCACAGGGAATGCTTATTGATAATATTCAATAATCATTTAGTATATTATAGTACTTATAATAATAACACTATTACCACTATAGTCACTAATAGGAAACATTTAGATAAATCATACTATATCAGTGCTGTTATAAATAATTCACATCTATTATTTCACTATCCTAGACAAAATACTGTATTGTGCTTAGCTATTAAAAGTCTGAAGCTATTAAAGGTGGTAAGATAGAAGCACAGAGGGGTTACGTAAATTAGCCAACTGAGTAAATGGTGGAGTTGAGATTCAAATTCAACATATTGGTCTTAGAGTCCATGTGTTTAACCACTACATTATATTGCCTCTCAGTGTTTTACAGTATAGATAGTGAAGTCAAAGAGAGGTTTTGAGCTCCAGCTATATCACTGTGACAGGTGTGTTAAAGTAACTGCTCTAAGCATCAGTTACCATATCTTAAAAATGCAGTGGATATTTATTGCTTCCCTCCCTGGCATCCATGCCCCCTTCTTCCAAAGACAATTTATAATGTTCATTTCAGGCTCCATCTCCCTCCTGTTCTCCTTAGTCCATATGTTCTGTCTTTAGGAGTAGAAATGTGACTTAGGCCTTCATCAATCACTTTCCCCTGGCCACAGTAATTGTTTTTAAACTGGTCTGATTGAAAATCTCAGGACTTAAATAGCAACTGATAAAAATGGCTCGCTCCTCTCTGGAAGACTGAATAGATATGAAGTTAGAGTTGTTATGACCATTTTGCCATCATTAGGGGAGGATATGGAGCTCTTACAACTTATCACAGGCATGTCTCATCTTATTGTGCCGTGCTTTATTGCACTTCAGCTATTATGGTTTTTTTTTACAAATTGAAGTTTTGTGGCAACATTGTGTTGAGCAAGTCTATTGGCAGTGCCATTTTTTTCAACAGCATTTATTTGTTCACTTCAGGTTTCTGTGTCATATTTTGGTAATTCTCTCAATATTCCAAACTTTTCCATTATTATTATATTTGCTATGGTGATCTGTGATCAGTGATCTTTGATGTGACTCTTGTCATTGTTTTGGGTGTCACAAACTGTACCCATATAAGATGACAAACAACTGGTAAGTGTTGTGTGTGTTCTGACTGCTTCACTGATAGGCCATTCCCTGTCTCCCTCCCTCTTCTTGGGCCTTCCTATTCCCTGAGACACAATATTGAAATTAGGACACTTAATAACCCTACAATGCCTTTAAGTGTTCAAGTACATGGAAGAAGCTAGAAGTGATTAAACTTAGTGACGAAGGCATGTTGAAAGCCAAGATAGGCCAAAAGCTAGAGTTCTCGCCACAAACAGTTAAACAAGTTGTAAATACAGAGGAAAAGTTCTTGAAGGAAATTAAAAGTACTACCCCAGTGAACACATGGATGATAAGAACACAAAACAGCCTATTTGCTTATATG
This sequence comes from Leptonychotes weddellii, assembly GCF_054177405.1. Lineage (NCBI taxonomy): Eukaryota > Metazoa > Chordata > Mammalia > Carnivora > Phocidae > Leptonychotes > Leptonychotes weddellii. The sequence continues at coordinate 99,394,037 of NC_138370.1, forward strand.
GAGAAAGTTTCAGTGGTCTGGATAGATCAAATCAGACACAACATTCCTTTATGCCAAAGCCAATATAAAGCAAGGCTCCTAACTCTCTTCAATTCTAGGAAGGTTGCGAGATGTAAGGAAGCTGCAAAAGAAATGTTGGAAGTTAGCAGACGTTAGCTCAAGAGATTTAAGGAAAGAAGCCATCTCCATAACATAAAAGTGCAAGGTGAGGCTGCAAGTGCTGATGTAGAAACTGCAGCAAGTTGCCCAGAACATCTAGCAAGATAATTAATAAAGATGACTATACTAAATAATTTTCAGTGTAGATGAAATAGCCTTATATTGTAAGAAGATGCCCTCTATGACTTTCGTAGCTAGAGAGGAAAAGTCAATGTTTGGCTTCAAAGCTCCAAACGATAGGCTTCCTCTCTTGTTGATGCCAGCCCCTCATGAATGACTTTGAGGGGTTCAAGACTTCAGTGGAAGAAGTAAATGCAGATGTGGTGGAAATAGCAAGAGAACTAGAAATAGAAGTGGAGCCTGAAGATGTGAATTGCTGCAATCACATGACAAAACTTAAATGGATGAGGAGTTGTTTCTTATGGATGAGCAAAGAAAGAATCTACTCCTGGTGAAGATGCTGTAAAGATTGGTGAAATGATAACAAAGGATTTAGAACAGTACATAAACTTAGGTGTGAAAGCATTGGCATGCCTGGAGAGGACTGATCTCACTTTTGAAAGAAGTTCTACTGTGGGTAAAGTGCTACTAAACAGGATTGCATGCTACAGAGAAATCATTCGTGAAACAAAGAGTCAATCAATGTGGCAAACATCACTGTTTTCTTTCTTATTTAAAGAAATTGCCACACCACCCCAACCTTCAGCAACCACCACCCTAATCAGTCAGCAGGCATCAACATTGAGGCAAGACCCTCCCCACCAGCAAAAAGATTGACTCTCTGCAAGTTTGATGATAGTTAGCATTTTTAGAAATAGTGTTTTTAAAATAAGATTTGCACATTTTTTTAGACATAATGCTATTGCACACTTTATTGTGAAGTATAGTGTAAACATAACTTATATGCATTGAGAAACCAAAACATTATTTGACTCGCTGTATTGAGGTGGTCTGGAACCAAACCCACAATACCTCTGAGGTATGCCTGTAGTTGCATGACCAGGAGAAAATTACTTAACTTCTTAGATGCCTTATAGGGGCATATGTTTCCTCACACAGAAAATGGAATAGTAGTAAATTCCATCACAGAGCTCCTATAAGAAAGAAATAAGATAATCTTCGTAGAGTGCTTAGGATAATGTCTAACACTTATTGCACAAAATTGTCAGTTATGGGGCTGTTATCATTATATTTGTTTAGTCCTTCCCCTTTGAGGTCCTGAATATTTATGATAAAAATAATTTCTAAACTAAACTTTGCATTTGAATAAATATTTGTAATAAATGGCTGAGAAGGTTAAAATGGATAAGAATGCATAACCCCTATGTATATTCTTTTGTAGTATATGCAGTTTTCATTTCCCTGCTCTAAACATCTTGCAAGAAGACCCACTTTGCCATAGGTATACAGTTGACCTTTGAACAACACAGGTTTGAACTGTGCAGGCCCACTTATATAAGGATTTTTTCAATAAATACAGTACTATTAGTGTATTTTCCTTATGATTTAAAAACATTTTCTCCTCTCTAGCTTACTTTATTGTAAGAACACAGTACATAATTCATATGACATATAAAATATGTGTTAATCAACTGTTTATGTTACTGGTAAGGCTTCTAGTCAACAGTAGGCTATTAGTAGTTAAGTTTTTGGGGAGTCAAAAGTTATACACGGATTTTCAGCTACACAAGGGGTCAGTGCCCCTAACCCTTGAGCTGTTCAGGGTCAACGATACTGACAGATTTTGGTTATAATGAAACCAGTTTTGCTTGTTTCTTTGTATGCCAAGGTGAAAGGACTGGGTTCTCTGGTTTCTAGTTTGATAAAGATGCTAGGAAACAAAGCAATCCCCATAGAGCCAGCAAAATAGGCTGTTAATTATAGGACTCCCTGAACTCGGCAATTTAAAGCAGCTCATTGTCACAAAAGATTTTGTGCTTTTTGAATAGCACCTATCAGAAAAGCAGATTCCAGAGTACTATTGTTCCAAGAAAGGCCACAGGGAGAAGAGGCCTATTAGAAGCACAATTCACTATTTATGCTACATTTGGTCATGACTTCTAAAATTCAAAGACATTTGATATTCTGTAAACCTTAGATAACTCACTAACTAGGATGAATAACTTTAAAGTTACCTATGAAAAGCATGTAGCAAAGTAACTAGAACATAGTATTTGTTTAATAAATACAGTGTCCCTTCCTTTTTTCTATCCCTTTTGTTCATGAATATGATTAAATGTTTTAAATATAAAAGTGCTCCACTTAGGGGAGTTGGGTGGGGGGATGGGGTAACTGGGTGGATGGGCATTAAGGAGGGCACTTGATGTAATGAGCACTGGGTGTTATATGCAACTGATGAATCACTAAACTCTACCTCTGAAATTAAAAATACACTATATGTTAATTAAATTGAATTTTAAATAAATTTTTTTTAAAAAAGTGTTCCACACAATTTCTCAAAGTTCTTAAAAATTGCTGTTAATGTCACTAACTTATTTAACTCCTTATATATCATTCCCTCAGTATATACCAAATGTGTAGTACAGACTTCTAAAAATGTAGGGAGAGCTCATTTAGATAGAGAGCTCCTAAAAAAAAGTTGTCAATTAATTATAGACACAGTTTTTCAAATGTAACATTTAACAAGAGGAAAGGAAAAGTTATAGGTATAAATACCACACCATCAACCACAATCTTAGTTTCTATTAAAATCAGTTTCTGTTAACTAATTTTTTGGTAGAATTTTTTCTTAAAAAGATTTTATTTACTTTTTGACAGAGAAAGAGCGAGAGAGGGAACACAAGCAGGGGTAGTGGGAGAGGGAGAAGCAGGCTTCCTGCCGAGCAGGGAGCCCGATGCGGGGCTCGATCCCAGGACCCTGGGATCATGACCTGAGCTGAAGGCAGATGCTTAACGACTGAGCCACCCAGGTGCCCCTTTTTGGTAGAATTTTTGACATGTCACCTGATTTTCATAACACAGACAATAATCACTTACGTGCCAAACTATATGACACAAATATCTCAGGGCTTTTTCAAATTCCTTAAAAAGCCTTTAAGGATATATTATCATAAGACAAAGAAAAAAATGAGCACTGAGTACTGTATAGAATTGTGGACTCAATATGCTGTATCCCTGAAACTAATGTGATTTTATATTAATTATACTTCAACCAAAAAAAAAAAAGAAAAGAAAGAAAGAAAAAGAAAAAGAAAAACTAGCCCTCTCCGTCAGGGCAAACATCTGCTTTAAGAAGAAAAGACAAAGAGGGCGCCTGGGTGGCTCAGTCGTTAAGCGTCTGCCTTCGGCTCAGGTCATGATACCAAGGTCCTGGGATCGAGTCCCACATCGGGCTCCCTCCTCGGGGGGAAGCCTGCTTCTCCCTCTCCCACTCCCGCTGCTTGTGTTCCTGCTCTCGCTATCTCTGTCTCTGTCAAATAAATAAATAAAATCTTAAAAAAAAAAAAAAAAAAGAAGAAAAGACAAAGAGCCAAGGATAGTCTTTCCCTTCTTAGCATGAAAAGCTTTTAGGTGAACTAGACGTGTGCCTCCTGATGTTGCAGAGACAGGTCCTCTAACATACTGATGACATGACCTTCCATCCAGAAATAGCTTCAAGAAATTTTGGTCAATTATTGCTTGAAAGAACTTCTAACCTTTAATTATGCCAAAACTGAAATAGTTTTGGAAAGCACACTGACATCTAGACCAATAATTTTAAAAAACACCTTTTGACAAGTTAACTCATTTAGGTATCTGGGGAATAGTTTTGATATTTTGAAAAGTTCACTGAGCAGACTTGTTCAAATTTTAACGTTTTATGGGGGACACACTTAGCTTATTCTATGATAGAGAAGTACATTTGGTGATTTCTACTCTCAATTCTGTTTTAAAACAAACATAATTTCTCCCATGCTTTATTTTGCTGTCCAATGGGGCTCAAAGAAAGTACTTCTTAAAGCAATTGATCAGACCTAATCTTGCTCTCTGAGGGAAGTTCTGACTATGCTAGCCATTATGACTACAGACTACATCTATGCAGAGACAGGATCATCCTCCATTCAATCAAAATGATTGTCTTTGATTAAAACATTAAATAAATTCTATTTTTAACTTTTTGAGGAAACTCCATACTGTTATCCGGAGTGGCTGCACCAGTTTGTATTCCCACCAACAGTGTAAGAGGGTTCCCCCTTCTCCACAACCTAACCAACATCTGTTGTTTCTTGTGTTGTTGATTTTAGCCATTCTGACAGATATGAGGTGATATCTCATTGTAGTTTTGATTTGTATTTCCTTGATGATGAGTGATGTTGAGCATCTTTTCATGTGTCTATGAGCCATCCATATTTCTTTGGATAAATGTCTATTCATGTCTCCTGCCCATTTCTTAACTTATTTTCTTAACTTGTTTTGTGGGTGTTGAGTTTGAGAAGTTCTTCATATATTTTGGATACTAACCCTTTATCAGATACGCCATTTTCAAATATCTTCTCCCATTCTGTAGGTTGCCCTTCAATTTTGTTGATTATTTCCTTCGCTGTGCAGAAACTTTTTATTTTGATGAAGTCTCAATAGTTTATATTTGCTTTTGTTTCCCTTGCCTCAGGAGACATATCTAGAAAGAAGCTGCTATGGCTGATTTCAAAGAAGTTACTACCTGTGTTCTATCCTAGGATTTTTATGGTTTCATGTCTCATATTTAGGCCTTTAATCCATTTTGAATTTATTTTTGTGTATAGTGTAAGAAAGTGGCCCAGTTTCATTCTTTTGCATGTTGCTGTCCAGTTTTCCAACACCATTTGTTGAAGAGACTCTTTTTCCCATTAGATATTCTTTCTTGCTTTGTCAAAGGTTAATTGACCATATAATTGTGGTTTATTTCTAGGTTTTCTACTCTGTTCCATTGATCTATGTGTCTATTTTTGTATTAGTACCATATCGTTTTGATCCCTATAGCTTTGTAATATAAGTACCCTATAATCCAGCAATTGAAATACCAGTATTTACCCAAAGAATACAAAAATACTAATTTACTAATTCAAAGGGATACATGCACCCTGAAGTTTATAGCAGCATTATCTACAATAGCCAAACTATGAAAACAGCCCAAGTCTCTCTTGTTCTCTCTCAATCTCTCTCTCTCTCTCTCTCACACACACACACAAATATTACTAAGCCATAAAAAAGAATAAAATCTTGTCATTTGCAATGACATGGACAGAGCTAGAGTATTATGTTAAGTGAAGTAAGTCAGTCAGAGAAAAACAAATACCGTATGATTGCACTCATATGTGGAATTCAAGAAACAAATGAGCAAAGAGAAAAGAGAAAGAGAGGCAAACCAGAAAAAGACTCTGAACTATAGAACAAACTGATGGTTATTAGAGGGGAGGTGGGTAGGGGGATGGGTAAAATAGGTGATGGCGATTAAGGAGTGCACTTGTTAAGATGAGCACCAGGTGTTGTATGGAAATTTTGAATCACTATATTGTATACCTGAAACTAATATTACACTGTATGTTAACTAACTGGAATTTAAACAAAAACAAACAAAAAACATTAAAGAAGTATTTATCCACAATAAAGTACTTAAACAACTTAATATCAAAACAAACAAACAACCTCACTAAAACATGGGCAGAGGACTTGAGTAGACCTTTTTTCAAAGAAGACATACAAATGGCCAACAGACACATGAAATGGTGCTCAAAATCACTTATCATCAAGGAAATGCAAATCAAAACCACAATGAGTTACCACCTCACACCTGTCAGATTGGCTATTTTTAAACAGAAAACAAAAAAATAACAAGTGTTGCCAAAGACATGGAGGAAGGGAATATAAATTGGTTTTACCACTGTGGAAAACAGTATGGAGTTTCCTCAAAAATTAATAGAACTACCAATGATCCAGCAATTCCACTTGTGGTATTTATCCAAAGAAAATGAAAACACCTATTTAAAGAGATATATGCACCCCTATGTTCATTGCAGCATTATTTATAGCTGCCAAGATAGGAAGCAACCTAAGTGTCCATCAACAGATAAATGGACAAAAAAAGATGTGGTGTATATATATATATACCATGGAATATTACTCAGCCTTAAAAAAGAATAAAATCTTGCAATTTGTGACAACATGGATGGACAACATGGAGGGTATTACGCTAAGTGAAATAAGTCAGACAGAAAAAAATGAATACAGTATTATTTGTATTTCAATCTAAAAAACAAATGTACAAACAAAACAGAAAAAGACTCATAGGTATTACTATCTTATTATTGATATTTTTATATTGGCCTTGTTTCCTACTACCTCGCTAAAGTCACTTATTAATTCAAAGAGTTCTTTTGTAAGTGCTGTAGAATTTTCTACACAACCACATCATCATTGAATAGAAATACATTTACAACTTCTCCTCCTCTCTCTTCCTCCTCCTCTTATTCTTCCTCCTCTACGTCTCCTCCTCCTCCTTCTTATAATCTATGCCTTACATTTTTTCTTGAACTATTTCACGCTTGTATTTTTATATACTATATGCCTATGCTGCTTGCATTTTCATATATTAGCAGCAAGGAAAACAAAACACAGTTCTATCTACAATCATATCAAAACATAAGATACTTAGGAATAAGTTTAACAAAAAAGCAAGAACTCGGGCGCCTGGGTGGCTCAGTTGGTTAAACGACTGCCTTCGGCTCAGGTCATGATCCTGGAGTCCTGGGATTGAGTCCCACATCGGGCTCCCTGCTCAGTGGGGAGCCTGCTTCTCCCTCTGACCCTCCTCCCTCTCATGCTCTCTGTCTCTCATTCTCTCTCTCTCAAATAAATAAAATCTTTAAAAAAAAAAAAAAAAAGCAAGAACTCTACATTGTAAACTAGTAAATACTGCTGAGAGAAATTAAGGAAGACTTAAAAATTTGGAGAGAAACAACATGTTCATTTATCAGAAGTCTCAAAATTAAGATTTCAGTTGTTGCCAAATTGGTCCATAGAAGCAATGTAATTCCAATCAGAATACCAACAGACCTTCTTAGAAACTGGGAAACTTACTATAAAATTTACATGAAAATGTAAAGATCCAAGGATCACTAAAGCCATCTTGAAACAAAAAACCAGAGTTGGAAAACTTATATTTCCTGACTTCAATATTTACTATAAAGCTAGAGTAATAAAGACAGTACGGTACTGGCCTAAGATAGAAAATAGATAAATAAAACAAAATAGAAGACCAGAAACAGACCTACATTTACATGGTCATTTAATTTTTAATAAAAGCATCAAAGCAATTCAATGGAAAAATGAAAGTCTTTTAAACAAATAGAATTAGGACAATTGGATATCCATATGACAAAAATGGAGTTAAACACCACATACAAATATTAAATAGAGAGAGATCAGAGATTCAATATAAATTTTAAAACTATAATGCTTCTAAAAGAAAACATATGAGAATATCTTCATGGCTGGGGAGGAGGAAAAGGTTTCTGAAAAAAGATATATGGTAATATCCATAAAGAAAAATTTGATACATTAGCCTTCATCATAAATAACTTCTGCTCATCAAGATATACATTAAAAAAATAACTAGGCAAGGCAGACTGGCAGAAATATTTGCAAAAAAATATCTAAAAAAGTATATGTATGGAGAATAGAGAGAATATACAATCAATGCCTATAAATTAATAATAAAAAGATAATTTGCTTAAAATGGGACCAAAAGACTGAAAAGATATGTATGTCATGATATGAATGCCCAATGAATACATGAAAAGCACCCAACATCTCTAGTCATCGTGGAAATGCAAATTAAATCTACAGTGAGATACCACTTTATATTCATTACAATGGCTAAAAGTCAAAGAATCAAAACAACACCTCCTAGCAAGGGTATGAATGAACCAGAACTCTCATACATTGTTATTAGGAATGTAAAAGTATAACACTTTAGATAAAGGTCTGGTGGGTTCTAACAATCATATACCTATCCCATAAGCCATCAATTTTATTGCTACATATTTATCCAGAGATAAGAAAACATTTGCTCACACACACACAAAAAGACTTAAAAGAACATTCACAACAACTTCAATTATAAAGACCAAAAACCTGGAAATATCTCAGGGGTTCATAAATAGAACACTGCAAAAGAAATTGGGGCATATCCATAAGATGGAATACACCTCAGCAATAAAAAGAAATAGATTATAATACATGAAGCTACATAAGTGACTCTCCAAAACATTAGGGTGAGTGAAAGAAGCCTTACATAAAAGAGTATATACTGTATAATTATAATTATATAGGGGCTAGAATAAAAACTAATCTAGGGTGGAAAAATGAAAAAAGTGGTTGCCTCTGGGAGTTGAGTTGGGGTGAACAGTAAAGATTTACTGGGAAGGGGTACAAGGGAAATTTCTAGGATAATGGTGGTAATCTAATCTTGATGTTATTTGGGTTACAGAGGTAAATTTTGTCAAAATTCATCAAATGATATACAAGTTTTTGTACTTTCACTGAATGTGAAGTTTACTTAAAAAGAAAACATAAACACATATTGGATTCTAGTTAACGATACACATGCTGAAAGATTTAGGAATGAAGCGCACTCATATTTGCAACTTACTCCGAAATGCACCAAAATAGTAAGATGGGTTAATAAGCAGATTGTAGGATGGACAGATATGTGATAAAGCAAAAATTGGCCAAATGTTACTTGTAGAATAAAGTTATATTGTACAATTCTTTCAACTTTGCTATGTTTTGAATTTTTTATAATAACGTGCTAGAAAAGAAAATAATTAAGGTGATAAAGGCATTTTTCGGTAATCACCATCTGTAAGAATTTGTCCACATCAGACATGCAGTAAAAGACATTTTAAAGAAAGTTTTTCAGGCTGAAGAAAAATAATACCAGATGAAAACCTGGATCAAAACCAAGGAATAAAGATCTCAGGAAATGTCAAATACATGGTTAAATGTAAAAGAATTTTTTCCTCATTTCTCAAGGTCTTTAAAGACATCTTTTACAGCAAAAAATAGTAACAATGTATAGTCAGATTTATAATACATGTAAAAGTAAATATAAATTGCACAATGAATGTCAATATCTAAAGGATGGGAAGAGGGTGAACAGAAGCATATTACCTAAGATTCCTACCTTATATGTGAACTGCCATAATATTAATTCATGGAAGTTGGATATATTAGGGATGCATATTGTAATCTCTACCACAATCATATATGTATTTATTATATATATACAAAAACAAAGACTAAGACAAAATAAAACAATTAAAAAAAAGCCCTGAACCTCTGACTCCAAGTGCTTATTTAATTGTAGTTCTTTATGTGTTGATACCTTATAATTTATCAACTCAGTAGTTTCTGCTTTTCAAACATTTCCCAATAGGGAATTGTACTAATTTCATTATTATTTTGTTGCTCATTTGTCTTTTATGAGTATAGATAATAACACAGAATAAAAATCAAAGTGTTCACTTGAAGTCAGTGCAACTCCTGAGTTAGTTTACTAAAGTGTTCTCACCTCACTGAAGAAATTGATTTAATAGGGGGCAAAACAATGAGTAAATGAAAAAAATGCTGTGACAGTTGGCCATTAAGGTTATACAAAGGTGATTTCTTTTGAATAGAAAGTTTTCATAGGTGCAAATGATTTCCCACACAGATGACTCCTATCATTCTCAGATCATTCTATTTAAAAAACAATTAGTCTTTCAAAAGTATATAATTTCTTACCTTGCTAGTAAAATCAGGACGCAGATATTTCACCTTTTCTTTCCAAGGTGTTAAAAAAAAGTAAGTGAATCATTCTTAAAAATTAAAAACCCACTACTTCTCATTCCTTTTCACAATGACCCCATCCATTTAAAAAAAAAAAGCATAGAAGAAATATGTCTTCCTCCACCAATAATTTAACTTTTTACATCAGATAACTGCAAATTGGCTGTTCGTTGGCTAAATTTAGCCCATTACTTTGTTCTGTTTGGATTATGATGTTTTAAATTTTTTTACTTGCTTGAAAATGTTTAAAAATTCAGAGATTTCATGTAAGAATCCAAATTCTGAGTTCTTTTGAAAATCTTATTTATTTTTTACAGACTTTATTTATTTATTTGACAGAGAGAGACACAGCAAGAGAGAGAGAGCACATGTAGGGGGAGTGGGAGAGGGAGAAGCAAGCTCCCCACTGAGCAGGGAGCCCAGTGAGGGGCTCGAGCCCAGGACCCCGGGACCATGACCTGAGCCGAAGGCAGAGGCTGAACGACTGAGCCACTCAGGTGCCCCTCTTTTGAAAATTTTAAAGAAATGGTAATACCAGGATACTTTCTCACATGGCAACAACAGCTGGAGCTGAGTATTAGCTGCCTCTTTTCAATGTGTCAACTGCCTGCCAGTTTAACTCAGTTCAGCTCAGTACACTTAAATTACCCACTTGGGCTCAAAGAGTTTTTAATTTCTGTTACATATATTCCTCATCCCAAATCCAGTCTCCTTTCTCACTCTAGTCATCTTGCCTGCCTCTCTTCCTCTCTTTCAATATAGTGCATCTAAAATTTTCAGTTGAGGATGCACTTGACTAAACAGAAGTGTCTCTAATGGAAAATAACAGGTTAGCATTCGATATCCACATACTTATGCATCCTTTGGTCATTCTCTTTGTATATGGACATTGAAGTAGTTCCTTTTCCCAGCAGGAATTTTATTTTAATAAACACACGGTTTACTTTACTCTTGATCATTATTCTGAAAACAGAAGTTTTAAACATAAAGTTTGAATTTAAATTTTATTAAATTTTGATTATTTTTTCTGAGGATAACTGGCAACTTGAGTGACTCAGAAAAATTTCATCAAGAAAACAGAGGCTAAACATGCTTATAATTGTTAAAAGAATTTACATTGTTTAATTATTTCTCTCTTTAGAAATTGAGGTATAATTAATAAAATGAAATTTAGATTTAAGTGAGAAGGAAAAACTTCAGTATTTACCTGTATAAAGAATATGGTAGACAGAATCCTCCCAAGATTCTTGTCACATGGGTATTCAACCAATCACTAGGATAGGTACTGCTGTGAAGGGGCTTGGTGGATGGAATTAGATTGCTAATCAGTTAACCTTAAAATGGAGACATTCCCTTGATTTATCCAGATGAACCCAATGTAACCATAGCAGCCCTTAAAGTAAAAGAGCAAAGCTGAAGAGTCAGTCAGAGAGTGCCAGAAGAAAAGACAGGAGAGGTCAGAGATTCAAAGCATCAGGACTGGACCTGCTGTTACTAGCTGTGAAGATGAAGAAATGGGGCCATGAGCCAGGGAACACTGGTGGCCTCTAAAATCTAAGAACAACTCCTGGCCAATAGTCAGTAAGGAAATGGGGATCTCAGTCCTACAACCATATGGAACTAAATTCTACTAACAACTGGAATAAGCCTGGAAATTAATTCTCCCCTAGTGCCTCCAAAGGAAATACAGCCCTGCTGACACCTAGGTTTTGGCTTTTTTAGACCTAAAGCAGAAAAACCAGCCAAGTCCAATAGACTTCTGACCTACAGAACTATAAGATAATAAATTTGTGTGTTTTAAGCTGCTTAATTTGTGGCAATGTGATAGCAGCAATAGAAAGCTAGTACCTCGTTGATGAGTGAAAAAAAAAAAGTCTTTACACAAACCTGACTGAACAAGACCAGCAACGATTAGGTTACAAAGTCATAACATATTTCAAGAATTGCTGGAAGCGGCTGTAAAATCTGTTTAATACCTCTTCAAAAAAGAATCTCATTAGTCTCTTTATGCATTCCCCCAAAGTGCCTATTTTCCTGACTGGCTCCTGGGAATTGTGCTCTTAGAAATGTCCTGATAAGAGTGTTCTGCCCATTTGAGGCCCTGAACCACTCTAGCTTGTCTAGAGATAGTCTGTGCGAACAATGTGATTTATGGGGAACACCTGCTTTCCTTCGGAGGGTCTAGAGCATCAGTAACTGCAGTCAATCACACAGGCACTATGTGCCTTTGTGACCAAACCCTAATAACCCTCCACTTCTAGACTCAGACAAGCTTCTCTAATGGGCATCACTTGGCACATATTTTCACAATTTCTTGCTCTTGGAATTAAGTACATCCTTTATAACTCTCCCAGGAGAGGAATCTGAAGGGCATGTGGCTGCTTTCCTCCATTCTTTGCCCCTTTAAAGATTTTTGTTTTGTCTCTTTTTGCTGTTAAAAAGATGAGTATAGTGTAACCATTGAGTATATGACTTCTGAGTCCTCTGAGTGCTTCCAGTGAATCAGTGAAACTGGAAGTGGTCTTGGTGATCCCTGACACACCACAGTTTCCACCATCTCAGTCACAATGACTTACTAATATAAAAAAGAACACCAAATATCATACTTCCTATAAGATTAAAAAATTTTCCCCAATAACCAAACTGCAGTAGGCAGAATTCTAAGATGATTCCCAAGATCCCTGCTCCCTGATATACACCCTGTATAACCCCCAAGGCTATGAATATAATGGACTATACTCCCATGATCAAGCTGTTATATGGCACAGTTGACTTTAAGAAAGGGAGACTGGGTGAGCCTGACCTTATCACATGAGTCCTTGAAATCTGGATCTAAAGGTTAGAGACAGAGGAAACAAGGGAGATTCCAGGCATGAGTAAGATATGATGAGAGAGATTCTCCATTGCTGACTTTGGAGATGGAGAGGGCCGCATGACAAGGAGTACAGATGGCTTCCAGAAGCTGAGAGCAGCCTCTGGTTGGTATTTATCAAGGAAATAGGAATGTTAGTCCCACCATTGGAAGGAACTGGATTCTGCCAACATCCTAAAATGAGTTTAGATTCTTCCCCAGAGCGGTGAGAAAGGAAATGAACAATTTGCTTACTCATCCTATTTTTAAAAAAATATTTCCAAGAAAATAATAAACAAATCACCAAGATAACACCAGACTTTCACCAAAACTAATTTGTTTGGGAAATAAAATCTTGGCACATGATTAAAAGGAAGATAATAGAGAAATACAGTTTGAACTGCATGACTAAACTAAAAACAATTAGTTCACTGGATTGTTCATTTACAACACATTAACTATATGCAAACTCTTATGCTGACAATTTTAGGAGACAGAAAAATTAAAAAATTATAGTATGCATGTTAAAAAATGTATGGTTAGTTGGGGAAGGCAAATCATAGCTTCCTTAATTCTATGACTGCAAGCAAACAATTATTTTTATTTTATTTATTTGAGAGAGTGTGTGCGCACAAATGTGAACAGGGGGAGGGACGAAAGCAGAGGGAGAGAGAGAATCTCAAGTTGACTCCCTGTTGAGTACAGAGCCAGACGTGGGGCTTGATCTCATGATCCTGAGACCACGACCTGAGCTGAAACGAATAGCGGATGCTCAACCAACTGAGCCAACCAGGCTCCCCTGCAGGCAAACATTTATAAGCTAAAAGGGAAAAGGCACTTTACAACTGGAGAGTTATAATGTAATAAAGAAATGTGGAGTAGGAAAATATAATTTTTGCTTTGGTTCAGTGGTATGGTCTAGAGAGATGGAGGTAAGTGAATAACTGAAAGAAGTGCTATACATCATGCCAAAGATTGGACATACACTTTTGGACAAAAGGACAGCTCCTTCTTCATATTGTATTTCAATTCTTTGGTGCTCCATCTCCTCAACAATCTATGGGTAACAATAAGAACTACTGGCATAATTTAGACACTATTTGGAAATAATTTAAAGAGTTTGATTGAAGTCAGATCCTATGCCCATAAAATGCACTCCCCCCCACACACACAAAAATGGAGAGCCACCCAATGTTTTTGAGCAGGGAATGGACTGATTTTTAAAAATAATAATATAGCAGCAGAAAGTAGTAACAGAGTATACTAACAACTGACTAACAGCAGGAAGACCAGTTAGGAGAATGTTGTAGTACGACAGTCAAGCAGTTTGTTACTGAAGGCCTGAACTAAAGAATGTAAAAAGCAGTAGAGATGTGAGAAATACCACCAAGGTTGTATTAATGATACTTTGACAGCTAATAGGATATAGGGTACAAGGGAGGGAGAAAGCAAAAGATAGCTGCAAGATTCCAAGCCTGAGTGAAGAGCAACTATAGTATTATTTTCCATCCTTAAACAAAACAAGTAAGATAGGAGGAAAAATATTCATCAGTTGTATAAATCTCTAAGTTACTTGACTACACTATAATAATTTCAAATGAATTTTGAAACTAAGGCCCTTTAAGGAAAAAAAAAAATGTACGAGAACCTGAACTTCCACTATCAGGTTATTTTCTAAAATAAGAATATCTACTATCCATTTCTGATGACTGTGAGACCTGTGGCTCATTATCCATCTATAGACTGCACTCTAGAATGTGTCCAAAATTCTTTGGAGTATCTAATTCAGTGAGTAGGCAATCTTTTAATAGGAGCAAGTAAAACTTACTCATCCGAGTAAGTCAGATCATGTTTTCCATCAAGCTAGTGAACAGCTGCAGACATAGCCTGCTTCCCATCAAAGTCTCCATGTATAACCATGTATAACCTCTGCTATGCTGATGGTTCTCTGGTAAATCTTCAAAACCATAACCCTAAAAACATACGACAAACATTTTATTATAGAAACATGCCTGCACTACTCACCCTGCCTTCACTTGCAAATTTAAGGATAATGCAGAAACTTTACTCCAAGTGCCAAAACTCTGCTGAATATCTGTCTATGAACTACACTTGCTGACACTGTTACAGATTAGGCAAAAGTACATGCTCTGAATAACACTAATACAAAAGGGAAATACTTTCCAAATAGCACTTAGACTTAAAAGGCAAACCATTTCCTCATGCTTGCTTTAATAGAAGTGATGAAGGTATGTCTCTCTTTTTAACATTCTCGGAAAATATTTCAGAAAGGAGTTGAGATTTAAATTTCCCCACTTTCAGTTTCTTGAATATGGCTTTAGGGTAGCAATTAAATAGATTCACAGGCACCAAATATGAGATGACTTCAAACAAACCTTCCAAATGCTGTACTTCGTTTCTTGAAACCTACTGTTATAGGAGTTTAACTCAATTCCATGCTTCTATGTGTCCAACAAATAATTTTGATCATTTAACTGAAAGTGGAGAGAAATATTGGCAAGATCAAACTCTGGCACAAGTAACATATAAAAGCCACTGAAAAGAGAGCTGCATTCTCCAAAAATTAATTCCTCATATTCAAGCTTGAATAAACTATAAAGAAAATGGTGAGTTTTCTCTTTTAAACCAGATCAGCAAACTATCTGTACAAATAACATTATTTTATAAGAGACTGACTTGATAAATACCTCCAGGTCATAGCACAAAATCATTATTTTCTGTTTGGATAACATGAATTCTCAAGAGAGTTTTAGGGCTATTAAAATATTAAAAAAAAAAAGATGCTTGGTTTTCTAGAGCAATCTGAAACCTCAAGATAGTCTTAAGTTATATTTGTAATACAAATTACTACTATGATGTTTTAGTACAATATTGCTTAGTTCAATGATATTAAATGTGTTATGAAAAAAGTGAGTAAATTGACACTAGTTGCTTCTATAAGTTTCTAGTTTTCATTTCCCCACTCCCCGTCTCATCAATTTTACAAGAGTTAAATTTTCTTCAAAATATAAATCCAGTAAGACATATGCCTTGGATGATGTTTAAGTTTAGACAATGAGCTGCAAATAACTACCAGACAACTGGCAGCTTACAGTTTTACAACAGTTAGAGACAGATGGACAAGTAAAAATCATGGGTCTCAAACTGTAAGCCCATCTAAATAGATTTCCTGCTTACTTTCCATCAGCCTCTCTTACAGGTGTGGGGTGCTTACTTTTGGCAGTAGGGGAAATGTATATGATTTATAAGCCATAAGAACATCTTCTCACTTTCCATAAACAGGTTATAGAATTAATTAAAATTACAGCACAGCAACTCTGCACATGAAATCTGCTCTGTTACTGGAGACTAATGTAATCCAAATATGTGGAAAGTCAAATAGTTTTCAACAAAGCTAATTTAGATGGATGGATCAGATAACAACTTGGAACTGAACCTGACAGAATCATGTCTACTCAAAGGCAGTGAGTGCTGAATGTTATATTCCAAAATGAATGAGGAAAATACTGAATTTTAGTCTGTTACCAGAAGGATTAGAAAATAGTACTTTACTTACAAAAATGTTTAAATGTATCTTACTTGAAGAAATTATGAAGACCCATAAAAATATACAGTAGTATGTCCTATTTTATATAAATGAAAAAGACTATTAGAAATGTAAGTGGCATGAAAGACAATATGAAGTTTGCATTTAATCCTATTCATGTTTATCTATCTACTCAAAGAATATGCTTCCATCTGTAAGATTTTATCTTCATGAAGACACACTGAAGAAAGGTGGCCTCTTTACACCTTCATACTATTGACACTACTAGTGTTCAGTGCTATCAGATTTATATCTAAAACAAGGATAAAGGATGATGAACACAGAAAAGTAAAACTTTCCACAAGCTAATGGATTTAATCTTATTGGCAAAGCAGTATCAATTGTATCCTTACATAGAACAATTGGAAGTAAAAAAAAAAAAAAAGTAAAAGGAGAGAGTTGAGGTAAAATGATGAAAATGGAAATTTTCTGCCTCAGTTTTTTTAGTAAGCAAAGGAAGGACGAGTATGGGCAGAGAGGGAAATTTCAAGATCAGAAGGAACATTCTATAGTTACTACCACCCTGATGACCAGAGAACTACTCTAGTTGTAGCTTATAGGGTCCTCCAGCATGGCTGGGAGCACAAGCCCATGGGTAACATCAATTTTCAGAATATGGATCGATTCTGATCTTAGTATAGCCATGTCCATGAAGACCGTATTCCACCTTTAGTACTTCTGGATATTCCCTTAATACTCTACCTTCTCTTCACAATGTAAACATCTTCCTTTCTTCTGGCTCAAGTAGCCTAAATCAATACTGAATAATTTTAAGAACTTTGGTTATTTTTCAGTTAGTGTTGATGTTGGTTAGTATTTCACTCCTGATTTTTTTTTTTTTTAAGTACTTGTATGACTGCTAAGACTTCTGTGATAGCCAGCCTCTAAGGTGATCCCCAATGACCCCTGACTTCTGAGATTCACATTCCTATGTAGACCCCTCCACAGTGAATAGAATTAATGGCTGACTTCTGTTTCCAATAGACAATTGCAGAAATGATGGTGTGTGGTTCCTGAGGGTAGGTCATAAAAGGCATTGAAGCTTCCACCTTGCTTTCTTTTCTCTCTTCAGTTGTTCACTCTGAGAGAAGCCAACCCCACGTTGTGAGGATAGACAAGAGACCAGTGCCAAAAGGCCCTCAAGATGGGGAAGAATTAAAGCTTACTGTCAACAACTGGCACCAAATGAATGAGTTCATCCAGCCTGTGAAGCTTTCAGATGATGACAGCCCCAGTTGACTGCAACCTCATGAGATCCTGAGTTAAAAACATCTAGCTAATTCATTCCTGAATTCTTGACCCAGAGAAATTATACGAAATGATAAATGTTTATGGTTTTTAAACCACTAAGTGGTGAGGTATTGGTTAAGCAGCACAATTAATTCATACTATTTCTTCTAATAGAAAGAAATACAAATAGGTTAGCAATTGGATCAAATACCTTCATTAACAACATAATATTGTTGCTATATGAGGGATTTAGAACTCAAGCCAAGTAAATACCAGATCAGGGTTTCGTTTTTTTGTTTTTTGTTTTTTTTTTAAATTCAGGCATAATTTACGTAGGTGAAACGCACACATCTGAAGTGTGTTCAGTGAATTTTGAAAAGTTTAGCAAGAACATGCACCACATAAGTAATACCTTGATCAAGATGTAAAAAATTTCCATTACTCCAGATAGTTTCCTCAAGGCTATTTTAATCAGTTCTTATATTACTCCTTCCCCCAACCAGAGTTGAATACTGTTTTTATATCTATCACCATAAGTTTTGATCATTCTAGAACTAGTAAACAGAATAATATGTTCTTAAAAACATAAAGTCAAAGATTGTGACATGTAAAAATTATAATTATAAAAACATACTCACTACATAAGGTTAGGCTATTTCTAAATATATAGAAAAGTCACTTTTATTACGTATGGTCAGATTAGACTCTTCCAAAGAAGCAAGTAAGGTGGGTATACTTGGTATCTGAATCTCCCATTCTAGAGAACACTTAAAACCAAATCTTTTAAAGTATCAAGGGAAGTATTTTTATTCAGTTTATTTTTGCTTTTATTAAATAACTACCATTTAGCAATATACACATTTTTTCCTCCCTTGAAAAAAATTTGTTTTCATCTAGGATATAGCAGTGATTAAAAAGCAATGACCAAGAATGAGAATATTTCCTTAAAAGAGGATGGATAATTATAATCCTAAAAAGACTCGTGGCAAGCATTTTTCATTGGCTTAGTACAACTTTCTTTATTCATTAAAGGGATATTTTTCATGATTTTAAGATCATTTCAGAAAATGTATAAAGAAATTCATTTAGTAGTATATTTGTAATAATATATATACCACATACTCTTCTTGCCAAGAATGCCTGAGACAGAAAGTAAAATTACTGAGTCATTGAAATAACTGAATTTAAACTATATCATTAGATTCTACCCAAGCTATGAATATTATTTCTCTCTACTCTTCAACATGGCCTTTACTTAAAACAGTTCACTGTGTCCCTAGGAATACCAGCATCCTGTTAGTAGTTACGATGTACCACTCCCAGGAAAATACTCTCAATCTCAACTAGAGAAATGCTTAGTACTGAAAACATTTCAAATTTTCATATATATCCTCTTTAGGAATTTTTTTTTTGTCAAGTACTTTGGAGAATGCCTACCTCACAAAAACTGAACGCTGGACAATGTCAATGTTGAATTTCTATGGGGCCTGTGAATTAAATTTCCTAAAATAAAAATTTGCACCTGGATTTTATCATTAAACAAGTAACAGAAGAAATGAAAACTCTGCAGTTTCTTGTTATGCTTTTTTGTTTGCCAATTTATGCTTTTCATTTAATTGTCCTGATATTACACAGTACCTCACGGGTTTCCTCTCTCGAAGCAAGTCTTCTAGACTCCGTTCACAGTGTTCAGCTACCACCACCAGTCTTTCTGAGTAAAACAAAGCAAATCCACTTTACATTTGATTAACAAAATGTTTAATAACAAAATAACATAGTCCATTAAAGATATTACAGTACTAATAGTACTGTAGGAGTTTTTCAAACTCTATATTAACTACATAATTACCAGATCTATACAACAGAATAGATGTGTAATAAAACAACAAATTAAATAACAATTTCACGTCATCTTGTGTTTTTGTCTAGAGTTTCTCCCATGTGCATCAGGAAAAACAGATGGAAAGTTTTACCTTCGGAAGAAAGAAGCGACCCTTCTTCTGACACGTATTAGGAAAAGGAAAAGCTTGGATAAAGATATAAAGAAATTTTGAAGTGAAGGGGAAATTGGGAGCTAGGGACAAATTGTCTGGGCAGTCTAGTTCAAACACAAAGTTTTGCAACTGAGTTCAGAAACTTGAGAAAAGTAGAAATGTTCTGAATCATGACTATGAAGAAAGAACAGAAAATAGATTTGGGATTATTTGTAACATCATGGGACCTGCTGAGATTAAGTAATAATATAAAATTTTGGTGGGCACCATCAATATTATGATGTAATTTTTATTTTCCAACAGATTAACTAAGAATAAGATAGCACAGTTCTGAGGGTCAGACCATACACTTTTTTTTCCTCATCGGTTATCCCTAATGACTAACACATTATCTGACAAATTTTTTTAAAGATTTTATTTACTTATTTGAAACAGAGAGAGAGAGAGTACAGCACGGGGAGTGGCAGCCAGAAGGAGAGGGAGAAGCAGGCTCCCCGCTGAGCAGAGAGCCTGATGTGGGGCTCCATCCCAGGACCCTGAGATCATGATTGGAGCAGAAGGCAGACGCTTAACAGACTGAGCCACCCAGGCACCCCTCCCAATTTTTTTTTGTTTTGTTTTTGTTTTTGTTTTTTTAATGAATGCATGTAAGAGGAGTGAGAGAAAAGTACAATTGGGCTTATAAGTGGTTGGGAATCTGATAAGGTTATTTCAGGAGAAATCAGAGGTTTAAAAGAAATTGTGGAGTTCTGTGAATATCTATGCAAAATGGGTTTTAAGTTAGATAAGGAAGAAGATGAACACAAAATATAGATGGCAGACTAGGATAAAACAAAGAAGTAAGAGTGCAAAGAGATTGGGAATAGTGATCATTGCAAAGAAGTTTGATGAAAATGAAAAGTAGGAAAGGTAGAAAAAATGAAAGAGCAGGAGATGGGAAAGGAGAATTCCAGAGTAGGAGATCCAGCAAAAGGAACACTGAGTAACAACTGGCTCAAGGTATGGTCTTGCATGTGGGAGTAGAGATGAAGGACAATGGTACACAGGCAATCATGTGAGGTAGGAGGGCAGTATACTGCATGGGTCAAATTTTGGAAGCTGAAACTATCTGAGGTGGTAGCACTATACAGAATGATCTGAAACAGAAAAACTAAAAATGCTCTAAATGAAAGCGATCACTTTCAGATGAAAGACTCCAAGTGATCTAAACAGGAACTTAAAATTAAATTTGAAAGAACATTTAATGAGGGGGAAGAAAGGAAAAAGAGAGTAAGAAAGAAAATCAGTTCTTCAATAAAGAAAAAAACACACAAAGTTGAACTTGAAGCAATTGTGTACAACTGTGAAGTTCTAGGAGGAAAAAGCAAATACAATCAGAAAATCAAATGGGAAGCTGCTGCATTCCTTTGCTTTCGTCTTACAACATTATGTCAGTTTTCCTAACACCTATCTGGCTGCCTCTCCTCAGTTTCCTCTGTACAATGGCACCTCTTCTACCCTAATTGAAATGCTTTTAGTTCCTCTACCTTTGATTCGGGGTCTTCATACTGTGTTTTCTCCTCATTTACTCCGAAGGCTGAAAATCTGCAAATTTTATTTCAAGTCCAGAACTCTCTTCTGCATTCCAGGCTTTTATAGATAATTTCTCACCCTAATATAAAAGTCACCCCAAACTTGACAGAACTCAAACTGAATTTATACTTTGCTCCTGAAACCTGTTCTTGGGTGGTATTTCAGTAAATGGTACCACCATCTTGTCAGCTGCACCAGCTAGAAACTTAGGAGTAATCTCCCTTTCTCAAATCCAAACAAGAAGTCCTGCAATTTCTATCTCCCAAATGTTTCCAGAATCTGTAGTTTGCTCCACCCACCACAAAGTGGGTCCAAGTCAGCGTCCTCTTAATATGAGAGTACAATGTGCCTTAACTGATCTCACATTAATTCTTATTACCTTCCATCATATATTCATACTAAAGTTGAAGTGATAAAATAATAATAAATCCGAATACCCTAACTCCCTCTCTAGTTTCATCTTTTGTTACTTTGGCTTACCAACTTCCAGTCGTGCTGGCCTTCCCTCCATCTTGCTTAAGGTATTAGCACATGGGTTCACATTGCCTGAAATGATCTTCCCCATTCCCTTCTCCCAGATAACTCTTATCATGAAACACAGTGGTTAAGAGCACAGACTCTTCTGTCTAAGCTCAAAGCCCAGGTTTTCAACTCATTAGCTATGTGACCTTGGAGAATTTTGCTAATCTTCTTACGCCACAGTTTCCTCTTCTATAAAATGAGGAAAACAGTAGCACCCACCTCATAGAGTTGTTGTTAGGTTGAAATAAGTTAACACATAATAAGGATCAAGAATAGTGCCTGGCACATAACAATCACAATCTAAGTATTTGCTATTATTATTATTCATTACTTGGTTAAATGTGACTTCCATAAGGAACACTTTACTGGTATCCCCAAATCAATTTGCTCCTCCTATAAGATAATCTATTCTACACTGTACTTTTCTTCAGTAGCACTTACTTCAACTCTACGGATTTGTATATATTTTTATTTAATGTCTTTTTTCTCCACTACATGTTTCATGATGGCAGGAACATGCAGGTCTTGTTCCAAATGTATCATCAGTGTCTAGAACTGGCACCTCAAACATATAAGTATCTAATATAAAAATACTTGTTAAATAAATGAACTTGAGCAAAGGCATTGATGTAACCATTAGAAATGAGTAAGAGTCTTATATGATGATAGTCACTATCTAAATAGAGATCTGTCCTACGTAGAAAATTATAAGTCTACCTTATAAACTAGGCATAATAATATCTCAATAGTGCTGATTTTAATATAAAACAAAAACATCAGAATTCATTAAAATGTGCATGTTCCATTATTTTATAATTTTAAGTTGGATATTCGTAAGTCTCCATATCCATGAAAGATTTCCAAAGTATTTGGCACTACCCTAATTTGTCAGGCTTAAAATAATTTAGAAAAAAATTGTCAGGCTTCTTCTGGAAATTCCTTCAAAATATCATAAAGCAGAGTTTGCCAAAGCTTCAGGATTTTATGGAACTCTGAAGCATTATTTTAATACAGCAGAGACATAATCCTTGGCAAAATATCAAAGTTTCTCCCAAAGGTAATGGAATGTACACTGAAACAATGTTTCCAATATGAACCATTTTTTTCAAGAAATCATTAGAGAGTCTTCATCCTGAAACTCTGGACCACTGTTTGAAAATAACTTCTGTTTGTTATAAAAACAATACAGTTTCACAGAACAAAATATGACAAAAGTATCTGGGAATCATAATGTGCCAAATGTAAGTCAACAATGTAGTGGCATTATTTATAAAAAAACAAATGTGACACTAAGATGAACTTTAAAGAGTAGAACATACAAGAACTGTGAAATAATCTTTCTTCTAACAAATATTTGATGAATGCCAAGTATCACTGTAGTGTAAATACAGCCTGAACTGTACGTTTTAAGTCAATGCTAAGAAACTGAAGAGAGTACGATATTAAGCAAGAAAGATAATAAAGGAGCCGAATCAGGAGAGGGATTAGAAGAAAGATTTAAATAAAATTTTTTTTAACTTAAGAGAAAGCAAGGTAAATTGTGTGTTAGATTATTAGAATACAGTTAGTGCATCATTCTTTGTTACTCACAATAAAAATGAGACTAGCTCATCACTTTTTAAATATAATATCTAAATAAATATTTAGATAGTAAAACTGACAAATACAAATTCTGCAAGTAAAAACCAGTATTGTTACTAGGTCACTGTGTTGGCTAGTTTTATGAGTCAACATAGCTAAGCTATAGTTTTTAAACGCAAACACTAATGTAGGTGTTATTATAAAAGTATATTGTTATAAATGATCAAGATCTATAATCACTTCAAGTAAGGAAGATTATCCTAGATAATGTGGGATTCAATCATTTGTAAAGGTCTTAAGAGCAGAACTGAAGCTTCTATGAAGAAGAAATTCTGCTCATGGACTGCAGCTTCAGCTCTTGTCCAAGAGTACAGCTTGTCCTTCTTGATAGCCTGCCTAGCCCCCACAGTCACAGAAGCTAATTCCTAGCAACTAATCTCTTAACATGAATATCCTACTGGTTCTATTACTCTGATGAAACTCTGAACCAATAGACACACTTAGGTCGAAATGTATATGCAGCTAGAGATATGGAATAAATTATCTTATAGGTCCTTAACAATGCTATTATTCTTTACCTGAATTTTCACATCTATTAATTTAAAAAATTTTATTTTTTATTTCACTAGCAACCATCAAAAGATTTCTGGGTAAATAATGCCAAATAAAATGGGATGAGGGGCGCCTGGGTGGTTCAGTCGGTTAAGTATCTGCCTTCAGCTCAGGTCATAATCCCGGGGACCTGGGATGGAGCCCCTCGTCAGGCTCCTGGCTCAGCAGGAAGCCTGCTCTCCCTTTCCCACTGCAGCTCCCCCTGCTTGTGCTCTCTCTCTCTCTCTCAAAATG
Organism: Leptonychotes weddellii; assembly: GCF_054177405.1. NCBI lineage: Eukaryota > Metazoa > Chordata > Mammalia > Carnivora > Phocidae > Leptonychotes > Leptonychotes weddellii. Next base: position 99,418,206 of record NC_138370.1, read on the forward strand.
AATAAAATATTTTTAAAAAATAAACAAAAAAACCAAAATGGGATGCATTATCATTTATAATCCTCACTCTGCTTCTAAACACTGCTGAGATTTCAAGCTCAAAAGAAAAAAAGAGTAAATTTGTTAACTTAAATATTTTCATGCTTTATTGGTTTTCTTTTAAAGATATTTTGCTCAACTTTTCTTTTAATAAATCAAGTTCCTGAATTCTAATAAAATGTCCACTATTCTTGAGATTCAGTACTTCATCCTGAGTTAGGGGGAAAATGACATCATCTTGAATCAGTTTTGAATAACCTATAGAAAACAGTGAAAGCCTGACTTCTGAGCTAATCTAACATGTGAAAGCATAATGTTACTAAAACATACCACATGTCACACGTAACCCCAAGTGAGAATGGGAAAGTAAGGGAATTGACAATGACAAGATACAAGATAGCTGCATAGCAAGAACAAAATAAAAGGGGGAGGGCGCCTGGGTGGCTCAGTTGGTTAAGTGACTGCCTTCGGCTCAGGTCATGATCCTAGAGTCCCTGGATCGAGTCCCGCATCGGGCTCCCTGCTCGGCAGGGGGTCTGCTTCTCCCTCTGACCCTCCCCCCTCTCATGTGCTCTCTCTCATTTCTCTCTCTCTCAAATAAATAAATAAAATCTTTAAAAAAAGAATAAATAAATTAAAAAATAAAAGGGGGAAAGAGAACCAAAATCAAAATTCTTTGAGGAGACAATTAAGTGGAGTCCAAACCAAAATCTTGTGGTGTTACATCACTGAGAAATACTTGTTGTTCAAGGAGATTGTTGAATAGAACCTTTTTCTATTTTTTCAACATAATGTAACTGAAATCACAGGAACGCTTTGGAACAAACAGACCTTTATATAAACTTATTTTAATTCAGCGATTTACTCCTTATGCATACAATTTTTCAGGACAATGAACACTGCCAATATAAACAAGATAATCAAATTCCCTAACTTTTTGACAATCACTAATATTTTCATTCCAGGCAGCCAAACTTAAAATATATGACTACTATATGTATCCGTGACCTATGTTATCCTAGAAAAGAGGACTGCTGAGATCTAGGAGCACGGCAAGGAGGGGAAGCGGAGTAACCAGCAATATGGTGAATGGGCCTAAGGGGACTACCCAGATTGTTGAGCAAGCTTCAACACTAAGAGTCTAACAGTGTCTAAGGAGATCAGTTTCTATCTGACACTGATAACTAAAAAGAAAGTTCCTGTGCAAAGTTAGCAATAGTGTTCCCCAAAGGGATTGTCATAAGGTTCTCCCAAATTCAATGTGCACAGGGGCTCATTTAGGTAGAAGGAGGAAAACAAGGAGCTCAAGAAGTATCTAGGATGATTGAGTGAATTATCCTGAGAAAATAAAGTCTAGGGAGAACTGGATAGAAGTCAAGACTCCAGTCATATGATGTGAAGCTCCACATAGGCTTCCAGACATAGTGGAAAGAAATAAAAGGCACTTTAGGATACAAGAATGAAGAAATCCTAAGAACTAAATGGTAAGAGTTTGGGAAGACAGGCTACTTCAAAACTGCAGATGGAAAACAGTAACACTAATTATGGTTACCAGCTACAAATGATAATGAGGATCTACTATATTTCCAAGCTTTGCTTGGAGTGGTTTTGACACTGGGCCAATGTAACAATTGTAAATTCTTTAGAATTTGTAATTGGATTGGTAGTGGTGGGAAGAGGTGTTAAAGGCATTCAGGGATTGACAATATCTATCAATTGTTTGGTGATATAAAAAAAAACAAACCCAAATGATTCCTATAATTTTAAATATTTAATGTCATTGAAGCCATTCATCAAATAAAAACTTTAGCAAAGAAAAAAAATGTTTTTAAAAAACAACAACAAACTTGCCAAAAGTTCCTTTCTAAACTTTTGGCAAATGGCTAGAGCTATCTATAAAGTCTTCTGTGGGTACAGTTACCACTTGTCTTCATGGCTATATACAGGCAAATTAGAAAAAGCACCTCTCCTCTCAGAATGAATTAGAGAAAAAGAATTCAGCTCCTCCTTATCGCATTAACCAGAGGTTTTGTGCAAAACTCTATACAGTGGCTCTGAATGTGGGTCTCTGAATTGGTAAATATGTGATATGGCACACCTGTAGATACAGGTCAAATCAACTTTGGAGGGTTTATTGCCTTACATTAGAACTTCTCCAGAACGTCTTTAAATAAAGAAGAAAAATTCTCTCCATGTAGTTGATACTCTGCATAAGTGCTTTTAAACCCTTTCTTTACATTATGAATCTTTTTTGAGAATCTGGTTAAAACTATGGACTCATGAACCAAAAAATGCTTGCGCATACATGTACACAAACACAAAATTGTATATATAATTTCATGGTTCATAGATCTCCTGATGCCCATTCATAGGTCCCTGTGGCTCTTAGTGCTATTTTAAACTGTCAAATTTAGTTTATTTATATGTTCACCCACAGAAAAATTGGGACATGAAGCTACAGAGGTTTCCACTCAGAGATCAACACAAAAAAGAACAATAAAGCAAATTTAGTCAGATGTGTTGAGAACACTCCCCATAATAACAAATGCAGAATATCTCAGATCCCCATACCATAGAAGTTTCTATATAATGTCTCCATATATCACCTGAACATACAATATATTATATGAACATTATAAAGCTTGCAACTGATCATTTTTCCAGATTTAAGTAAAAATTTAGAAATTAATTTTTTTTTTAAAGATTTTATTTATTTATTTGACAGAAAGAGACACAGCGAGAGAGAGAGAGAGCATAAGCAGGGGGAGTGGGAGAGGGAGAAGTAGGCTTCCCGCCGAGCAGGGAGCCCGATGTGGGGCTCGATCCCAGGACCCAGGGATCATGACCTGAGCTGAAGGCAGACACTTAACAACTAAGCCACCCAGGCGCCCAGAAATTAATTTCTTAATATGTTGCCTCATTATAAATGTAATTTGAAGCAGATCGATTTCCTTCTTTGCCTTGACCTACAAGAAGTCTACAAAAAAATTTGTAGTCCATGTGAAGAAACTATGTATTAATATTATGACTTAATATCTTATTCGTTTCCTTTCTCCTCATCCTGATTATATATTTTCTTTCATGTACATATTGTATACATAATATTATGTGTATGTATATATAATACTGTATGTATGTCAATTTTTTAGAAAAAAGATTATAAGAAATGTAAATTCCTTTAAAAAGAATAAGAATGATCAATTAAGAATGATATTAAGATTTGCTTTCTTAGGAATATGTCAGCAATAAAGAGCCAGCACATCTCTCGAAAATCTGCTATTCCTTTAGGCCACTGGTACCATTAAAATAAAGGAAAGTAAATAAAACTTCACAGACAAAAAAGCTACCCCTCTGTGTTCTAAAGTCTCCTATCCCACTAAAATTCTCTATATGGGAGTCTGATGAATATCTACATTCTTCAATGCAGAATTCAACATTCTTTCCTTTGTACTCCCATGGCATAGCACATTGTACGTCATCTGCTGTAACAACTATTATTATATTATAATCATGTTTGTATTTTTTTTTCCTCTACTACTTCTAGAGCTTGGGAACTGGGATCCTATCGTATTCATCTTCATATATCTGGCATCTAGCACAAGGAGGGCCATAGTAGTAGGCAAGAGATTGTTATTAACACCAGTGGACTGACGTTATATATACCAAAGAACAACGTAAGAAATGTCAGAGTAGACAAGAAAGACTGGTTCCTAAACAAATCTTCAACTCATCAACATCTTTATAACTTTACTTCAATCCTAGTTTTCCATCAGCTCTGCCCTCCAAGTTTATTCCCTGTGGAGAGAGACCCTTATGGCCTTAACATGGCCCCACCTACATTCTCTCTTGAAAGGTTAGGCCTTTTACTAATATTTGCTGAATAGATCAATCAAAGGCAATCTTGCATAGTAAAGGAGGCCCCAATAGAATAATGTATACTTTAACATGTCTGTGTGTGCATGAATGTGTATGTGTACATACATATGAATATGAAAAATCACAAATTTTTATCATCTGTAAGATAATGAACTCTTTTTACCACCTTCTTTCTCATGTCTCTTACCAGGCCTGACATATCTAAATATTCAAGACACTAGGTATGTGGTAGAGCTCCAAAGTATTTAAGGCATTGAATAGCTCTGATTGGTAGAGGTGTCAATATTTGCATTAATGTACCCTTCTTTCAGCTTTAAAAATCTTTAAAAATATGATAAAATGTATTAGTATTCCACCTCTTTACTTACTAGTTGTATGACCTTAGATTAGTTACTCAATTGCTGTATCTCAATTTCCTTATCTGTAAAATGAGAATAATAATAGTCCCTATTTCATGGTAATGTTATGAGAATTAAGTTCATTAAAATATGTAAAGCACTTAGAAAACTGCCTAAAACACAATAAATACTCCATAAATATTAACTTAATAATATTTATTACAAAAACATTTTCTACTCAAAGTCTATAAAATGTAAATGTTTTCAGAGCAAATATTTTTTGAAAGCCATAATCCAGACTACTTGAGAGTATCATTTAGCCTATTTTTCAGCAAAACAAAAAAAACACTGCATTTTTTTTTTGTATTATTAGGTTCAAAAACATGAAAATGCCATTTTTATAGGCAATATCAGCAAGTATATAGGGTTAACTTTCACAAAGTATTTTGTTAGAAAAATTAAATACATTTCATTGAATGCATTTAAAATAATTTTAAGCAATGGAACCGCAGCATGAAATTAAGTTTCCAAAAATAATTTTAAAATAACTAAAATATTGTCATCATAAACATCTTTAGGGGTGGTATAGATTGAATATTTGTGTCTACCCCCAACCCCATTAATATGTTAAGACCTAATCCCCAGTGCAATGGTGTTTGGGGGTGGGACCTCTGGGAGATAATTAGGTCCTGAGGGCTCTGCCCTCATGAATGGGATTACTGCTTTTATAAGAGACTGAGAGAACTCCCTGGCCCCATCCACAGGTAAAGATAGCTGTCAATGAGGAAGTGGGCCTCACTAGACACGGAATCTGCTTGTGCCTTGATCTTGGACTTCCCAGCCTCTAGAACTGGGAGAAATAAATTTTTGTTGTTTATTCATATGATCTCTTGTTATAGCAGTCCAAATGGGATTTGGAAGAACCTGACTATACTACTAAAAAGGCAGTAAACACCTTCCTGGTGAAACATTGTCTTTTTAACCAATAGGGTTCAACTTTTCTACTTTGGTTTTCTAAATGGAATTTTATATGAAAAGACTAATGCAGCTCCAAAAAAAAAAAAAATTAGTGACTCCCTTTTCATTTGAAGACAGCCCAAATTATTACTTTCAATCATAAGATACATTTAAATAGATACTTCCAAAATTCCTGATATTAGAACTTTCATTTCCTTTTTATAGAAGGGAAGAAGTATGCTTAAAGACAGGTGGTTTCCCTGAAAGAGAAAATTAAAAATCCTTATTCTCAGATCTGAAAAATATCAATCCCTCAAATGTAGTCATTCGTTACTTTACTCACTCAACCAACATTTATTGAATGCTTCCTGTGTGCTCAGTGCAGTTCTGATTCTGAGGTCAGAGGTAAAAGTCATTAGCCCCCCTCCCTTTAAGATTTTATTTATTTATTTTAGAGAGAGAGAGAGACATGCAGGTGGCGGAGAGGGAGAGAGAGAATCTCAAGTAGACTCCTGGCTAAATGTAGAGCCCAATGCAGGGATCAATCCCAGGACCTGAGATCATGACTGGAGCCCAAATCAAGAGTTGGGACGCTTGGGGCACCTGGGTGGCTCAGTTGGTTAAGCGACTGCCTTCAGCTCTGGTCATGATCCCAGGGTCCTGGGATCAGGCCCTGCGTCGGGCTCCCTGCTCGGTGGGAAGCCTGCTTCTCTCTTTCCTACTCCCCCTGCTTGTGTTCCCTCTCTCGCTGTGCCTCTACCTCTCTCTGTCAAATAAATAAATAAAATCTTTAAAAAAAAAAAAAAAAAAGAGTTGGGACACTTGACTGACAGCCACACAGGCACCCCTACTTTGTCCTTTTCTTCAAGAACTAAGAATCCTCAGGAGAGACAAATTAAATAGAAAATAATAATAAAATATGATAAAAGCTATAAAAGAATCTAGGAAAGGGACTAAGCTCAGATTGTAGGGAATGGAGCATAGTATAATCCAAGAGAGAAAATAGCAGAGTATAAAACGAGGGACATGTGAGGGGCCAAAGCAATCAGGAAAACTTGAAAGACTGAGTTGGGATGGACTGAAGGTGAAGGCATGCAAGCACACACATACTGATTACTGCATGTATTCACTGCGTATCTGTAACCTAATCAAGGTAACAGAATAAAGAATACAAAAACAAAAAAAGAACAACTTACCATGCTTTCCCCTAGAAATATCCACATACTGGCAAAGTCTGGGATGAGTGATGGTCTTAAGGATTTGAAATCGCCCTAAAATTTTGATGGAATTTGGTGTAAGAGGAAGTCCATTGCTTCCACAAACATCATGTGGCAGAGCCGAGGCAAAGAAGGTAAAGGCACCCATTTCAGCATCCTTCAGGGGAAACATTTCGGAGTCCTCGATCTTCTAAGATAATCTGGAAAAGGAGATAATTTTATGACAGATCAACCAAAAATTAAGCCAGTGTTTTCTAACCTTAAATATGATTAATAATATATAACTTGGAGGAAAATGCCAATCAGAACACTTCACTGTAAAATATATCAAAGTTAAAAAATTCCAAGATAATATCAAAGAGGAAAATCCACCCAATCATAAATTTACATTGTAGTTCTAAATCATAATCAAAGATTTTCAATGGCATAAAAAGGAAAATATAGAACATTCCCTTTTCAATGACACCTGATGGTTTTAATAGCTTAGAGGAAATCTGTTATTGCATATTTATATCAACAAGGATCTTATGCTTACCTAAAGCTTGAATAGAGAAGAGACCATCAAGACCATCAAGAACTTTTCCTTCTCACAGAGAGTAAAGTCAGGAAAGAGGAAATAAAGATACCAACCATTAACTTTAAATTATCAGGGCCTCTATTTTTTTTTTTTAAGATTTTATTTATTTATTTGGCAGAGAGACAGCGAGAGAGGGAACACAAGCAGGGGGAGTAGGAGAGGGAGAAGCAGGCTTCCTGCTGAGCAGGGGCCCTACGAGACCCTGGGATCACGACCTGAGCTGAAGGCAGAGGCTTAACGACTGAGCCACCCAGGTGCCTCAGGGCCCCTATTTTGATAGTAGTAAAAATTAAACTAGATAATAGAGGCTTCTATAATATTACTTAATGAATCAATTTTTGTTTTTGTGCTAGGTACTTTACATGTGATCTGTTTTAGTTATTTTTTAAAAGATTTATTTATTTATTTGAGAGGGAGAGAGAGACAGAGAGCGAGAGCAGGAATGGGTGGGGGGTGGGAGGAGAAGGGCAGAGGGAGAGGGAAAAGCAGACTCCCCTGTGATCTGGGAGCTGAACATGGGACTCAATCCCAGGACCCAGGGGATCATGACCTGAGTGGAAGGCAGACGCTTAACCGAATGAGTCACCCAGGCGCCCCTACATGTGACCTGTTTTAATTCTCTCAACAACCTTCACAGATGCTATTGCCCCTGGTTTATAGATGTTTCATATATATATATATATATATCTGGAGTGGTCCTATTGACATGGCCTCCAAAGCAAATAATGCCCCAGACGAGGTAACCTGGAGATTAAGGAACTTGCTCCAAATCAATCTGAATCACATTAAGATAATCACAACAAAAAAGATCCTTAGGCAAAAAAAAATCTTTCTCTCATCCAGGTGTCTCACTAAAAAGACATTCCATTGCTCAAGCACTGCATGCTTCCCTTCTCAGCTTTCAAGATAAAAATGTTGGAATTCAAAATAGAATAGACCACTTTTCATGTCTGTGCAGAAACCTCATTAAAAACATTAAAAAGAAACATTTTAAAATGTATAAACTCATAATAAGGAAGAGAACAGAAAAGGGCCATGAGCTAAAGAAAGAGTTCAAAAAACTCCAATATAGCATTTTGCATACATAGGAGTATTGTCATAAGAAGCAAAAGAAAGAAGCTACAACCTATATTACAGTCAAGAGGTGTGTTGGGCCTCTTCAGATTCAGAGGCTTCAGATCAGAGAAGCAGAAATAATGGGGAACATAAGTCAGAAGAGGGTTTGAAATGAGAAAGATAATTTAAAGGGCTGAAGAATAAAAGAGTTAACTCTGCCACTGGCCTTCCCAATACTGGGTAGTTATTTACCCTCAAAGGAAAAAAAGTTAAATTTCTTCCCTAGAAATTAAACCGTGTGGGAATTACAATAATAGCTGGTAGCAATGGTGACAAAAGCGAACTGTTCTTAAATCTAGAATTTGTAGGACCCCAGTTAAGATTTATCTACCCAGCCATCCTAAAGCACAGTACAGCAGTCAACAAGCTTATCCATATACACAAAGCTCTCAGACAGACTTCCTTAACTCTGAAATAATGAACTGCCCAGGAATCACCAGATAGTTGAAGAAAGACTACATTATAATGGGCAAAAAATAAAATAAACAAATAAAAAAAATCTGCTCTGGAGGCAACTGAAATAACTTATGGAAAAGAAAACAACAAAAACCAAAACTGGCTGAAATATATTTAGAAAAATTTGAGACGACATTACATCAGGCAGTATGGTAAAACATATTTCACAAAAGAGTAAAAAAGGAATTGCTGATACAGATGAACAACCTCATTAATATCCAAGAAGTTGCTCATTAACACTACATGAGAATTTATACCTGCAAGATAGTAAAAATTAAGAAATTTGATAATATGGGGCGCCTGAGTGGCTCAGTCGTTAAGCGTCTGCCTTCAGCTCAGGTCATGATCCTGGGGTCCTGGGATGGAGCCCTGCATCGGGCTCCCTGCTCGGCAGGAAGCCTGCTTCTCCCTCTCCTGCTCCCCCTGCTTGTGTTCCCTCTCTCGCTGTGTCTCTCTCTGTCAAATAAATAAATAAAATCTTAAAAAAAAAAAATTTGACAATACATAATGTGAGGAGGATATGAAGCAGTAGAATGTAAACTAATACAATCACTTTGGAAAACAGTCTGACACTATTTTGCTATTCCATTCCTGCAGAAACTCCTACACACATTTAGAAAGGGATACATACGAGAAAGATCAGCATGGTATTGTTCCTATTATTCACAAACTGGACACTATTTAAATGTCCAAAGACAGGTGAATGGTTAAGTAAATTGTGGTACATTCACCTGATAGAAGAGTATACATGAAAGAAAATAAGCAAATTGTAGCAACAATTAACAGCATTGATGAATCTAGAAATATAACCTTGAGTAGGAAAAAAACAGCACATAAAATGTATGTCAATATTCATAATATTCAACAAGAAAAGCTAAAAAATAATTCAGGAATACGTTCATATGAGGTAATATTATATTAAAAAAGTAAAGAAATAGTAATAATAGTAAAAGCTGAGGACAGGGTTACCATTGTATGAAAAGCAGGAGTGAGATTAGGGAAGATCCCATAAGAACCTCAAAAATCTTGGTAATACGTTAGTTCTTAATAGGTGGGTTAATGGTTGTTCACATTATTATTATGCTCCATAATTTCTATATTCCATATCTGTATATGTGTGTGCTATAAACCACATGTTTCATATTTTTTTAAATTTTAAGATGAAAAAATTTAAAAATACAATGAATCGATTTTCAAGGCCAAGAAAATCAATAGGGAAAGGACAGTCTTTTTAGCAAATGGTGCTGGAACAAGATATACATACAGAAAAAAAAATAAACTCAATTCCTACCATTACATCCATGAAAATCTGCAATGGATTATAGACCTAAATGTAACATAAGAGAATATCTTTGCAACCTTAGCGTAGGCAAAGATTTCTTAGGCAGGATAAAAAAAAAAAAAAAAGCACTAACCATAAATGACAAACTGATAAAAGTGAACCTCACTGACATTAAAAACATCTGCACATCAAAAGGCACCTTTCAGAAAATGAAAATCCAAACCAATGATAAGGAAAATGTTATTTTACTTATAAATATATGTATATATATGACATTTTTATCAAATACATATATGTAGGGGCGCCTGGGTGGCTCAGTCGTTAAGCATCTGCCTTTGGCTCAGGTCATGGTCCCAGGGTCCTGTGATCGAGCCCCACATCGGGCCCCTGCTCAGCGGGAAGCCTGCTTCTCCCTCTCCCACTCCCACTCCCCCTGCTTGTGTTCCTGCTCTTGCTATCTCTCTCTCTGTCAAATAAATAAATAAAATCTTAAAAAAAATACATATATGTATATATATGTGTATATATGATGGCGGACTTGTATCCAGAATATATAAACAATTCCTACAACTCAATAATAAAAAGAAAACAAGTCAATACAGAAATAGGCTAAAGTCTTAAACATATATTTTCACAAAAGAGAACATACAAATAGACAATAAACATATGAAAAAGTTCTCAATCATTAATCATCAGGGAAATGCAAAATTAAAACCACAAAAACATTCAATTTCACACCTACCAGAAAGGCTAAAATTAGAATGACTGGAAATACCAAGTGTTGAAGAAAATGTGGAACTGGAGGTAATATACTGCTGCTGGCGGGAGTGTAAAAATGACACAAGAACTTTGGAAAACTTTTTGGGAAACTGTTCTAAAGTTAAAAATACCCTAAGCTTATGACTCAGAAATCCCACTCCTACTATGTATTTACCAAAGAAAAATGAAAATATGTCCATAAAACTAGTTGTATGAGAATGTTCATGTAGTTCTATTCACAACAGCCCCAAACTGGAAGCAATGAAAACGTCACGCAAGTGAATGGATAAGTAAGTTGTGGCTTATTCATCCAATGGAATTCTACTCAACAACAACAGAAAAGGAACAGACATGCCAAAATATATGTATCTCAAATACATTATGTTGATGAAAGTAGTCCCAGATAGTTCATATTCTATGACTCCATTTAAATGTAGTTTCAGAACTACATTTCTAAACTAGAGTGATAAAAATGAGTACATAGTGGGTTGGGCAGGGAGGATGGGCTCCAATGGATAGAGAAACATAGTAAATTTTTGGGAAGAGTGAAAATGCTCTATATCTTGATTGGGGTGGTGGTTGTCACATGGATGTTTACATGTATCAAAACTCAACAAACTACTCACTTAAAATCAGTGCATTTTAATATATGTACATTTTATCTCATAAAAATATAAAAAAGTGAAATAAAATTCAGATACTATGAGAAAGGAAAAATTTAAAATGAGTGGTTGGAAGTTAAATGATTACCAAGTTATATAGAAATGTTGGAAAATAAAGTTGAGACAACTGCTCAGAATATAGAACAAAAAGCAAATAGATAAAAACATAAGAAAAAAGGTAATAGACCTAATGAGTCAAACCAAGAATCCAAGAACCACCTTATAGGAGTTTCAAAAAGAAAACAGAGAAAAATAAAGGAGAATAAATTATGAAAGACAGAATAGGAGAAAATTCCCCACAGCTGAAGGGTAACATGTACTTCAAATTAAAAAGGCTTATGATATTAAGGAGGATAAATGAAAATACCCACACTGAGACATTTTATCCTAGCTCCTTTCAATGAGTTCACTGCAAGATGAATAAACTCACAAGACATGTCATCATAAATTTTCAAAGCATCATGCAAAACTAAAATTTTTTAATCACTCCAGAGAGAAAACAAATAGTTTACGCATCAACAAGTTGTAAGACTGTCATTCTCATCATTTCATGAGCAATAGTGAAAGTTAGAGGACAACAAAGCCTTGAAAGACTTAAAGAGACATAGTTCTGTTTCTATATCCTACCAAACTATTAGTCATAATAGCAAAAATAATTTACAGCCCTATGAACATTACAAAATAAAATTACCATCCACATACCTTTTATGAATAAGTATCCTTAGGATGTATTCTACCAAAAGAGAGGAGAAAAACAAAAAACAGAATATGTGTGGTTAAGAAACAATGTAACTTACCAGAATGTAATCTGTTCAAATTAAACAGAAAGTGATTGGGCTTCAAAGGGAACATCTTCAAGCAGAGAAATGGAATGGAAGCGTCTCATACAAAGAATGAGAGGACATGGTGAAGAAAGCATGTGATGGGAGGACTTTGTGAAAAAAGCACATGTACCTTTCCCCCAAAAGTAAACAGAAAGTCCTTTGTAAAAGTGAGGAAGGTTAAAAGCTATATAGGAAGTACCCAATCCAAAAAATAAATCACACTTAACTATGGCATAATTTTTTGTCATCATAGAGGAAGAAAGAAGTCAATTTGATGTTAATATTACAAGTCTTCTCCTTAGTGTGGCATAGGGGTCATGAAATGAAGACAATGGGAAGGAAATGTATCATGGCATACTTTTTGGCCCTGGATTTAGGAATATTTACAAAGCCATAATATTGTAACATTTTACTGTTTTTTAGCACACAAAAAAGCAAAAAAATTGTAGTTAAGAAATACAATATAGATATTATTAACCTTGACAATGTATAAGTAAAGGTCCAGATAAGGGAAGGTGGGAGTGGTGGATGTAGTTTCTGCAGTGGTAAAGAAGGTAGAGTCATTACTTTCCTCATTTTACCAAATAAGGAGCCCAAATATATTTTTGAAAATTGACATGAAAAAATAATTTTTATATATTATTTAAAATTATAACATTAACCAATATGAAAAACTAAAAATTGTAATAAGTAATTAAAACTTTGGAGAAGAGAGGTTGGGGATAGTGTGGGTTATCTTAAGAATTAAAAAAAAAAAGAATGGGCATTTTAACTTATTATTCAACATATAGACCTAAAGTTAGAAAAGATTAAAGGTGGTCATTTCTGACGAAGAGGACTAAGGGTAGGAAGGGGGACACTAAACTGTTGCATTTTATTATTCAATCCTTCTGTATTATGCTGTTTGACTTTCAATTAGACAGCCTCTATCAGACAACTGAAAATCAAATAACCAAATAAAGAAAATGCAAATTATTCAAAAGGATAAGATACTAGTTAGCATAAAACATTTCATCAATATTCCACTTCAACTACTTCCTAGATGGGTGCACATAAAAAGGTTCATATGTACAAAATATACACATAGATTTGTTCACATTTGGTGAGTGGAAGAAAGCTACTGAAAAAAAAAAAGCTGAGGTGAGAGATTAGTTGAGTAAAAACAATGTAAGCAGAGGGGTTTGAAAATTCATTCATTCAACAAATATCTTAAAGCTGTTTGATGTCAGGTGTTTTCCCAGCTGCCTGGCCAAGGACAGTGACTAAGACACAATCCCTGCCCTCAAAGAACTTTGAGTCGAAATGAGAAGGGGGGGGTTGATGCTGATTTCATCATGAATAGTTCACACATTTCTTCAACGGGCGAATAATACTAGTTCATTTATTTTATATACATTCCCTCAAAAAAGTTGTCTTTCTGTCCCAAATAAAAACAGGAACCAAGGGGCCTTAAAAAGCAACCACTGACAATTCCAATTGTTCACATTCTCCCGCTCCCCAGGGAATGTTACATCTCGACAACTGACTAAACCTTTGAAACCAGAAACAAAACCAAGACTTTATATCTATGGTAAGTAACGGAGAGCTGATTCCACATTCTCTAGCCTCTTCTTTAAACCTTCCTTTGAAGCAGTGATGCAGTGGTTACTCTCAAATGGCTGCCTACAGTTCCCAAAGGACTCAGGTCAATTCGTTTTGGGGGGGGGGGGGCGGGAAGGCGGACATTAGCTAAGGCTGCGCACAGTCCTCAGCAGCAAGCAGCTCCACAGGTTGGCTCCCCTTACTGTGGGACAAGCCGGGCCACTGGCTGCACTTGACTTTCCTCTACCTCCCACCAGCCCCACCCACTACCACACACAAAACTGACAAACCCAAATACCTGCCTCTGAGTGTGGGGACGCAGGCGGCCACAAACACAAGGGGATGGAGCTTCTACACAGGGCCCCAGCTTGTTGCTGTGGCTGCTGCCGCGGCCGCTACTGCTTAGTGTACCAGACCCTGCATTTCAGCTGCTTCTACAAAAGAAGCCGCTCCTCGAGCGCCGGAGTTGCCCTTTGCCCGCTAGCTAGAATCCGCCGAAATTTCCAGCTCGGAATCTGGCTAGGAGCGTGAGTCTCTCTCCACTGACAGCTCCCAGCTCTCCCCGCCCCACCCTTGATTCAGCCGGGCCATTTCCTCTGACCTCACAACTTCCACGACACAACGTTGAGGAAAGACCCAGACGTCCAGCGTTTTGCCCCTTGCCCAAGCTGGTGACAAAATGTAGACACCAAGGAAGAAGTGCAGGGGGATTGGACTTATTGGTTAGGGAAACAGAAGACGGAGAGCGTGGTGTGGCTGCGCACAGGAAGGGGGAGACAGAATTTGGAGTTAAATCGGTGGAACGCTCAGGCGTTTGCTGGGGACACCTCGTTGGGTCCTTTCTCAGTGCTGTCGTGTGCGGGAGCGTGTTCCCAACTGCTCCGGCCTGAGGCTGCCCGAGTGTGGCTCCGCAGGTAGCTCTGTCCACCGATTCATGTGAGTGACGCCCACCGAGGGTCCCGGGTAGGCTGGTTGAGTTCGAAGGAGTCCCCCTTCCCTTACTCGACTTGGCGAGATGGGACCTGGCCTGCCGAAACTAGTGGGAAATACGCTCATCCCAACACCAGGCTAGAATTTGAATTCATTTCCTTAATACATGCCTCGTAAATAAATAAATAAACAAACAAAAAAGAAACATTCACGAAAAGAATAGTTTTAGGTCTGTTTTCTATATTTTGGCAAAGGTTGCAAAAACACCCCTGGAGTTATTGCCGGTTACCACTGCTATATAATTTGAGTATCTCTGGGACTCATTGTTCTCAGAATATTTAATCTTTATTATTTACCTTTTTAAAAATTCTGACTTTTGACACGTGTTTTAAATCCTAGTAGGAGTTTTAAGATAGTTCTAAAAAGTACCACGTTATGTAGCATGGTAATAAAGATGCTCTCCATATGGGGTGATTTGGCAGGTTACGAAGCAAATGGAGGAACGAAGATTGGAAGGTTAGATTAGGAATTGACGGTGGGGGGAGAGAAAAAAGTGATTAAAATTACTATAGTTTATTGGGCGCCTGGGTGGCTCAGGTGGTTAAGCGACTGCCTTCGGCTCAGGTCATGATCCTGGAGTCCCGGGATCGAGTCCCGCATCGGGCTCCCTCCTCGGCAGGGACTCTGCTTCTCCTTCTGACCCTCCCCCCTCTCGTGCTCTCTCTCCCATTCTCTCTCAAATGAATAAAAAAAAAAAACTAAAAAAAAAATTACTATACTTAATTAATCCTGATGTACATGCTTTTCTCATATTTACTTTTCTGAAATTGTCATGCATTTTATAATTGTCTTAAAATCACTATGAGCTAAGTGGCACTTGTGACATAGTTGTCAGTGGCCCTACTTGTGCATACTTGGTCATAACTGTCAATATTGTCATCAGTTCAGTTATGTGTAGTGTTAGTATATAGTAGTTGACTTTAATCTCCATTTTAAGTATCCTTTATATGATGAATTACCATTAAAGTGAAAAGTTAATGTGTATGCAGAAATATAGGGAAACAAAAGAGTTATATAAGATAAAAATAGGGCTAAATTTAAAAGAGATTTTTCAAATAATACAGGATGTGTGCTTTTTTTCTTTTCTTTTTTTTTTTTTTTTTAAGATTTTATTTATTTGACAGAACGCAAGAGAGGGAACACAAGCAGGGGGAGTAGGAGAGGGAGAAGCATCTTCCTGCCGTGCAGGGAGCCCGATGCAGGGCCCTATCCCGGAACCCTGGGATCATGACCTGAGCCAAAGCAGATGCTTAACGACTGAGCCACCCAGGCGCCTGTGTGCTTTTTTCTTAATGGTACATAAAATGACAGAGCGTCTTATGATTGGAGCCATTTTACAATTGATAGCATCTTAGATTTGATGAAATACAATACTTATGGCATCTAAGAAGAATATAAACCTTTACCTAATTGAAGTTCTGAAACAGTGAAATCAGGTGTTTTGGAAAGTAGAGAGACACTTCCAAATTTTTGTAGAATTCCTATATTATAAAGGAAAATTGACAACCTGCACTTAAATCTTCCATTTCAAAATAATAGCTTATTTGTTTATATTTGGTCCCTAACATTGAAAACCTGGGGCAGGGAGTTTGCTATTTAAAAGGAATTACTGGATATAAGACTGATGAATCACTGAACTCTACCTCTGAAGCTAGTAATACACTATATGTTAATTAATTGAATTTAAATTAAAAAAAGGAATTATTGGCAATTTAGAATCAGAGTGGGGAAAGACTACTGAGGAAATTGCTGAGATAAAGGGAAGCCATTTGGAAATGACAGAAATCTCAGAAATAGCCTTTTGTATATGTTTTAATGATTAAGATGTCTAAATTCATGTATTTCATAAAATCAGCCTCAGCTTTGATTAGTGGCATCTTACAATGGCTTTTTAGGTCTAATGAAATATAATGAATATTGTGAACAAAATTAATGTTAAGAGGCAGAATAATTTAGATAATACTTTTCAAATTCTTTTTGTCATAAAAATAAAGTCATTTTTTTTTTTAAAGAGTTTTTATTTATTTATTTGACAGAGTGAGAGAGAGAGAGCACAAGCAGGGGGAGTGGCAGAGGGAGAGGGAGAAGCAGGCTCCCCGCGGAGCAAGGAGCCTGATGCAGGGCTCGGTCCCAGGGTCCTGGAATCATGACCTGAGGTGAAGGCAGCGGCTTAACTGACTGAGCCACCCAGGCGCCCCAAGGTCATTATTTTTTAATTTAGTAAAGGAAAAAAAAATCTAAACTATCCAAGAATTCTTATTATCCAGACAGAATTAACATCTCATGGACTGTTTTCTCTTTTTTTCTCTATGTGTTTTATATTTGTAATTACTGTGCGTGCAGTTAAGTATTATTTCTCTGTGTAATTTTTTTCTCTATGTGTTTTACATTTATGATTACTGTACATGCAATTAAATATGTCTGTTTTATCTCCTAATCATTAAATAAAATTTAGTGCAGATTAAGCCAGTATTCCCAAACTCTTTTAGAGGATACTATTCTAGTAAATGTTAATAGGTGTTCCTTGGTTAGGATTCTGTGGTTAAATACATTTGGAAACTCTACATAATTATGTCTTTTATAGAAATTATAGCTTGGACATTAAAAGAGCTAACTCCAGAATCAGACGGTAAGTTTTAATCCTTTTATTTACTAACTAGTCATATGACCTAAGGCAAATTAATTTTAATTCAAATTTTCTTCTGTGTATAATGGAAATAATTACAGTATTCATGGGTGATCTATGTAATGCATTCAGCCAGCCCATAATAAATACTTTGCAAATTTTATCTGTTATTGTTTTATTAACATTATCATCTGTGAGAAACCCTAAGTCTATTAGCACATTGAAAGCTCTGAGGAGACT
The DNA here is from genome assembly GCF_054177405.1 of Leptonychotes weddellii. Lineage (NCBI taxonomy): Eukaryota > Metazoa > Chordata > Mammalia > Carnivora > Phocidae > Leptonychotes > Leptonychotes weddellii. The sequence continues at coordinate 99,435,746 of NC_138370.1, forward strand.
AAGGGAACTTAAAAGAAAATTCAACAGATACTCAATGTAAAGTTGAAAATCACTATGGAGCAGTTGGTGCATAATAATGAAATGAGCACTAGGTTGAATGGTGCAAGATCTGTCTGAGCTTTAAGCTTTAAGTTGTTACTAAACTAGCACTGTTGCCCTAAACATAACCTCATTTAAATTTGTTTTTCCAATTTACTGTGTTTCCCTCATTTGTCTGAAAGCTTAGTGAGTACAAAGAACATGTTTAATTTTGCTCTTTACTATAAACCCAGCACATGGCTCAAAATCAGGAAATATAAGTAAAATTGCAGTCGTGAACTTAAATTTTTTTATAGGGGCCTGGCAGGTAGCGTAAATGGCAGACAACAGGGAGTTGTGCAGT
>NC_138370.1:99436627-99516525 GCF_054177405.1 Leptonychotes weddellii
CATTGACATCTTCACAATATTTGTTCTTCCAATCCATGAGCATGGAACGTTTTTCCATTTCTTTGTGTCTTCCTCAATTTCTTTCATGAGTATTCTATAGTTTTTTGAGTACAGATCCTTTGCCTCTTTGGTTAGATTTATTCCTAGGTATCTTATGGTTTTGGGTGCAATTGTAAATGGGATCGACTCCTTAATTTCTCTTTCTTCTGTGTTGTTGTTGGTGTATAGGAATGCCACTGATTTCTGTGCATTGATTTATATCCTGCCACTTTACTGAATTCTTGTATGAGTTCTAGCAGTTTTGGAGTGGAGTCTTTTGGGTTTTCCACATGAAGTATATCATCTGCAAAGAGTGACAGTTTGACTTCTTCTTTGGCAATTCGGATGCCTTTTATTTCTTTTTGTTGCCTGATTGCTGTGGCTAGGACTTCTAATACTATGTTGAGTAGCAGTGGTGATAGTGGACATCCCTGCCGTGTTCCTGACCTTAGGGGGAATAAAATAAGTATCTTATAATCATTTGAGAGGTATAAGAAAGATACAGATAAAATACCATGGCGATTCATTGAGAGGAGAAATAATTTCCATCTCAGCAGATCAACTTAAGGTTTTGTGGAATTATTCATAAAATGAATTCATTAGAAATTTAAAGTTAGAAGTTTGATACATTTTATAGAATGTACTGTTTATAAAGGCTTTGTCTTTTTTATTAAATAAAGTGGCTTACCTTTATGAATTTAGAAGACAGAAGACATGAACAGCGTTTTAGTCTGATAGGAAGATATTTTATACAATAATATGATTTCTTACCAATTCCTTTGTATTTACCATTGAATTTCCTGCTAAAAATTTTCATGTACTTTATAAATAGAAATTTTTATCTTCAGTGAAGTATACTGAAATTAACCTATGCCAAGTTTCTATAACATCTATCACCAGAATACAGTAAAGTACTGAGAGACAAAAAGAAATGCCTCTGTAATAAAAACAGTTATTAGTTACCTAATCAGGAAAAGATGGAGAACTCAAATGCACAAAATAAGATATGGTAATGGAAAAATAACTAGAGAAGTAGAGAACATTAGAAGACTCAATAAATTATTTTTTGCTTAGTTCTGAGCAAATTTGTAAATTAGCATAAAAGGAAGGGAAATACAAATTACCAAAACTTAATCCCAAAGAAAATTTTAAAATCTAAAAACACCAGTTATAGAAATGTAGAAGTTGCCTCTCCCCACAGAGATACCTGGATTAGACTCACAGGCAAATTCTACCAAACCTGTAATGAATGCTTAAATTTGTTGCCATTTAAATTATAATACTATACATTTCAAGGTTATTTTTAAACAAAAGCTTGCAGTATCTTTTATTTTTTTGAGAGATTTATTTATTTATTTATTGAGAGAGAATGAATGAGACAGAGAGAGAGCATGAGAAGGGGGGAGGTTCAGAGGGAGAAGCAGACTCCCTGCTGAGCAGGGAGCCCGATGTGCGACTCTATCCTGGGACTCTAGGATCATGACCTGAGCCAAAGGCAGTCGCTTAACCAACTGAGCCACCCAGGCACCCACAGTATCTTTTTTCATAAGCTAGTATAACATTAATCCTGGTCTTCCCATAATTACCACATGAAATGTTTAAATATAAATCCTACTCATATTTGATTATCTATTATTATTATATAGTATAAATATGTTATATTAATATAAAAAATCCTAAGAAAAGTTAACAAAAACCAGAAGCATATAGAAGATACTATCAAGTGTGGTTTATTCTACCAATATACAGATGGCTTAGGAAATATATAAATATAATTTAATAGGATAACATATCAGAAGTAAATGATCAAGTAATCATTTCTATGGTTTCTTAAAAACATTTGATAGATTTATTGTAACATTCTTGATTAAATTCTTAATAAAAAGGGACTATGTGAATATTTCCTTAATGTAGTGAAAATCACCCATCTATCTATATCTGCCTGTTAGTAGATAATTGATTTCAACCCAGAAGTTAGTAGGTTTAAAACAAAATATTTATTAACACCACTATCATTTGCCAGTGTATACTTGCTACTAATGAATGCACTTAGACAAGGAAAAGAAATCAGATATATATATAATATATATATCAAGTGGAAAGAAGATAAAATTTTCATTTTTAAAAGTGAAATTACTAGAAACAAAAATTCCAGCAATGCAAGGTTGGTTAAACATTAGGTAATTAATTGATTTATTTAAAATCATTAGCATATAAAAGGAAAAGAATCATGTTCTCTTTGTAATATATGGAGATGTTCAAAAATTTTCAAAATTATTCATGATTAACACAGAAATTTTTGCAAAGAAACTATAATGGTGAAAGGTTAAAAGTATTTTTAAAAGATGAGGATCAAGACAAAGATGTCAGCTATCACCAGTTATTTTCATATTAGCAGTTTTACCACATAAGGCAGCAAAAGAACTCAAAACTATAATTACAGAAAGGAGGAAACAAAACTGTCACTGTAAACAAATCAGTTAAGCATAACTGATTTGCTTATCTACAAAGACTACTCAAAAGAATTCTCCCATAAATGCTGAGGGTTTAATGAAGTTGCTAGATACAAAATTAATACAAAGAAATTACACATTAGCAAAAGAAGATGAAATACCTAATAAGAATCTAAGCAGGTATTTTATCTCTGAAAGCACCTCTGTGAAAGAAATATAAATCATTTTTAAAAGACATTATGAAAGGCCTAGATAATTATAGATACCTGCTCATATATTGTTAGATTTGGTATCAGAAAAATGCCAGTTCTCCCCAACCTGTTCTACATTTGATCTAATTTCAATAAAAATTCCAACTCTGTGTGTGTCAGAGGGAGAGAGAGAAAGGGAGGGAGAAAGAGAGAGAAACAACTTGACAAAATAGTTCTAAATGTAAAAAAAAAAAAAGTTCTAAATGTATACATATAGGACAAACATCTGAAAAGTACCTAGACACTCCTGCAGAGAAATTAAAAGGTGTGTGTGGGGGGGTTTTTTGTGTAGAGGGAGTCAACATTTTAATTTTTTATTTAAATTCAATTAATAAACATATATTATTAATTTCGGAGGTAGAGTTCAGTGATTCATCAGTTGCATATAACACCCAGTGCTCATTACATCACATGCCCTCTTTCATGCCCATCACCCAGTTACCCCATCCCCCACACCACTCCCCTCCAACAACCCTCAGTTTATTTCCTCTGATTAAGAGTCTCTTATGGTTTGTCCCCCTCTCTGATTTAGTCTAATTTTATTTTTCCCTCCCTTCCCCTTTGCTCCTCTGTTTTGTTTCTTAAATTCCACATATGAGTGAAATCACATGACAGTTGTCTTTCTCTAATTGACTTATTTCGCTTAGCATAATACCCTCTAGTTCTATCCATGTTGTTGCAAATGGCAAGATTTCAATTTTTTGATGGCTGTGTAATATTCCAGTGTATTTATACATATCACATCTTCTTTATCCATTCATCTGTTGATGGACATCTGGGCTCTTTCCATAGTTTGGCTATTGTGGACATTGCTGCTATAAACATTGGGGTCCAGGTGCCCCTTCGGATCACTACATTTGTAACTTTGGGGTATATACCTAGTAGTGCAATTGCTGGGTTGTAGGATAGCTCTATTTTCAACTTTCTGAATTACCTTCATACTGTTTTCCAGAGTGGCTACACCAGTTTGCATTCCCACCAACAGTGTAAGAGGGTTTCCCTTTATCCACATCCTCGCCAACATCTGTTGTTTCCTGACATGGTAATTTTAGCCATTCTGACTAGTGTGAGGTGGTATCTCATTGTTCTTGATTTGTATTTCCTTGATGCCGAGTGATGTTGAGCATTTTTTCATGTGTCTGTTGGCCATTTGTGCATCTTTGCAGAAAGGTCTGTTCATGTCTTCTGCTCATTTCTTGACTGATTTATTTGTTCTTTGGGTGTTGAGTTTGAGAAGTTCTGTATAGATGTTGGAAAAAGATGTGTATGTTTTGAGAGGACTTGTCTTAGCAATTATATGCAATTATTTATATAATGTTATAGACTTAAGATAGTATAATGGTACAGTGTCAGACAATTTTACTAGTGGAACAAAATAGAGAGCCAAGATGCAAATCAACATGTAGGTAGAGATTTTATTTGTGGTAGAAGCTGGTACTATGGACTAGTTTGGGGGGGAGATAGAGTTTTCAATAAATGGAATAGGGTTCAATTGATTATCCATGTAGGAATGGCACTTCCAAAATGTTCTTCAGAGTTTGGTCAAATAAATTAAGTGCATTAATACAATGAAATTATTGACAGTTTTCAAAGAGAATATGCAATTTATAGTTATTTTTATAGAATGATCTCTAAAATATACTTTAAGTGAAAAAACAAATGTGTGCAGGGTAGTATGTATAGTATGCTGCCCTGTGGGGCAGTGGTGATGGATGGTCAAGTTTATCTATATCTGTAAATATGTATGGGTGCCTGAAGTACAGAAATGGGAGAGAATCTTAGTTTTCAATTGACGTATCTTTAAAGATTTTGACATTCCTACTACTCAAAAGAATATGTACTATTTTCCAAGAAAAAAAATGCACTTTAAATAATAGCTAAGTGTAAGGGGAAAACAGGTAGTAAGAAGGAAAGGAAAACATCCGAAACAGAATACTGCAAGACGGCAATGTGTTAAAAAGAGAGGAAAGCAAAGAAAGGAATTAATGCTTCAGAGAGACACAATAGTTTTAAAATTATTTGAGACGCATATGTATTTTTCTCTTGATTTCTGGACATGAAGACCTGTATTATGATGGTTAGTTTAGAATTCTTCCTAGCGAAAATTGTTAATTTAATTGCACTGGACTTTTACATAGATCTTATCATACAGATAGTAAAAATGTAGTACTACTTTTTCCCCCTTTGTAGTTTGTAGTAATTATTCATTTATTTAATATATCATTGTAGGTATCCATCATACTTGGCACCCGAGGTAATTGCAAAAGGAATTTTGAAAACCACCGATCATGTGCCAAGTGAAAAACCATTGCCTTCTGGCCCCAAATCAGATGTGTGGTCTCTTGGAATCATTTTATTTGAGCTTTGTGTGGTATGTATAAGGAAATATTAAACTAATAAAAAGAAATTGTGTGCTTATTAGAATAAGTTTTTCTGATAAGAAAGCTATTTAGTAATATGTTTTTGCTTTGTGGATTGACTAGATATAGGAATAAAAAGGCTTAAATCTCAATATGACTTGTTAAAAAATCCTGTTTGACAATTTATTTGCTTATCATTTTGGTATCTTTATAAGTGTTTGTACTTTACTAAGTATAAAGAATTTACACTGTACTACGTATAAATAATTAAGCGGTTCTAGAAAGGCTTACACTAAAGCTGCTTACACTCTTTGATATGTTCATGCTCTCCCTTTCTGTGGTATTCTTTTTTCCCTAAATACCTTCTTCTTTCCTGTTTTCTTATGTTTTCTACAAGACTCACTTTGTAGTTGAGTTGTGTTTTATGAGATCTTTCCCAGACATCCTCTATATTTATTAGGGCAAAGACTAAGCTGCTATTGAAAAGAAAGAAATTAAAAATGTAGTAGCTTAAAGAACATAGATATTTTTCTCCCTGATTTAACAGTCCACTTCATGCACAAACCTAGGCTATGGCTCCACCAATCTCAAATGTCTGGTTTCCGAAGTTGTTTCTTTATCGCCTTTTAGGCATAAGGGAAGGAGAGAAGTGAGTTCATGGTAACTGTTTAAGAAGATGATCTAAAAGTGCAAAATCAACCCTTTACTTTTCATTGGTGACAGTTTACTCATGTGGCTACATTGCATATCTGTGCAAGGGAGACTAAGAAATACAGTCTTTAGCTGGACACATAAATATTGAGAAAGAAGATGAGAATGGATTTGGAGGGACAACTAACAGTCTCTCAGCCCTACTTTCAAATACCTGCCAGCATTAGGTCCTTATCTTCCTTGCTCTCCTCTTCTATTATAGCATGTGTCACATTTGTGTACTTTACTTGGACATTGAGGTCTTTAGAAGCAGAAATTTTTTGTCTGTATTATATAGTTGTTAGAAAAATTAAATGAAATAATATAAAGTACTTAGTACAGTCTGTTACATAGCAAATCGTCCATCAGTTATCTTTTATTATGAATATTAAAATATTTTATGATTAAGAAAAATATTTTATGATTATTTAACTTTAATCATAAAATATTTTAATATTCATAATAACATGGCAGCTTTACATATTGGCACTGCTTTTTCTAAGGGAAAATGCCATTTTACTTTTCATTGATATGAAATGATGGCAAATCTCATTTTTGTTTAAAATCATACCCTAAATGAAAACTCTTATTGGAGGAATGCTTGGGTGGCTCAGTCGGTTAAGCATCTGCTTTCCACTCAGGTCATGATCCTGGAGTTCCGGGATGGAGCCCCTCATTGGGCTCCCTGCTCAGCGGGGAGTCTGCTTCTCCCTCTGCCCCGCCCCCTGCTTATGCTCTCACTCTCTCTCTCTCTCAAATAAATAATTAAAAAAAAAAAAAGAAAAAGAAAACTCTTATTGGAATGTGAGGTATAAGTAAGTGTAAATGCGAAATACACAGCTTTTCCTTTTTTTTACATCACGTATATCTATAAACTCTTTACTAATGATCAGGATATGTCTTCTATGAGTAATTCAATTCAACAAATGTAGATGACTATTTACTCTGTGTATAGCATCATGACAAATGCAACAAGAGGTAAACTGTGATTAAGACACATTGTCAAGGAGCTTATAATTTAATTCAAATCCATAAACTTTGAAGATAAACATAGAAGAGCTATGTGAATTCCAAGAAAGGAAATATTAATTTCATAATAGGGGATTCATGACATTTTAAGTGATACTTAAGTTTAGACAGTCTAGTTTTAGAATGGCATATTGAACATAAGCTTGAATCTTCCTCTACCTCATCAAACCTTTAGAATTGATATAAAATATTAAGATATAAGTTAATAGCACACTAACAACTAAAAAGGGAACTTTTATACGCTAGAAATCCTAGGAAATAGAGGAAAAGCTAACCAAAACAGTTTTGCTAGGAAATTCTTGCCATGTCACCAAGAGGCTGTACAGCCACTCTGCCACCCAGAAGTTTCTATAGTCCAAAAGATGTACAGGTGAGTACATATCTAAGAAATACCAAACACCTAAAGCAATACATCTACAATACAATACATGCTGCAAATACATATATCTGCAATAAAAAAGAAACAACAAATAGAAAAATTTACACCATTGAAAGGACTTTAAAATAAAAGTATGTGTTTTTTAGGAGATAAAGGAAACAATTCCATTTATGAAACAATTATAGAAACTATGAATCAAGAATATTTGCTGAAAAGAAGAACCAGTTAAGAATTTTCAGAGAAAAAAATTGTAACTCTTGAAATAAAGAACTAAATAGATGGCAGAGGAAACTAGACACACTGAAGGTAGAAGGTAAAGCTGAGTAATTCTCCCAGATTAGATCACAAAGAAATAAAGAGATTGAAAATATAAAAGAAATTTTAAAAGACAGGGAAGATACATCCAGATGTTCTAATATCTGTCATATAGTAGTATCAGAAGCCAAGAGTAAAGTTCTTGGTTTGAAAGAACCCACAAATTACTTTGCAGAGCAAAAAAAAAAAAAAGAAAGAAAGAAATTGCAACGTACAACAACAAATACCTAGAAATCATAAACTTTTAGGAGATAACCAATAATGAAATAATGGGTAACATTTATTAAGAACTTTTCAAAAGTCAGGTATGTTGCTAATCTCTATTATACTCCATACTCACACCAGTCTTATAAAATTTATCTAATTGTTATCTGTAGTTTACAGATCAGGAAATTGAGGTACAAAGAAATTAAGCAACCTGTCCTAGTTACATAATAGTAAGTACTTGAGGAGATTTGTACCCATCAACTATACCCAAAGCTGTACTCTTAACACACCAAGCTGCCTTTACTAAGCTCTGATGACTTTATCAGTGTTAGTGAGAAAATCTTAAAATGTGTCAGAGAGATAAGACGTACTACCTACCAAGAATGAGATTGGCGTTAAACTTCTTACTAGCTTGGTTTTAAGAAAACAGTGGCACAATGCCATCAAAGTGCTAATAGAAAGTAATTTGAATTTTGAATTCTTTAACTCACAAAATTAACATTCAGAAGTGGGAATGAAATAAAGGATATATATAAAATTTTGATAGCCATGAAGAAAAAAATTACTAGTAGGGAAATCAGTCAAAATCATATGATCTTATGATATCATCAATCATATCATATCATCAGTATGCCTGAATAGACAGTATATTCACCATATTGTAAGTAATCAAATTGAACTGTTGTGTGTGTGTGTGTATGTGTGTGTGTGTGTGTTCATCATAGGTAAATAAATAGTAAACACTTAGAATGAAAAGATATCTTAGAGTCATATCCTAGGAGATTTTGAATGCTAAACTGAGAAGTTTATATTTAGTTATATAAGGTATGGGGGACCATTTAAGTTTTTAAACAAGATATTGATAAAATCAAACCTGTATTTCTAAAAGATTAATAAGATAGTGTAAAAAGTTGAGAGAGGAATGGCAACTTTTTTTTCAATGATCTCTCCATCTGTAGTTCTAGTTTCATAAATCTTTAAGAAATCTTTTTGCTTTCTCTTTATTAAAAAAGAACAGAGCCTTTTTTTCTCCACATAAAGACCAGGCTATCTTCTTAAGACTTTCCTTCTAAGTCTACTTAAAGGATCCTGTAAGTTTAATTTGTTTGTAAGAAAAGAATAATAGCCAACATTTATGAAGGAATTTTTATGTTCAAAAAATGTGAGGCACTTTTTTTACATTCTGTAATCCTCACTGCAACCTGTATGGTATGTACAGTTAATGTTCCAATTTTATAAATGAGAAAAGTGAAACTTAACGTGGTTAAGTATTTGCCCAAGTTATATAACATGTGGTCAAAAGTCCAATTTGGCACACAATAGTTGCTTGACACATAATTGTTGAAGTTATGACTGATTCCAGACTCTATTTTAAGCAGCCCCTGAAGCTGAATAATAAGGAAACAATTAAAATACAATGTATGTATCATAAATATACCAGGTGCTATGGGATCGCAAAGGATGGTTGTCAAATTCATTGTGGGAGGAGGAAGGAGTGTCATTGAATGTTTCTTAATGGAGACAGCAGATTACCCGGATCATGATATATAAGTAAGAATTACTTGGGTAAATGTAAAGATAATAAGAATCTTTCCACGGGTCATCTTAGTCTCTTAATCAAATAAGACTGGAATCTCTCTAGACAACCAGGTATATATAGGTCTCAAAAGTGAAGAATGCTTGAGAACAAACTAGAATGTAATGATCCTTAAATATATGAAATGTTTAAATCTTAAACTGATAATTTTTCTTTAGTGGAGCTAACTTTAAAAGTCAAATAAAACCTTTGAAGGAAAAAAGAGATACCTAATAAAATCATTTTCATCTCTGGGGGGAAAAATGCCTCCCTGAAAAAAAATGTAAATGTTAACACGAATTTCTTTTCCCATTTTATTCAGGGAAGAAAATTATTTCAGAGCTTGGATATTTCTGAAAGACTAAAATTTTTACTTACATTAGGTAAGTGTCTCACAAATGATTATGTTTGAACTACAAATATCACCTTTAGTAAGCATATACATTAAGAATGTGTTCTATAATAGTGAGTACACTGAAATATCCTGAATTTCTTTAATGTTCTAATGATCAGTGGTAAACATTAATAGGACAACTTAAGAAGTGCCTTCTGAAGTATTATTGTAGAGCTTTCCTTACTCATAAGGAATTATAATGTGGATAGATATTTTCTTAGCTTCATGATCTAGCCAAGTAAACTAAGTTGTGAAATCAAAATATGAGAATAAATATACTTCTCTGTAGCAGTTTACCTTCAGACAATATATCTTAAGTTTTGAGCTTTCTATTTGATGAATCATGTGTGAATAATGACTGAGAAGAATATTTTTCCTTATAAGAAGCTCATTTATTTTACATGTATATTAGATCCTAATGTGGTAATAAAGAAGAGAAAAACTGTTAGAGCACTTTCTGTGAAAGAGTGACAGATTGGTGTCCACGTTAATAGGGTTTACAAATAAGAATATGTATTGAAAAGTATCAACAAGTATCAAATAATAATGAATTATAAATATAATTACACAAAATGTTACCATATTTACAACATTTAATTTCAAAGATTGATAATAAGGCTTTAAGGAGTCTTAGAGATTTCTTAATATGGTCTACAGACTAAACTCACACTTTATTTTTTTAATTTTAATTCCAGTATAGTTAATATACAGTGTTATATTAATTTCAGGTGTACAATATGGTGATTCAACAATGTATAGACATTACTCAGGACTCATCATGATAAATATACTCTTAATCCCCTTCACCTGTTTCACCTGCCCCCTCCCTCCACCCATCTCCCTTCTGGTAACCATCAGTTTGTTCTCTATAGTTGAGTCTGTTGTTTTTTTTTATTTGACTCTTTATTTTTTCTTCATTTGTTTTGTTTCTTAAATTCTACATATGAGTGAAATCATATGGTATTTTTCTTTCTCTAACTTATTTCACTTAGCATTATACTCTCTAGATCCATCCATGTTGTTGCAAATGGCAGGAATCCGCTCTTTTTTGTAGCTAAGTAATATTCCACTGTGTATATATATACCACATCTTTGTTATCCATTCATCTATCAATGGACGCTTGGGCTGCTTCCATAATTTGGCTATTGTAAATAATGCAATAAATATAGGGGTGCATATATCTTTTTGAATTAGTGTTTTCATATTCTTTTGGTAAATACCCAGTACTGGGATTACTGGATCATATTTTGAGGAACCTCCGTCCTGTTTTTTGCAGAGGCTACACCAGTTTGCATTCCTACCAACAGTGCACAGGGTTCCTTTTTCTCCACATCCTTGCCAACACTTTTTGTTTCCTGTGGGGTTTTTTTTTTATTTTAGCCTGACAAGTGTGAGGTGGTATCTCATTGTGATTTTACTTTGCATTTCCCTGATAATGAGTACTATTGAACATTTTTTCATGTGTCTGTTAGCCATCTGTATGTCTTCTTTGGAGAAATGTCCGTTCATGTCTTCTCCCCATTTTTAGTTGGATTATTTTTTTTTTAAGGTGTTGAATTGTATAAGTTCTTATTTTATTTTACAGTATAGTTAACATACACTGTTATATTAGTTTCAAGTGTACAATATAGTGATTCAAGAGTTGTCTAAGTTCTTTATATATTTTGGAAACTAACCCTTTATCAGATATGTCATTTGCAAATATCTTCACCCATTCAATAGGTTGTTTTTTGTTTTTGTTGGTTGTTTCCATCGCTGTACAAAAGCTTTTTATTTTGATATAATCCCAACAGTTTATTTTTGCTTTTGTTTCCCTCGCCTCAGGAGACATATCTAGAAAGATGCTGCTACAGCCGATGTCAGAGAAATTCCTGCCTGTGATCTCTTCTAGGGTTTTTATGGTTTTGGATCTCACAGTTAGGTCCTTAACCCATTTTTAGTTTATTTTTGTGTATGGTGTAAGAAAGTGGTCCTGTTTCATTCTTTTCATGTGGCTGTCCAGTTTTCCTAAGACGATTTGTTGAAGAGACTGTCTTTTTCCATTGCATTTTCTTGCCTCCTCTGTGGAAGATAAATTGGCCATGTAAGCGTGAATTTATTTCTGGGCTCGCTCTTCTGTTCCATTGATCTATGTGTCTGTTTTTATGCCAGTGCCATAGTGTTTTGATTACTACAACTTTGTAGTAGTTCTTGAAATCTAGGATCATGATACCTCCAGTTTTGTTCTTCTTTTTCAAGATTGTTTTGGCTATTCAGGGTCTTTTGTGGCTCAATACAAATCTTAGGGTTATTTGTTCTAGTTCTGTGAGGTATGGTGTTGGTATTTTGATATGGATTGTAAAAATGTATACTTTAAATCCCCAGAGATGTGTGTACATTCTCCAAATTATGTAAATACAAAAGAGTAATATGTATATGTACATTACATATATAGGGAGAGAGAACAAGAGAATCTTCATCTTGAACCACTGCTTTATGTCACTATTTAGTGGCTATCTTCCAGTATCTGTAATTCAATTAATATTTAGTGTTTAAAGTCTTCATTTTTATCAAAAAATGTAAGGAAAGGTAACAAAGTCACAAGCTTTTTAATATTCCAAGTTCCAAAACTGCATAACACAATTTTTTAAAAGATTATATGAGTTCAGTTCTGATAGATAAGAAAAGTAGCATTAATTCATACAATTTTTCTGTTTTATAGATTGCGTAGATGACACTATAGTAGTTCTGGCCGAAGAGCATGGTTGTCTGGACATTATAAAGGTTTGTCATTAATCTGTTATTGAAAATGTATGTATTTTGTATACTTGAGATCTAATAGCAAGCTATTTTAAAGCTATGTTTATTTCTGTTCAGATATTTGTTTTTTCATAGAGTGACAAGCTAATATAAATTAGTATAAAGTCCAAATAAAAACTTTTTAGAAAAATCAAAATGTCCTAGAATAGCAAACATTAGAGTAAAATATATTTTTAAATGGGTCATTTTAAGTAATTATTTTCTTTTTTAAAAATGTTTTATTTAAGTTCAATTTAATTAACATATAGTGTATTATTAGTTTCAGAGGTAGAATTTAGTGATTCATCAGTTGCATATGACACCCAGTGCTCATTACATCACATGCCCTCCTTAATGCCCATCAACCAGTTTCCCCATCTCCCACCCCACTCCCTCCAGCAACCCTCAGTTTATTTCCTATGGTTAAGAGTCTCATGGTTTGTCCCCATCTCTAATTATGTCTTGTTATTTTTCCTCCCTTTCCCTTTGCTCCTCTGTTTCATTTCTTAAATTCCACATATGAGTGAAATCATATGATTGTCTTTCTCTGATTGACTTATTATTTAGCTTAGCATAATACCCTCTAGTTCTCTCCACGTTGTTGCAAATGACAAGATTTCATTTTTTTAATGGCTGCGTAATATTCCAGTGTATATATACATACCACATCTTCTTTTTTTTTTTTTTTAAAGATTTTATTTCTTTATTTGACAGAGAGAGACATAGCAAGAGAGGGAACACAAGCACGGGGAGTGGGAAAGGGAGAAGCAGGCTTCCCGCTGAGCAGGGAGCCCGATGTGGGGCTTGATCCCAGAACCCTGGGATCATGACCTGAGCCGAAGGCAGACGCTTAATGACTGAGCCACCCAGGAGCCCCTACATTCCACATCTTCTTTATCCATTCATCTGTTGACGGACATCTGGGCTCTTTCCATAGTTTGGCTATTGTGGACACTGCTGCCATAAACATTGGGGTCCATGTATGCCTTCGAAGCACTACGTTTTTATCCTTTGGATAAATTCCTAGTAGTGTAATTGCTGGCTCATAAGGTAGCTCTGTTTTCAACTTTTTGAGGAACCTCCATACTGTTTTCCAGAGTGGCTGCACCAGTTTGCATTCCCACCAACAGTGTAAGAGGGTTCCCCTTTCTCTGCATCCTTGCCAACATCTGTTGTTTCCTGACCTGTTAATTTTAGCCATTCTGACTGGTGTGAGTAAAATATATTTTTTAAATGGATCATTTTAAATAATTCTTTTCTTTTTTTATTTACCAGGACCTTCCCAAAAATGTGATAAATCTTTTGAAGAAGTGTCTCACCTTCCACCCTTCCAAGAGGTTGATAATATTAAGATTCAGAGATTATGCTGACATCTTTAATATATAAGTAGTTGGGTTTTTTTAATAATACTAATGGATTAAATAAGAATATTTACATATATATAGGAATACATATTGATCGCTAACAATATGTAATTGTTATATATATATAATTATATATATAATAATATAAAAGGATTTCTTAGAAGTATTATTATTTGTTTTCATTTGATGATATCACTGTTAGCCTTACAGTTGTCTTTCCTAAACTCCTTAAGTATATGATATTTGAAAATACTGTATTCTAATTAGTCTTTAGAAAAACATCTTTATCAATACATGTTAGGAAGAGTGGAATGGTAAAAAAAAAAAAAAAACATAATTTGGGGTAAACATGCCACATTAAGACAGGAGGAAGAAAACCAAAAGGTAGTATTTAGAATTTTAATTAAGATATTCAATAACACAGGTAGATCATGGTCAAGATAAAAGTAAAAAATGGAGATGTTCATATATAATACTCTTTGATAGATTATAAGATGCAAAAAGCACAAGAGGGAAAAAATTCAGCGTTTACTTACAGTCACTTCATTTTTATATACAAGTATACATCTAGACTCTACTAAGGAGAGTTTTACTATTTTCTGTACTGGTGATGTATTTAAGACTTTTAACTATCCCCTTGAATGTGTGCCATTATTCTAGCAAATTTCTTAAGGGACATTTTCTAATGTTTATTTTTGTGCCTTGGAATAATCAAACAAATTGCCAATCAATATTTAAGATTCTATTTATATTTCTCAGACACAAATCCATGTCTAAGTAACTTAAAGAAACATTGGTTTTGTTATGGTTGATTGCTGGTTATTTAGTGGCCAATTTGAGTTAGTGATAGTTCATTCAGTAATGCTGTAACATCATCCATGACACAAGTTTATAAGTATATTTTGCCATCGTTAATTTGGTTGGACCCACTGACAATAATGTTAATTGAAAATTTGGTAGATAACCGGGGAAATAATCATAGTTAACTAGACTAAAAGAAAAATGCACATGAAATATTGCAAAGTAGGATTCTTTTTTTCATATTGAAGCAAACATATTCTTATAAATGTAGGCACAAATGTTTCTAAACATAGATATATTAAACTCCACATCATAAAATATATTATCGATTCATATTTTTACAAAAAAAACTGATGTGCTGTTGTGTTTATTTAACTCAAGGATCAATGAACTCTTTTTGGTAAGGACCCGATAGCAAATATTTTTGATTTCATGGACCATACAGTCTCTGTCACAACTATTCAACACTGAACTTGTAGCTTAAAAGCAGCTAAAGACAATACTTAAATGAAATAGTGTTGCTATGTTCCAATAAAACTTTACTTTTGGATACTGAAACTTGAGTTTTGTATAATTTTCACATATCACAAAATAACAGTATTTTGATTTTTTCAACTATTTAAAAATCCAAAATCCATTTTTACCTCATGAGCCATACAAAAACAGACAGTAGGCGGATTTGACCCATGAGCCATAGTTTTCTGACCCCTGATATAAACTATATGCTAGCTCTTACCATTTTTTCTTACATTAATAAACTCTGTAGAAATTTGTTATTTTTCTTTTAATTTTTTCCAAAGCCATATGATTCATTTCATACGATATTCAGAAATAGGCCTACATCATATACTACAAAAGCCATGTATTATGAAAGTTTTGCCAAGTATCCTATCAGATTTCTCAATATAAGAAGAATATCCATATTTCCAATGCTCTTTTCTCATACCACTATTTTTGAAATTAGGTAAGGCACTGACTAATTTGGCAACACTGTGATATATGGAAGTTTTTATTTTTGAAAAGAGTA
Organism: Leptonychotes weddellii; assembly: GCF_054177405.1. NCBI lineage: Eukaryota > Metazoa > Chordata > Mammalia > Carnivora > Phocidae > Leptonychotes > Leptonychotes weddellii. Next base: position 99,452,292 of record NC_138370.1, read on the forward strand.
ATGAGACACACAGATCAGGGAATAAACATTAAAAGGTCAGCATTACACAGCAGTTTAAGAAAAAAAGAAAGTTGATCTACCCTGGTAAACATGAATTATAATTAAAATAATAATTTTCTACTAATTATAACTTTTTAAATAAGAAGTGATACCAAGAATTTCTAATGATGAAATTTGTATCTCATTCATACTGTGTGTTTTAAATTTTTCTCAAGGCCAACCGCAGCTGAATTAATGCAGGACAAGGTATTTAGTGAAGTGTCACCTTTATATACTCCCTTTACCAAACCTGCCAGTCTGTTTTCATCTTCTTTGAGATGTGCTGATTTGACTCTGCCTGAGGATATCAGTCAGCTGTGTAAAGGTAATGATAAATAAGACAGAAGACAATATGTTTTATTTTTAGAAAAAGTACCCTTATCCTACTTTCAGTTTTGCATTTACCAACAACATATATATTACATTAGTGAGGCTTTATGGATACCTGTATGGGAATTAAGAGATAATTTTGGATATGCTTAAAATATAACTACCTAAGTTTTTAATCCTTTATTTTTTTTTTTAAAGATTTTATTTATTTTTTTGACAAAGATAGGGAACACAAGTAGGCAGAGCAGGCAGGCAGAGTGAGAGGGAGAAGCAGGCTCCCCACTGAAGAAGGAGCCTGATGCGGGGCTCGATCCCAGGACCCTGGGACTATGACCTGAGCCAAAGGCAGACACTTAATAGACTGAGTCACCCAGGCACCCATAATCCTTTAAGTTTAAATTGCTTTGGAGCAAGAACTTTAAGAATTGAGGAAGTGGAACCAAAAAAAAATTTATTAGGCAAACCAAAGTCCTATTTTCATCTCAAATCTTAATGCCAAAATTGCTTTCTAATTCCCAGTGGAATTTCTACTACATCAACATACATAATATCCTGTTCTATATAATTTATTATAAATTATATCTAAAAATTGTATTATAGGTAGGAGTCCATACCATTATATTCCACATAGTAAGAGAATATCAGTTTTTTTCTTTTCATTCATCTATGAAGATTATAACTCTCAGAATGTGTGTTTTAGTGGCACCAATAATACTCTTACACTGAAGAGTTACGATGTAAGTCATGGCAGGAAATATTTACTAAGCATTCATTCAGTCAGATATTTTTTTGAGTTCCTTCTATGTTCCATGCACTATAACTTTCATACCAAATGGTGAGGCAAATAAAAATTTATAGTATAAATAAAGGTCAGTATGAACATAGTGCAGTGGAATCATAGCGTGCCTGAGACAATAAGAAAGACTCTTCAGAAGAGGCAGCAATTGCCTCAAGACATGAAGGATGCAATAGTTCGTGTTAGTTAACTATCAAGTGCTTTTTTCTGTCCTTATCCCTTCCTCACAGAGCCTGATATATCTAGTAACTGTATGGAATATATATCCCATATATCTCTAATATAGAGGGTAAAAATTCTACTTTTTCTCAAAGAAACTGAATGTACATCCAATATGTATATCTTCATTTCATCCTTTGTAGTTTATAGTATGAATATTCTTAAAGGTACTCTTACTGTGTTCTTCAATTATTATTTTTTGAGAATATCAGCTATTATTGCCTGTTGCTTTTTAATCAAAACAAAAAGTGTGATAGCTCTCATTCTTTTCCATTTGCCATTAATAGATATAAACAGTGATTATCTGGCAGAAAGATCTATTGAAGAAGTATATTACCTTTGGTGTTTAGCTGGAGGTGACTTGGAGAAAGAGCTTGTCAACAAGGAAATCATTCGATCTAAACCACCTATCTGCACACTCCCCAAGTAAGGAAAGAAAGTTTCTCTTGGAAATGAAAAATATTTAGTAATAACGTTTTTTTAAAATTTGGGGTTTCTTTGGTAGACATTCCAACTAAGTGATTATGAAAGCAACTGGAAGTCAATACCTTATTTTCTTGGCCGAGGCTTTTAATTGAAGAATTCACATTAATATTTTCATTATTTTTAATATTTTAATAAATAATTTGCTTTATGATCTATTTGAAGTAGACCCATTATTATGGAATATCTTGTAATAATTGATGTTCAATAAATGAAAAATGTACAAGTCAGAAAGAATAGTAATATTCAAGAGAGTTGATAAACTAGGCTAGAGTGCCTATCATAAGTACTATTTTTTATTTCCAATTACAATTGTAAATGTAAATGTACTCTTTGGCCTCATTGTCCTAGAGATCATTATGGTGCTAAATCACTGTTGTGAAAACTCTGCAGAACTGCATAAGATCTTGGACATCATCATATAAATTAGACAAAGTTAAATAACAGTACAACTCTAAGGATCAAAATTGTTACTGTTCCATTACTCTTTGTATTTATTCATAAAGATGTGAACCTAAATCTCTTGAGTTTCACCAATGCTTTAAATTTTTAATTTTAGACTTTAGGACTAGATTTGATCATTGTAGGTAACAATACAAATTACATGCTGATCATTTTTTTCTTCACATGTTACATTTTTTCGTTAATTATTTGGATAGAACACTGGGTCTCTACTTTTTCTCCCCCTTAAACTGATTTTTAAGTCAGTTATATTTCTGACACATTGAATTAAGCAGAACACCAGGAAATAAGATGATGGAAATTCCAAGGTATATGTAAATTCTCAAAATTAATTCTCTGAAATCCTAAAGAAATTTTATACATTTATTATTCACTATTCTTTCTCCTGAGAAGTTACTATCATGATTTTTCTTCTTTTATCATTTCTCACTCATATAAACTTCCTCAGGATCACATACACATATTGTCAAGAGAGTAATTTTAGCATTGAATCTGCATGAACAAAGAGAATAAATCATACTCTTGTATTCCTAAAATGCTTTGTATTTATATACTGTATTCATATGGACTCAATTTGTACTTAAAAATGAGAATTGTTTGGTGAAATATCAACCAGCAGTTGCATATTTTTAAATTAATCCGTGTAGTCTAAAATTTCTTTCTTTGATGAGAGAATGATGATTTAGAATAAATTTTATTTACTAGAAGAAGCAATAAATCAGATTTTGTGTGCTTGTTAAAATTATTTTTTTTAATCTCTTTTCAGTTTTCTCTTTGAAGATGGTGAAAGCTTTGGACAAGATCGAGATAGAAGCTCACTGTTAGATGACACCACTGTGACATTGTCATTATGCCAGCTAAGAAATGTAAGAATGGTATTTTGACAAATCTACCTCAGATTTTTTTTTTTAAATAAAACCTTACAGATATACATGAAGCCTTGAATTCCTCCCTAATCTCATAAAATATGTCAGAGTTTCTTTAAGGTATGTGCCCAGGAGTGATATTATTGGGAAATAGGATCTGTACATCTTCAGCTTTAATATATATTGTTCAATCATTCACAAAAGTAGTTGTATCTTTTTACCATTATTGGATAAGGTTTCTCATTTTCTATATACTTGGTAACACATGATATTATCAAATTTTTACAAAATTATTGCTCTAGAGGCACCTGGGTGGCTCAGTCAGTTAAGTGTCTGCCTTAGGCTCAGGTCATGATCTCAGGGTCCTGGGATCAAGCCCTGTTTGGGGCTCCCTGCTCAGTGGGGAGTCTGCTTCTCCCTCTCCTTCTGCCCCTCCCCCCACTCCTGCTCTCTCTCTCTCTCTCTCAAATAAATAAATCTTAAAAAAATTTATTGCTCTAAAAGATATAGAATAGTGTTTTGCTATAATACTAATTTTTAATTCCCTGATTATAATGCAGTTACAAATCTCTTCGTATTTCTTGGTAGTCTGTTTACCTCTTCTATATATTACTAGTTCATATCTTTTGTCAGTTTTTCTACTGGGTGCTTTCTTATTGATTTGAGGACTTCAAAAAATATATTCTAAATATGGAGTCTTTGTTGGCTATATGTAATGCATATATCTTCCAATCTGTGGCTTTTCTTTTAACTTTTGATGGTTTCTTTTAAGGAATATGATATTACTAGGCATAGGTTTTTCTTTTGGTATTTATCCCAGTTGATGTTTGTAGTTTCCTGGATCTTTGTTATTTCATGTCTTTAATTTTGAAAATTTCTGCCATTTTTACTTCCAGTATTTCTTTTGTTTCTTCCTTTCTTCTGATGTTTCTATAACACATAGATTACATCTTTTGATTCTTTATTAGAATTTTTACCTCCATGCTTATATTACCCACCTGTTCTTGCATGCTGTCCACTTTTTTCCTTAGAGCCCTTAGCATATTAATCAGAGTTATTTTAAATTACTGGCCTGATCATTTCAAACTCTCTGACATATCTGAGGCTGGTTCTGTAGCTTGCTTTGTTTCTTCAGAGTGTCTCTTTCACATTTTAGCATGCCTTGCCATTTTTTGTTGAAACCCTAACATGATTTACCAGTAAAAAGAACTATGGTAAATAGGCCTTACCTCAAGATATAGCTGTTTACTATTTGTGTAGCTTTTTTGTCAGAGGCTAAAATTTCCTCAACTATCCTTGTTCTTGTTTCCCCTGGTGTCTTTGGGTTTCCCTAGAGACCTTTTCTTTTTTCCCCCTAGAGACTTTTTAAAATAGGGTCTAAGGCCTGCAGCTCTTTCAGCTGGAATCCCCTTTTATATAGGAGCTCTATTGACATGGAGGTATGGTAGGGAAGGGAAGGAGTTCTATAATCCTATGGTTAGGTCTCAGCCCTTTAGTGAACCTGTGTCTCTGGGCTGTGACCTTCATATAAAGCTTCTCAGCTTCCCACCTTACCTTATTAGAGACAGGGAAACTAAAAGGCATCAGTATTGGGTATTCTTCTTCCCCACATCAGTGACTCGGGCTGGCTAAAGTCGGATATCCTCCCCTCCACCCCAACACATGCAGTTCTTTCTTTACTTGAATATAGCAGGGTCTCCTCCAGTCTGGCTGCCTGTTCAACAGATGCCCAAGTCTTTGTCCCATTGTGCTTAAAACCCTAGGCCACAATTATCAATATACTTTATTTCTAGCTTATATCCTTTCTCTCTAAGCCTAGCTTTGGGTCACCTATCATTGCATTTTTCTTATATTTTTAGGCTTTTCCTGTCATTTAATATTTTACATATTATGTAGGAGGAGGGAATTAGAATCTCTTATCTGCCATAATGCAAGGAATAGAGCATTTAAATATATAATTATTACTACATGATACACTAAACTTATAATCTCTTTGAAAAGAAAGAATGTATATAGTGGATGAAATAAGTAGCAGTACAAAGCAACAAACAATAAACTACATCTAAATATACGGTTTTGACTGATTTGATTTTACCCTTAATTTGCTTCTTTAAATATAATCCAAAGTATATGAACATAAGTTAAATGAATACAAGGCTTTAATTTTACTTGCTTAATGACCTTACATTCCCACTTTTGAAATTTAAAATACTTTTTTCTATAATTATTAAGAAAAAAGTTTATGTTGCTGATTTTAAAAATAATATGGAAACCAAATAATTTTTACCTTCTACTTTTCTGTATTTTTGCCCTTTTTGTACTTTTAATATGCTAAATTTTTAATACAAAAAAAGCAGAAAAGTTACTTATAATATCTATGACTTTCAGGACAGTAAAACCCAAATTTTAAAACAATGTGCATATTAAATAATGGGGTAAAATTTGAGAAAATATTATTTTTCTACTTAGAATTTTAATCCACAAAAGAAACACCTAAAAGTTTAGAGGCAAAATGGGATAAATCTACAGCACATCAAATTTTAGAGAAAAGCCAGGCATAAAATCAGTGTTTGCCAGAGTCTCAGTTGTGGGTAAACGATTTTTCTTTGGCTTTTAAAAATTCTGAGGCTAACTCATGTGGGTGAGTACACAGTAACTCTAATCAACAGAAGATCAATGCTGGCTACACACAGAGCTTGAACTTCTGTGTCAGTCCCCACCGGAGCAGGTACTCTGCCTTCAAGTTGGAACTTGAACTGAAGAGCAGAGCAGCAGGCAAGATGACAGTAACGTTAATCACCCTACTTAGGATGTGTCTATGATTTTACTTTACTATTGCCTGCCTTCTTATGTTTTTGAATATCTATAATCCTGGCAATGTTATTATTTGGAGTAACATTTATTATAATATGTTTGTGAAAAACAGAATGAAAAAAACTGAATTTTGTCAGCTGGTTTACCAACTGTTTGAATCATGCATGTTCAAAGTATGATGTGAGAAATTCTTTTGAATCCTTTTATTAGCACCTTACTTTTGTCTTAGTTTGTATTAATGTCAAGGCAAAAATAAATTGGACTCAAGTTTTAAATTAAGAGATGTGTATTAAAAAGTACCTTTTTATATAATCTTCACATAATTTTAAAAAGTTTTATCCATTTATTCAATTTTATACTAATTTTAGCAATTCTGCCTTGTGTTTAGAAAACTATCATAATAGGTGTCTAACATTTATGAGAAATGCCTGAAGGTAAAAAACCAAAACAACAGAGAATATTCTTTACAGCGAAACTTAATCACTGGAGGCATGGTGTATTTGCATGTTTACAATAAATGGATTTTAAATTCTGTTTTGTAGTTTCCTTGCTATATTTATAAATATATAATTTTACATCATTTTCCTTTTAAATAAAGATGACTGTTTCTGTCTCAGATCTTAAATATCATAAATATTTTCTCTTTAAATTCAGAGGTTAAAAGATGTTGGTGGAGAAGCATTTTACCCACTACTTGAAGATGAGTGAGTATATATATATATGTATATATATATATTCTTTTTACCATTATTTTTCTTTTCTGTTTCTATTAGATTGATAAGAAGCCTGCCTATTTTTTTGGAAAATTGTTTCCTAAGTAGAATACAAAAATGTGGTGTTCTGTTTTTTTTAATTTTATACATTTTGTCAATTTTTCTCCTTTTGTTTCTCTTTTATAGCCAGTCTAATTTACCTCATTCAAACAGCAATAATGAGTTGTCTGCAGCTGCCACTCTCCCTTTAATCATCCGAGAGAGGGACACAGAGTACCAACTAAACAGAATCATTCTCTTTGACAGGCTACTAAAGGTAGGATTCTAAAGTGTACGGTGAAAGAGTCCATATACAATCTTTATTTTTTTTTTATTTCATTGGTAATTCTTAGGGAATCTTGATGTCATGAGAACACTAATTCTTAGGACCTATTTTATCTGATTAATAATAAAAATGATACATGATAATAGTAAACAAAATTAAAAAGTAAAAACAAGATGAAGGAATCTATGCAAAACCACATTAGACAAAAGATATTTAATATCCTTGCTATTTAAAAAACACTTAAAAATCAATAGGGAAAAGGACTATCATTGAAACAGAAATGGATAAAAAACATAATAGAAATACAGCTAGTCAGTAAATCTATTCAAAATATGTATCCTTACTGGGACTGAAAAAAAATAGACTTTTTTTCCATATGGAATTAGCGAAGTGAGTAAATGCATATTGAAATTGGAACTCTCATTCTTCTGGAGTAAGTGTAAATTGGCTAAAGCATTCTATAAAGCTATTTTAAATTTTGTATTAAGAGCCTTTAACAGGTCTGTGATTCAACAGTCTTACACAATTCACAGCGCTGTACCTCTGAAACAAATAATCCATTAAATGTCAAAAAAAAAAAGAAGATAGTAGGAAGGGAAAAACGAAGTGGGGGAATCGGAGGGGGAGACGAACCATGAGAGACTTTGGGCTCTGAGAAACAAATTGAGAGTTCTAGAGGGGAGGAGGGTGGGGGGATGGGTTAGCCTGGTGATGGGTATTAAAGAGGGCACGTACTGAATGGATCACTGGGTGTTATACGCAAACAATGAATCATGGAACACTACATCAAAAACTAATGATGTAATGTATGGTGGTTAACATAACATAATAAAAAAATATATATAAAATAGAGAGGGATGGTTAAAAACAGTAGATTCAGCTCCTCTCTTTGATTGTATTATATAAGATTTACAGAGGCTAGGAAACTATTCCACTACTAACTTAATATGTATTAATAACATCAGGTAAAATAATTTCAGGTACTTGGAAATTTATTGCAAGTCACCTTCAACTTTATCACTGGTATATTCAGATCTATTTAGATTAAAAGAAGGTACTTGTTAACTTGAGGTATTTTTCATATCTTTTTTTTTTTACCTATAGGCTTATCCGTATAAAAAAAATCAAATCTGGAAAGAAGCAAGAGTTGACATTCCTCCTCTTATGAGAGGTTTAACCTGGGCTGCCCTTCTGGGAGTTGAGGTAAGAAAGAAAAGAGGTGGGGCACCTGGGTGGCTCAGTCATTAAGCGTCTGTCTTCAGCTCAGGTCATGATCTCAGGGTCCTGGGATCAAGTCCCACATCGGGCTCCCTGTTCAGCGGGAAGCCTGCTTCTCCCTCTCCCACTCCCCCTGCTTGTGCTTCCTCTCTCGCTGTCTCTCTCTCTGTCAAATTAATTAATTAATTAATTAGTTAATTAATTAATTTTAAAAATCTTAAAAAAAAGAAAAGATGTTAGAAGCTGATCAATGGTGTTAAGAAAAAAGGAAGAAGGAAAGTACTTTCTGAATATATATTTTCCAAGTTGTTAGGAAATTATATAGTAAAATTTGAGTTAAGATTATTTGGCAGTTTATAGTGAAAGCAATAGAAGAAAAGAATAGACTAGATAGAATAGAAAAATATAATTGAAGTCTTGTTAGATTTATGCTATTTAATATTTCATTTAATGGGACTCAGAAATTATCTTGATTATACATTTTAAAATCAGAATATTTTAATATATATTTCAGTTATAAGTATATAGCCCTGCTTATAAAGTATGTTCATTTAGAAATAGAACTGCTTATTTATAAGGAGAAATATTCCATTCTAATTTGAACCTTGTCAAAAATCATTAATATAATTTAGTGCCTTTTGGCATATCTATCTTACCAGAACCATGCTGCCAGGAGAAATAGCTACTTTGTCTTCTATAATACCTTATCTGTGGCAGTGAGAAGAGGCAAGGTGTCACATTATTAGAGTGACTTGCCGTACTAACAGAGACTTTGGTGACAGCAGTCATGATAATGGGCCAAATCATTGCCAATTTTTTTTCATTTCCTGTCAATTTCTTTGTCACCTGTCTTTCTATATTCTCTTATAGATATCTTATGGATATCCATCACCTATTTTTTGTGTGTGAATTCTTCCAAGTATTTTTAATCCTTTTACCTCTCTATTGAAAGAATTCCTTCCTTTATTCCTGATTTCTTTGGTGAAAGTCTACAAATATCTTTGAGTTTGGTTGGTTGCTTAATAAGAATGCCTGTTATTCCTACCATATGGTGATAATTAGTATTGTAGAACCATATAATGCTAAAATTCAAGAGGAATTCCAAGGTCAGGTTGTCCAAATGTCTTATAAGGTAGATGTACCAGAGATGATAATAGCATGTTACATCGGAGATTGAACTCTAAATTCCTAGCTCTTTCTCTACCATTACAGTAAACCAGAGAATTAAGAATTGATCTATGCCTGATCCTATAGAACATGACCAAAATTTGAAGTAGTTTATTCAGTTATTCTTTCTGTAGAGCTATAAATGGAAAATGTAAATAATCTCTTTAATCCCTTAATGATTCCATTAGGGATTCCACATGGAATTTCATTCTTTCATTTGTCCCAAACCTCTTCCTTCTGGTGCTGAACTCCTTTAAACAATTTTATTTTATTTTTGCTTTCATTTCCAATTTTACAGGAAAATTTCTCAAGGGATGACCCCCCCATTTTTTTTTAAATTTCTTCATGAAACTTACTATGTGTGAGTTGACAATGAATAGAGCACAGCAAGGCTGTGTTGTGTTGTGGGAGCTGGGAGATTAGCTAAGCATACTCATTAAGAGTCTTTTAACATATTTGTCTTCCTGTACGTGTAATTCAAATGACTGCCTTAGCAAAATGGTAAATTGTCACAGACTTCCATCACAGATTGTAAAAGATGTGAAGAATTTTCTAAGAGGATGCTTTGGGTTTGAATGTGCCTGTCTATAATTGGGTGTGCTTTCAAAGGTAGATGTTTCTAAGAACTATATTTTGTCTAAGTCAATAATTTATTAAGGATATGATAAATTAATATATCTTCTCTTATTTTTTGCAGGGAGCTATTCATGCCAAGTATGATGCAATTGATAAAGATACTCCAATTCCTACAGATAGACAGGTATGATTTAGATTTTCTTAAACAACCTAAGATAATTCTGCCAAATCTTTAAATTTTAGAAAGGCAAGAAGAATTTTCTTAATTATGAAACTCAGCAGCCATCATATGTATATGTGTATGCATAGCTCTTATTTTACTCATAATTAAGTTAGTGAGTTAGAATGCTTCAAAGGAGTTTAGACCAAGTAACTTTTCCTAATAATTGTACTTTTTTATCTGAAGAATTTGCCCTTTATTTAGACCAGGTTATAAAGGAAGGTTTTTTGAAAACTATATTAATATATACCTTTTCAATAGAAATGGTCTGCTTTTTTGTTTAAGTATACATGCAACTTTTTTGGTGTTTCCGGAGGACTATTATAAAATTTAAAAACTTCAGACACCAGGATTATGTAGATGGTCTATTCTGAAATTCAAGATACACTCTTTCCTTTTCCTTATCTTGAGATTTATTGGAGATCACTCTATTCCAGTTCCATCTTATTGTTTTGCTGTTTTACAGATTGAAGTGGATATTCCTCGGTGTCATCAGTATGATGAACTGTTATCATCACCAGAAGGTCATGCAAAATTTAGGCGTGTATTAAAAGCCTGGGTCGTGTCTCATCCTGATCTTGTGTATTGGCAAGGTAACATTTTTTTCCCCCAATTATTAAGCTTCTTTTTGAAGTATAAGGAGCATGTTGCATGACTGACAATTTAAAAAATTAAAACAAAATATCAAAATATCCTTGGCTTTGAGGAAAGCTGTTACTGGTTATCTGTTTTTAGAGAGAACATTTTTTTAACTTTGTCTAAATGCCTAGTGGATATCATTTAAATGCATGATATTTAATGAAACAATTTACCATAATGTTGATTAGGAAAGTAGGAAGAATATTTTGTGCTGTTGTAATCTCTGGGGATACTTTTTTTAATGCTTATGCAAATAATAAAATAATATTGTACCATAAATAATTTGGGGCTAGTTGATATTCTTGTCATTTAATGATTTACAACTTAGTTATCATGGTTATTAGGAATTGGAGAATAGGATACTACCCTAAACTGCTTATTATATTTGTTATTTCTCTTTTATTAAATAACTTTAATGTTCTATATCCTTGATTTTTAGCCCTTCTCATTATTTTTGTAGTCACTGATAAATTTATGAATGAGATGGCCATTCTTCCCAGTTCTATTTTTTAATTTGTTCTTATGAACAGTAGTTTTTATATTTTAAATCTCAATTTCTGGCCAAACTTAAAGCGAAGCTATTATTTTTCCTAGCTTTATCCCTTTTAGAGTTCTGTGTCTTCCTAACAATTATAGATAGATTTATGTGCCTTCCTTCAACATAACAACACATGAACAGCATTATTATCAATAAAAGAAATATGTAACATGTTTGTATTTTACTTTACAATTTTTGACAGATTGCTTTTCATCATCCCAGAGAAACTTGTAAGACAAATTTCCATCTCCAGGATAAGGAAACGTGCTTGGAGATGTTAAAATGATTGCCAAAATCACACAGGGTCAGAGATGAGACTATAGTTCAAGCCTTCTATCAATTTTACATTTTTCGATTACTGTATTTCTCTCTTTAACTCATAATAATAGATAATAATAACAATATCTGATTTGATTTGGGCATTTACTATATGCCAGTCATTATCAATTACTCCTCAAACTACCCCATGATGTAATATATTTCTGGATGAGTAATACTTATAATGCTTAATCTATGTAGAAGTAATGCAGGGAACTGAATAAGGTATGTATATACACTTATATTGATTTATATTTACTGCATTCTTTCCCCCCAACCCCTTCCCATCAGGTCTTGATTCACTTTGTGCTCCATTCCTATATTTAAATTTCAATAATGAAGGTAAGCCTATTTATCATTTAAATAATCATTGTACATATTTTTCTAAAATATTTTATTCAAAGAGGAAAGGTTTTTGTTTTTATTGTAAGGTTCTTGATCTCTTCCTAGTAGATACTGTAAATTTCTGTGAAATAATCCGTTAGACTCATTTTAGAGGATGTAAAAGGTTAATTTATTACTAGAGTTTCAATTGTAACAAGGCAGTGACTAGAAATTTAGGGAGTATCTGATTATGAATTCATCTTCTTTGGTGACCATTTAATGAAACTTTGGAGAAAATTTGACTTCTTTAGAGACTAGCTTTGGTCTATGTATACTTTCTAAACAGTTTGTAAAGAAATAAATAGTGGTCTTATATCTCCAAAGCTAATCATTTCAGTCATTCCTTAATGAAGACTTTTCTTGCTCTCCCTCTTAAACCCATATAGCACCTTGTATTTCTGGAAATTTATCTTGTGTATGTTTTTATATTTTAGTTGTTTATATACTAACATAGTAACCCTTTCTTTGGTTAGTAGCTTTTTTTAATGACAGGTTTTTTATTTTCTGTGCCCCTCTTTGTTTTTGTTTTTATAATGCCTCTTTTGTAGTAGGTTTTTCAAAAAATATTTGTTAAATTTTTTTTAAAGATTTTATTTATTTATTTGACAGAGAGAGAGAGAGAGAGCAGGAACACAAGCAGGGGGAGTGGGAGAGGGAGAAGCAGGGAGCCCGATGCGGAGCTTGATCCTAGGACCCGGGGATCATGACCTGAGCCGAAGGAAGACGCTTAACGACTGAGCCACCTAGGTGCCCCTATTTGTTAAATTTAATTGACTCTAATCACTAATGATATCACATCTAGAGACTGATACCCTATATAGCATGAATCTCTATAAGTATCTTGGATCTCCATCTTTTTCAAATTTTATTTCATGTCAGAATTTACAAAGATTTCAGGAATTGAGTAGAGATAGCATAATCCCAGAGAGCTAAAATTTCACTATTTGAATGATTTTTAAAATGCACTGTTTTCTGGGGCGCCTGGGTGGCTCAGTCGTTAAGCGTCTGCCTTCGGCTCGGGTCATGATCCCAGGGTCCTGGGATCGAGCCCCGCATCGGGCTTCCTGCTCGACAGGAAGCCTGCTTCTCCCTCTCCCACTCCCCCTGCTTGTGTTCCCTCTCGCTGTGTCTCTCTCTGTCATATAAATAAATAAAATCTTTAAAAAAAAAAAAAAAAATAAATAAATAAATAAAATGCACTGTTTTCTGACATCAATACTCATTAATCTAGCAGAGATTTTGCTATATGTAGTTAAGCACAGTCTATTATCACACATACTGATCCAAGAATATTAAGAGATCTGTGTTTGAAAGAACAATTTATGACTAGAGCTCCTAAATCCAAAGTTCTCATACTCTTTTGTTTGTATCAACAAAAATTAAGGATCTTGAGGTCTGTATGGCTCATTAATAATGACCAAATTTAGATATTTTTAAGTATAAAGTTCTGGTAATAAAAGTTTTTATTGTTGTGGGATAATGATTGCCACACTCATTCAAAACTGAAAAGTTACTAGGATAGTTATCTTTTATTGTCCAAAATATTTTCTGTTTTAAAGGATAGGTGGTTCTCCCCCACTTAATTTTGTGTTTCCATCAATGTTAATATGACTCTTGTTTAATAGTAGATTCAAGGATTGTGTGCTGAGTGACTGCTGACCATTTATCCCATTAACTAATTTGCTGTGTTTCTTTGCCTTGTTCTTTCTTAGCCTTGGCTTATGCATGTATGTCTGCTTTTATCCCCAAATACCTGTATAACTTCTTCTTGAAAGACAACTCACATGTAATACAAGGTAAGCAAATGTCTTTACTTGTCCTTTTACAGAGAAAGTGCTTATGTCAAAAATAACCAATACTAAATTAAATTTATGATTGTGACCCCATAAAATATGATAATAATCCATCGCTAAAACCCATAAAGAGACCATTAGGTTTAGTCTTTCTTCAAGTCCATAAAGAATTATGGTATTTTTCTAATGACCACTATAACCAAAGACAAATATGTTTTATAGGAAGGAAGTTGGTTTTCGCTTTTATGTTAATTTAGTAAAGCCATCCAACTTCAAGTGTCATGTAATGTCAACTTCTGAGAATTTATGAAGTTAGGTATTATAAGAGTGTATCTTGTATCTTATTGAGATGTGTTCCATACTTATTCATACCTTTGTCAGTGATGTTTATTATAGAATTGGCAGTATACTCTTTAAGATTCCAGCAAAATCCAAAATGAGTGGATTTAATAACACCTTGAATGATACCAAGAGATTTCAGAGACTATGTGATGCAAATAATTTATCAAATAGTGACCAAAACAAACTGAAAAGATTAAAGGTAGAAAATATTCAGGTAAGTATTTATGCATCACAAAAGGTGATTCCTTAATCTTTAGTTAAGTAAAGTCAGAAATAATGCTGTAATTTTTAAAGCTAACATGAACCCATAATTTTAACTGAGTTTTCATATATAAAGCCTGGAAGTAATCTTTTCCCAAATCTATCAGGTCTCTCTTAAAGCATAATGCCTAGCCAGAATCCTATACTTTAAGGAAGATGAAGCTATTTGGAGAATCCTTAAAAAAAAAAGCAATTAAAACAGAACTTCTATAATAATAAAAAAAGTATGATGACTAACATAACATAATAAAACAAAAAACAGAACTTATAAAATGAATTAGCTAGCTCTCAGAAGGCCATATTACATAGCTTCTATTATATTCATTTTTCTTATGGTTCTATATAGATTCCTATTTCAAAATACAGAAATGATTTACCTCGAAAAATTTAGTTTCATTTTTCTGGTAATTGTTTTATAATACAGATGAATGTGTATATTTTATATTGATAATGAATTTCCAACTTGAAAAAAATGAGTTTTTATACTTTTTAGCTGCAAACTTTTTAAATACACTTTAAAAAGGCTTATTATACAAATAAATAAGACAAGATCTTGTTTCATATAAGTAAAAGAGAAACCATAGTGTCCACAACATGAATTTGGAGGGACTTAGTCAGAAAGGCCAAACCACTCTTAATTTGTTAATCAGTAATATATTTTAACATTTAATATTGTAATTAAAAGACTATACAATTATTTAAATTTTATTTTTATGTCAATAATTTTCTCATATTGTAACTAAAATACTATACAATTACTTAAAGCTTATTTTTGTCAATGTTAATAATTTTCTCACTTATAATTTCTATAAATTTGTGTTTGAAATCTTGAATTGGTAACTAATCTTAAAACTTTTCAAAGCTACAGTAAATGTTCTTTAATTTTATGATGAAAAATGTAGCATGTATATTTTCCCAAGAAACAATAAACAAGGTGTCTTATTTGTTCAGTTTTTGTGTTGACCACATATTATATAAGAAAAAAAGTTTCAAAAAAAAAATGAAAGAGAAAAAAGCAATTTCAACAAATGTAGTCTTTCAGTAAGTAATTGTTCTGCACTGACTCTAAGCCAGGCACTACTTAATAGAAGTTCCTAAGGTAAATAACACTCAGGCCTTTTCCAAGGGATTTCATAGCCCAATATAGGAAATAAATATGAAAATAACTATTTATACGCCAATGAAATAAATATACATACTACTATATTAGCACAGAGGAAGAAGTTGGGGAAGTTATTTTGTGTTTTTTCCAAATTTTCTTTTCTTTTTGGTAGCAAAGGGAAGAGATAGCATGTCTAGAAAGGTTTCATGAAAGAGGGGATATTTATTGATGAATTTGAAATTTGAGTAGGAATTTGCTTGGCAAAAAGGGAGAAAGATATCCTTAAGACAGAACAAGGAAGAGAACTGCAGTAAAAAAGTCCAAAATAGGTTGATAAAATAACCAGTAGTCAAATCTGATGCCTGAAGTTCAAAAAAAGAGCTAAAGAATGAGGTGAAACAGGATGCTGATTATTGGTTACTAAAGTTTATGGAAGAATAGTGGTTTATTTTTCTTCAAAATGTTTATTTTACGCTTGGAATTAGAAATATTCAGCTCTCATTTTATTGTTTTCCTTCTTTGTGTGTCCTCCCCTCCCCTTTTGTTATATAGTATTTTAAGCTTTAAACTTCAAAGTGACACTGATTTTTGATTAGTATCAATAACACATGCACACTTTTTCCCCCATAAGATTTGGAAAAGTTGTTTATCATATGAAACCAATCAACTCAACAGCTAATTGCAGAATTGCATATTCGTTGAGTCATTGAATTGTCTCTACAGAAACCAAAAGTTTCGATGTTAGATAGCAATTTTAAATGTTATTTGGAAAAAATACTTGTTTTTATAATTATAAATGGATAGAAATTGGAAGTTTTTATTTTAAATTTTTTCATAAAATACAGTATTTACATATTCATAAGACTCTAAAATGCTTTGCCTCTTACAGAAGAAACAAAAATTCTGTTTAATCAAGATATCCTGTTTTGTTTGTTTGTTTACCATGATCCTATTAACTTGTTACTGCAGACATTTTTAAAGAAGATAAAAAATTTACTTCTAGCCTAAATGAATATTCTTTATCATTTTTGGCACTATCAGATTATCCCCAGTAATGTTACTATTGAGTTGATAAAATATCAATACACAGGAATGTAAAATATACTGGTTAAACAGCTCAGAGTTGGACCTCTAAATTAAGATTCCTAGAATTACTCTTAGAACCTTAGAGTAACAGTTGGATTGAAAAAGGTGGAGGAGTCTGAAAGGGATAGATTGGTTAGAGTTGCAGAGATACTGGAAAACAGGCTTATAACTTGCAGAACAGACATACTTTAGGCTATTGAAGAGAAAAAAGGCAACTTTAGGCCAGTGAAGAGAGGCAGCCATTTAATTATTAAGAATGGGAACTAACCCGGGCGCCTGGGTGGCTCAGATGGTTAAGCGTCTGCCTTCGGCTCAGGTCATGATCCCAGGGTCCTGGGATTGAGTCCCGCATCGGGCTCCCTGCTCCTTGGGAGCCTGCTTTTCCCTCTGCTTCTCTCTCTCTCTCTCTCTATCTCTCATGAATAAATAAATAAAATCTTTAAAAAAAAAAAAAAAAAAGAATGGGAACTAATCCTTTGTGGAAAACCCAACTCATTTTTCAGTTAAGAAAGGAACAACCTAGAAAACCTGCCTATAAACTTTTAAACTATACTTCAAAGTCATTCTGCTGTATGTTGTTCACCAAAACAGCAATTGGAATTTTGCTACAACTTCAAACATTCTTGTACTGTTTATTTATTTTTTTTTAAAGATCTTATTTATTTATTTGCCAGAGAGAGAGAGCACAAGCAGGGGGAGTGGCAAGCAGAGGGAGAGGTAGAAGCAGACTCCCCACTGAGCAGGGAGCCCAATGCGGGGCTCGATCCCAGGACCCTGGGATCATGATCTGAGCCGAAGGCAAGCCGAAGGCAGACGCTTAACCGAATGAACCACCCAGGCGTCCCTCTTGTACTGTTTATAAAACTAAGGCATATTCACACTTGGACCATTGGAAGATGTGGTTCCTACAAGTCAGAAAGGGAAAGGGAGAGAGAAATACCATATAAACCTAGGAAATAAAATTGCATGAAAAATTTCCCAATATTCTGTTTTCCTGTATATGTTTCTAAATCCTTTGGGGAAAAGGATGATATCTTCTTCTCTGTAATTCTCTAACATTTAATGTAGTGCATCACATAGCTAGGATGGCTATATAACTAAACTGGGATATTTTTCAGAGTTTAAAAGCACACTAACTGCACCAGACACTGAGCCTACAGGTGGCAACTGGAACTCTCCATGTAACCAGGATGTATGGTCACACTGCACATAGACATTCAATAAGTTTTTGAGGACAGAAAGAGGAAGGAAGATAGACTAAAGGTGGAGTCTAAAGGACAGCTGTCAAAATGCGAGTATAATACAAATCTCCTTTCTCATCAAACGATAAGAAAGAGAGAGGAAGAATATGCAATTTCACCAAAAGGGTCATGCATTTGAAAAAACAGTACATTGCTTGTTTGGGGTTGAATATACATCTTTGTCATGGATGGCTTTAATGATAGGATATTGGGAGATAGTAGGAAATACATTGAACTTACGGCCTTTGCTGTTTTCAAGAAGTCTTACATCATGTGACTAAAGAGATTTTTCCTGAGACTGAAAATGTCTGCCTTTACTATTTGAGTTTGTAGATTTACTGGAGCAGGGTATGTGAGCCGAAAAGAAAATAGCTGACAAGTGTAGGCCTAAAAATTATCTTTCTCTTCTTTTGAACCCACCTCTTTTCTTTGCAACATAAAGGCTGATGCTTGTTGTTGTTTTAGACACCAGGCCATATTTTACAACTGGCAAACTTTGTAATGGGAGATAATCTAATTTGGGTTCATTTGCAGTAAAATAACTTTGACTTCTTTTGAGTGCTATGAGTCAAAATGTTGCCAAATGAATTAGCTTAGGCACATTCTAGTTGACAAGAGATTTATGACTCTCTGCATATTTATCTACACTTAGCATCGTCAAGGTAAACTAACAGCCTAATGGAAAATAACAAATAGTTACAGAACTTTCAGAACTGAGAATGCCATTTTTGATTTGTGAGCAGAGGAAATCTTTTGCTTTAAATCTGTCCCCGTCATCCTTCATCTTCTCCTTACTGCATCTAAGACAATTAAAGAAGAAAGACTAGTCAGAAAGGAAAAAATAAGGATACCCATGTGTGGGAACTTTCTGAAATTTCATCTTGTATCCATTTTATGAAATTGTTTTTGAAAACAAACAGATGACTTATTTATAAACAGCTGCACAAAAATACAATAGTGTCATATAAAATCCTTACACTGTCATTTAAAAGTATGTAATGAATTAAGAAACTGTTTTAAAGGAGAGGTATAAGAATTTTTAATTTGGAGGGATATTAAAAGGGAAAATGAGTATTTTTATTTTATATCTCATTGCAAAAAATTAAAAAGTATAAAGTTTCATTAAAACAAAAATGTATAGTAGGCATGATTTTGTGCAGTAGTGCAATATTAAACTTCACTTGAAGTCTAGGGAATTTTCAAAATTCTTGATTTTCTTTTTAAAGAATAACATAACATTTACCCTTACATAGTCATCTGTTCGTTGGAAAATACTATTTAGGGGGTTATATTATGGCTCTAGATGTATATCTTCATTATTAGAAATCACAATTAAAATGTTCTATGAACATTTTAAGAGTCAGGAATATCCTTGAAATTCTTTGTTTTATTTTGACTTCTGGTCTGTTTTTCTGTACTACCCTTAAATTATCTGAGGTTGATTTATAAATCAAAGGACATATGCATTTCAGGTTTTTAAAATTTACTCTAGGAACTTTTAAATACATTTTTGAAATAACTTGAAATATCACATAGTGCTGACTTCATCAGTTCCACCATATCCCACCTTTAAAGAAATTTTTCTGAATATAACAAACCATAATATATCTCATTCCAAAGCCTGTCCTGAGCAACCAAAACTTTTGCCAGCCTTATTAGATTTCGATGAGATGATATGTAGTATATAATAATATATAAATGTATATACATATTTATTTATGTGCATTTTATAAAAATACATATGTATTTGTGTATATTTTATGTATATATATATACTTATACATATATACATATATGTGTATATATATATATATGCAGTTATAACACATATCATATATCATAAATCCACTATGGATATTTGACAGAATGCAAGGAATATATTTTCATTATAGATTAGGTTTCTTCAGTCCATTCTTACTTAGCCATGCAATAACACATAGTAATTATCTTTTATCAGGCTCCGATAAGAATGATATTTAGTAAACTGGAGCATAGCTGTGGGGAATTGGCTGAGGCATGATTTTCTAGTTTAAAATGAAGTGCACTTTTTAAAAGTTAATAACTATATGCTTTCATCAACATATAGTTGAATGCTTATGATTATTGGTGTTACATACCACTAGCTTCTAGGTAAATTAGGACTGTAAACATACTGTTGCTAATTAGAAATAGAAAAAAAAAATTAAAGGTTAAACCCGGAAGTTCCCTGAGGCAGTGGGATCCAACCCGAGTTTTCACCTCAATTTGTAACTCTTGAAGCTGATATGAATTGTATCTTTCTTGTTCTTAGAGGAAAAGATGAGACAGTGGATAGATAGAATGAATTCTGTTGCTATAGAGTAAACATCAAATCCAGAAAAATATTAATCAAATGCCTATTCTTTACCCAGCACCCACGGGTAAAAGTTCAAATTAGATCCGGAATTCAGCTTTATCCTGATCTTGAATACAGCACCGCCTTGCCTCATCTTTTCTTTTTGGTGCTTCTTGGTGCTCCTCTTTGTAAAATATGTATCATTGCTTATAGGTTAATAATTATAAAATACATTGGGGTCATTAGAAGCAAAGTTTTATTTTTTTGTTGTTTTTGTTTCAAGTTTTTCCTTAAATTCCAGTTAGTTGAGATATATTGTATTATTAAGTTTCAGGAGTAGAATTTAGTGATTCATCACTTACATACAACACCCAATAGAGGCAAAGTTTTCATTGAGGAAAAGAGGGAATGCTACTTATACTAACAGATTGTCGAGGTCTTAGTACTATTTCTGGAAATATTAAAAATAAGATACTTTAAAAACTAAAAAAAAGACATTATTTTTATAGGTTATTTTCACCAAATAATTGGTTTGATCTGCTACTTTATTGGAAGAAGGAGTTGAAGTTATTAAGAGAAAATGTTCATTGAGTTATTGTCATTTTTTTAAAGATATGGAAAGTACTTTATCATGTAACAGGCACCATGTAACAGCCATATTTACAGACGCTAACCACATCTGTGGGACGACGTGGGTCGTGGAGATGGCTCAGAAATAGCAATATTAGTAGTTCAAGTTTTGACCTTATTTGATAGAGGAAAACAGTTTTGATGATTGATTTACCAGAGTTTTAAAATGTAATTTTATTTAGTTCTTGTTTTCTTAAAAGAACTGTTGTTTTGAACCAAATATAAACAAGGTACAGTTTATTCACATAACGAAACTGCAGTTGAAAACAAGCTTAAAAATGTCCCATCTCAGTCTGTTTTTCTCTTCTTAGCATTACAAATGCCTCATTCCATCATCATGCTGAATTCCTCAGCATCTTCCATACCATTTCCAGGGGAATCCCTGGGAAGTAGTGAAAGTCTGTCTTCCTTCAGAAAGACAAAGATAACCTGGAATTTTTCTTACCACATTCTCCAATATTCCTACAACTCACACTTTCTGCTCTTTTGAAATATGCTTCTTTTTGGCACAGCAAGAAAAACACCACTAGGAATCTGAAAACCTAAATTATGAGCCTGTCTGTCATAAACTAGAGAATAATCCTAAATACGTCATGAAACCTCCCCAAGCCCTCTGTTCTTAACTGCAAAAAATATAAGTCATATTTGTTCAGTCCTTTATCTTCATAGTAACCATTAGATTTAAGTAAGGCAGCATTCTATTCATTTTATCGAGTTATTGTCATTTTAGTCTCAAAAAGGAAAAAAAAAGTTGAGCTCCTTAAAATATGTGTTAATTTTGTCTTTTTGCTTTGTAAAAATACGGTTAACTTGCCCTTGAGTTGATGATTGCCAGAATCTTGTTCAGGTTAGAACATAGTGAGTAAATTGACAAGAAAAGCAATTTGTTGAAAGACTGGGGAAAATAAGGGAATATTCCTCATATTTTAACTGAACTTATCAATTACAATAGGATTAGAATCAACAACATATTTTTAATTGCCTACTGTGTGCCTATTTTCTGATTAAGATTTTGCTAATTCTTATTCCTAAATATGGTAAATGTAGAGCCTTAGATGGAAATACGTTAGAACTGGAACAAATGCCTATATCTGTATATATAAACAAAATTAAAGTATAACTATTCTACTTGTGATTGCTTATAAAGCATTGTTCCTGGGGCACCTGGGTGGCTCAGTCAGTTAAGCGTCTGCCTTTGGGTCAGGTCATGATCCCAGAGTCCTGGGATCGAGCCCTGCATCAGGCTCCTTGCTCAGCGGGGAGTCTGCTTCTCCCTCTCCCTCTGCTGCTCCCCCTGCTTGTGTTCCCTCTCTCGCTGTGTCTCTGTCAAATAAATAAAGAACGAAATTAATAAAGAAAGAAAATCTTAAAAAAAAAGCATCATTTCTTATTTAAGTATCTGTTCCACTTTCTGAATATACCATAATGCAAGACAGATTTAATATTGTGAGAGAAAATGTATATTGAATTTAATAGGAAAATATCACATGTGTAATCTGTGATTCAAGAAATGAATCAATAGTTCAGAAAGTAGAAAATAAGTTGTGCCATAGCTTTTTGGTATGTTTAATAATTAGTAGTAAGTGATTAAAATGGTAATAAAACAGAAAATTACCTACTAAAGTATATTTTCTTCATGGAGAAATTAAATATCATTGAAAATGTAAATAAAACTAATTTATATGCATTTAATGTCTTTATTTGAAGTATTATGTAAAAATGGTGGTTGTCTTAAACTTTACTGTCATTTCAGAGTATCTGACCGTGTTCTCACAGATGATTGCATTCCATGATCCAGAGCTGAGCAATCATCTCAATGAGATTGGATTTATCCCAGATGTAAGTACTTGGTACATTAATAGAACCTGAGGCAAAAAATAAAGCAAAAATAGGTAGCACAAAAGAGTACTGTTTTTAAAGTTGTGTTGTCATAAGAAGTCCGTGTTTTTGAACCAGTTTCTGTTACCAGCTATAGCCTTCTGTTATAAAGTTTGTGTGATTACCTTCCATATTCTCACTTTAAGTAAAGGGAAAGTATGTTATTTTAATTTTTTTGGCACTATCAAATTGTTTTGAAAAACACTTTAGTTTGTTGTTTTAAACTGTGCTGTAAGGGTTTTCACTTGGATTTTATGATATTCAGGGCTGCTTTTGAAGAAGTAGGAAATTTGAACTTTAGTGAATTTTTAAGTAGCTGCTTCTGTGTTTTTTTTGATATATTAACCTCAGAGGCTTCGCCAGATTTTGGCTTACTTCATTGGCTTCTTAACAGTCCATGTCAACCCGAAAGTCAGAGTCGACTTTTAGAGGTTAGCCATGGTTAGTTAGCCTGTTACTCATCTGTGGTGCGTGACATGCAGTCAAACCTCTTTTAGAAGTGTTTTGGAGTATAGTATCATAGCTTTTTATAAACCTCAAAAAAACATTTTTGAGATAGAGTTCTCCTTATTCCATCTTAACTTTTTTTGTTTCCTGATCATGCCTTTCTTCTTAAGACTCATATTCAGGGACCAGTTTATTGATGGTAAGATTAGAGATGAAAAATGTTTATATTAACACTCAACTAATCTATTTGAAGTGTTAATAATACTTATAGTATAAATACTTGCAGAATGCTTTGAAGTTTAAAAGTACTTTCATAAACATTATTTCATTTGATTCTCAAAACAAACCTGCAAGGCATATGAAGCAGATAATTTCAGCATTTAATTGAGAATATAATGTTTGAGAAGATAACAAAACTAATAAGTCAGAACTAAAATTTTAACTTACATCATTTGACAACTAGTCTAGTTCATCTTCCATTGGGAGAATAGAGACTAAAACATAGATGTACTTACTCCTAGTTCATTGCTCTTTGTATTGTGCTGTATATAACTCTGTGACCTGATCAGGCCTGTAGTAACCATTCTTAACATTTACAGTGTCATTTGCTTCTAGGCTTCTGGAGAAATACCTTTTATTTGAGTCCATGGTTTGTTCAGTGAGGGCTCCAAAAAGAACATATACAGATTAGGAAACAAATAAAATAAGGAAAAACCCTATAGTTATATGGAGATAAAAGACCTTGTAAAAAAAACTAACCAATATACATATTATCATAGTAAGTATTCATTTTTACATAACCCCACCTTTCTTGCTTCACATCCTGGGACATATAAGACAAAACTACATTAAATTTTATGGCTAGGGTTGAAAAAATTATAGAGGAGCTGAGTGCCAAGTTGATAATAGAATAAGATATTTGAGGGGAAAAAACTACTAATAGCTAAGACACAGACTAAAAGAAGGGATAATTATTTTCAAAGAACTCTTGAAAGCACCTAATTGTGCTCAGTAGTAAACAGAAAATGACCTTGGGTCAGGCAGTGTTGTAGATTGACAAAAAACATTTATGCAGAAAAATAAGTATGGAATTACCAAGACAGTCTGATAAAAATTGTACACATATTCATGAATATAGATAGTATTAAGAAAGGACTCACAAAAGGAAATATATAATTTCTATTTGCTTTAGTTAATCAGAAAAATTGAACTCTGAATGAGTATGGTATAGGAGGATGAGCAAAAAACCTTGTTAAAACTTAATAATGCAGGGGCGCCTGGGTGGCTCAGTTGGTTAAGCGACTGCCTTCAGCTCAGGTCATGATCCTGGAGTCCCGGGATCGAGTCCCGCATCGGGCTCCCTGCTCGGCGGGGAGTCTGCTTCTCCCTCTGCCCCTCCCCCCTCTCATGTGCTCTCTCTCATTCTCTCTCTCTCAAATAAATAAATAAAATCTTTAAAAAAAAAAAAACTTAATAATGCAAACATATATTAAGTGCTTACTGTGTGCCAAGCACTGCTCTACCCTCTTTAAATAAACCACTCATCTAATCCTCACAAGCTTACAAATCTAATTAAACAATGACTATTAAATATTTATATATAAAATTAATTTGGAAAAGGCTAATAGCTGAATAGAAATAAAATTTTAGCTATCAATATTATAAAAGATAAGAGCAGGTGAGAACTCAGCTTAAAAGTGTTGTAATGTTTTTGTGTTATATGATGGGAAAATAAATATACTCATTTTACTTAGGCATTAAGTCAGGGATCTTTTCAGATCTGGGGTTTGATTTCACTCAACTTAAAAGCTAATAAATGAGCCTGTTACAGTTTCATGGACACTGGCAGAAAACTCAAGACTCCTGTGTCAGAGATAAAGGACGTTATCACTCATAGCACAGCAAGCCGCAGGAGTGTTAGCATCTTTGTGTTGGCTTTCCAACCATACATACATTTCCTAATATTTGTATAAAAACAGCCTTGGAAAATATAATCCAGAACAAAGAGCAGTCAGTGTTTCCACTCACAAGAAATGCAGAAGTATAGGATGCATATTAAAATTTTAATGGTAATCATTAAGAAAATAGAGAATGTAGAACTTCTAAATCAATGTGGGGTGTGGGGGTATGGAGTAAAGAAAAGTCAACCAATCCTGTAAAAACATAGAAAGATCATAGAAAGAATGTAAGCTAATTAGATTGTCTAATAAAAGGAATTTTCAGGCATTTAAAAAAAATCCATTTGTATGGTATTTATAAGAGAGAAAAATGTAAGGATGTTAGTCAAAAAAGGAGATAAAAAACATAAGTCAGGCACATATTAACCAAAAGAAAACTAATGCAGTGATAACTGATATAAACTAGTAAAACAAAATACACAAAACAGACCTTCCCATAAATAGATTTTGGTATATGACAGAGATGGCTCTATAAGCCAATTAGAAAAGAATGGATTGTTGAATAAATGGCCCTGATACAATTGGGTAACTACATGGAAGGGAGGTGGGACTCAAAGCCAACTTCATACGATACAGAAAAATAAGTTCTAGGTTGACTAGAAGACCTAAATACGGAGTGTCATATTCATTACTTACATCTAGGAAGGAATTTTTACAGAAGTTACAGAAAGTACAAAACATAATATTTAAAAAAGAGAAAATTAGAATTGAGTGGTACACTCATTCTATTGATAATGTATTATTTTGATTTTAAAAATTTCCAAAACAATTGCCACAAAGTGTTAATCTCTGTTAAATCTGAGTGGAGAGTACATTAGAGTTTGTTAAATATGCTACTTTATAGAGTGAGTTAATTATTCAATAATTCAATAATTTATATATGCTATCTTGATTTATGCTTCCCTCTTTATTATGACACCTTCCTATAATTAACGGGGCATTTTTGTGTAATTTCTTGTAAAAATTCTTTAATACTAGTATTATTATGAAGTAGTATTAATTTATTTATGTACTGTGATTAATCTTATGAGATGTTCATAATTATGTGGGATGGGGGACTGTTCCTTGTGGGATGAGAATGTCTAGTACATGGCAAATGTTGAACCTCGCTGGCCCCTAACCACTGACTGCCTGTAGTAATCCCCTAATTATGGTGACAATTAAATGCTGACATGTATTTCTGAAAAGTGACTCTACATATATTTCCAAACACCCTCAGAGAAGAGTTGTCTCACTATTGAGAATCCTAGAGTAAACAAAGAAAAATGAGGGAAAGGAGAATATATCTTAACTTGGAGAAAATTTGCTTTGTTCAACTATTCTCTTGTCTCAGAGAATAAGCAAAAATGAAAGGTATTTAACAAAGTTAAAATGTTACTAAAAGATTGTTATTTTTGAAATCTTTTATCTTGTTTTTTTTGGTTTGTTGTATTTTATTGGCCTGTTTCTCAGGTCTGTAGATAATATGAAAATGTTGAGACTATTTTTAAATTTAATTTTGAAAAAAGATTTGATATTTTTAATATAGAGATTGTTGACAGTGAATAGTGGTGGAAAGCGTGTGATGAAATGGAGAATTTTTCTAACATTTTTCTTACTCTTTTAATAATCACATATATTTAGTTGCATTTAGTAGTTTGTATGTGCAGTGTGTTTTTGTTTTTCCTTAAATTACTATCTTCAGTGTTCTACCTTTAGAATAATTGCTTAGGTGACTTTCTGCATCTCTAACAATACAGGCTAGGTTCATCAAGGGGAGGGGTGGGCACTTTTGTAATAAGATCCTGAACTGAGTTTCCTACTCAATAACTAATCCTATCAAAGTAAGCCCTCATTAATCTTCCATCTTTGAAATGCAAGCTCCCATTGCAGGAAAGATGTGATTTCTGGCTCCTTTCCATTTGCTGTGGGTCACAGAACTCTGAATATTGAGTACTGTTGGAGCTTGAATAGTTAGGAATATTGTTCACTGATGTGATGCTTAGATTATATATATCATGGTAGTTATGTGATTTACATATAAATAGGGTAAGTAATGTGTACCTGGCAAAATTGGGGCGAGGGTGATTTTTATCATTTTTGTCTTGGTGTACGTTTCTGCTTCTGAAATTATATGTGGCCTTTGAAATGAGAACAGGAAAGTATGTTTCTTCATTCTTAAGGAAACTATTTTTCTGAAATGCTATGAATAGCATTCAGCTTGCAAATTATGAAAAGTTGTCAGGTGGCCATTAAGAAAAATGATAAGGGCTATATCTCAGTACTATATGTGCCTTTTGAACCTACTGTCACTACTAAAGATAAAGCTAACAAATTCAGTGATAAGCAAGCATGCTGGCAAAACCATTCTCATTTAACTGCAATCTTAATGGATGCTTATACTACTACTGATTTTCTCCTTCCTTTTCAAAATTTATATTCAGCTGAGTTTGTACTAACAGAAAGTGTGAAAGGATTGTTCAGAAATATTTATGTATTTGTTTGTTTTGTTTGTTCATTTGTTCTTTCATTTATTCCTGGTCTTCATGTTGTTAATGCTACAGAAATAAATTTTAGATAATCTAAAGAAGAGACTACTGGTAATGAGCTTTAGATTTTATCAAGATGTGGTTACAGGATAAATTAGGAAAGTGTACCTTATTTAGAATCTCCCATAACAAGAGTCCCCACTGACCCGTTCTAGTCCATCTGCAAAGTGCTAGCCTGTGCCCTTTTGTCTGGCTACTGCAATGATGTCCCCAATATTAGTCCTAATCCCATTCTACTGACCTTGGATTTGTTAAGACCCCTGAGTACAAATGGCTTATTGAGCTCTCTTTCTCCCAAGAGAGTTTAATTACCTTTCAGAAATGGCCCATATCAGGCACCTGGGTGGCTCAGTCATTAAGCGTCTGCCTTCGGCTCAGGTCATGATCCCAGGGTCCTGGGATCGAGTCCTACATCGGGCTCCCTGCTCCACAGGAAGCCTGCTTCTCCCTCTCCCACTCCCCCTGCTTGTGTTCCTGCTCTCACTGTCTCTCTGTCAAATAAATAAAATCTTAAAAAAAAAAAAAAAAAAGAAATGGCCCATATCTTAGAAATCAGAGACTTACTAATTTCACAGGGAATGATAAAGTAATATTTTGGTAACTTCTTGCTAAGAACACATACACACAAGTTAAATATCCAGCAAGTTTCTCTATTTAGTAAATCCTCACTTGAATCTCCCCCACTCTGTTCCCAACCTAATGTATCCTTCTACTGGTTGAGAGACAAGTGAAAGGAAGTATGGCATAAGGCAGTGGTTTTCAAACTTTTTGATCTTGAGACCTCTTTAAGGATCAAGGATACCAAAGAATTTTTGTTTATGTGGGTTATCTCTACCAATATTTACTAAGACATTTAAAAAATATTTATGTATTAATTTATTTAAAAATGACAACAAAGCCACTGCATGTTAACCACAATAACATGCTTTTCTAAAAAATAATTGTTTTCCAAAAAAAAATAATGGAGGAGTGGTATGATTTTTTATTTTTGCAGTCTCTGTTTAATAGAAGAAAGCTAGATTTTCATATCTGCTTCTGAATTCAATCTGTTGTGAATCATTGTTTTGGTTGAAGTGTATGAAGAAAATTAGGACTTATACAGACATGTAGTTGGCAAAGGGCCTTTTCAGACAGTGGTAGTTTCTTAAAGCTTAGTTGCAAAGTACAATCTAAAACCGTACCAATGAACTTTTCATACTCTGTTCCATTCAAATCGCTCGGTCTGTCTTGCACTTTGGCTTTTACCCACACATGATTTTGTAATGTCATATGTTGGTCATTTTGGTTCACTGAATTATGCAGATCTTCCAACTATGAAACGTTTCATTTTACAATATAAAAAAAATCACATTCATTAATATGACCATTGATCTTATCCAAAAAATCATTAAGTGTTGGAAAGCTGCCAAGCTCACAGTGGCAGAAACAAGTTTTCTAAAATTTTAATATTCACCTGACTGCTAGAAATTTTTCTTGAAGTGATAGGCTCACTTCATTCATTTTTGAGAAATATCTGCCTAATATGAAAGCCTGGAAAAAATAATTGTTTATATGTCATGCTTACAAGGAAAAAAAATGGTATTCTTGAAAAAAAGAAAAAAAAGCACCTGCCTTGACCCACATTTCAAATGATTGTCCTAGTGCTTTTTCTCAAAACAATCTTTACAATTCAGTACACAGTATGTTTTATGCATACTTCCCATTTTGTCTTATGAAACATTTAAAAAGATACTTAGTAAAATTGTTAATTTTAATCTTTCACCAGAATATGACTGTTACACTTCAGTGCCATGACCTTGATTTGTAATAAGGTACCAGCAGTTTTATCCACCAGTGGCTTTGCAAAGAACAAAAAATACCTTAGTACTGTCATGAAGACAGCTTTGAGTATGTGGACCCCTAAAGGTCTTGAAGATCCCCAGGAGCCTGTGACCACTATTTGAGAAAACTGAGAGAGAGAAAAAGCATTCAGACACTGGCATCAAATGGGCCAGGGTTCTAATCCTGACTCTTCAACTTACTAGCTAAATACTTGTTAGTTTCTTATCCACAGTTCTATTGCTATTAATGTTGATTATAATAAATCTTACCTCAAAGGATCATTGTGATGATTAAATGAGATAATACATAAAAACTATTCAAACTAGGCATACAGTGTTAAGGCGTTAACCATTATTGGTGTTCTTGTTCTACTTATTGTTAAAGTCTGATCATATACTATTTCTTTGGTTATATTAATATGATCTACATTTAGAAAAGCATGTTATTACAAGCTGTATTGGATATATTATTTTGCTGCATCAGTTAATGAATAAATACTTTGCCAAAGGCAACATGGTACTAATAACAATAAAGACTTTCTTGCTTGCCTGACTTGGTGAGATTACCACTCACTACTTTGAATTTTAACCTTTTTTATTTGCTTGATTTTTTAAGGTGTTTTTCTATCTCCCAGAAAGTGCTACATAAGATGTCTTATAGTCTTTTACTTAAGGTAAATTAATTTTCTTTGAAAATTTTAAAAAGTTTTTTACTACTCAGTGAGATAATTGGAAGGTACTCTGGAATTGAAAAATACCTAATCTCTCCCTAAAATGATACTGTGGATCTCAGAACCATTAAATTGTCCAACTGATTTTATTACTAATTTCTACTTTATATTTTTCAGGTCAATATTGTAAGCCAAGTAAAAATAGAGAAAGAAATGATTATACAGTTACTTATTTCTTAATTTGATTTTTTCCTTTTTTTTAGAATTAGGGAAATCATGACTTGGAAAAGATGTAACTAATATAACCTTTTGTATACAAGGGAAAGAAAACCATTTACCATCTGAGTCCAATGGACCTTTTTAATTATTTTTATATGTTTAAGTCATTTTGTAATAATTTACAGAGGTAGAATGAAGACATAACAGAAAATAACTATTAAGGGACGCCTGGGTGGCTCAGTCGGTTAAGCGTCTGCCTTCGGCTCAGGTCATGATCCCAGGGTCCTGGGATTGAGTCCCGCATGGGCTCCCTGCTCCGCGGGGAGCCTGCTTCTCCCTCTGCCTCTGTCTCTCTCTCTGTCTCTCATGAATAAATAAATAAAATCTTTAAAAAAAAAAAAAGAAAAGAAAAGAACTATTAAAATTTTAGTAAGAATATGAACATAGCAACTCAGAATTTTATTCCATATATTCCTCATTTTGAAAGTATATATTTGTGTAGTGTGCAGTATGCTTTGAACTTACTGCTCATCTGTCATGCATGAACCTGAAGCATATCCATCTTGTAAATACTGATTCTAGATTTAAAATACAACTCCAATTGATTCTTATTTCTGGTTCTTCTTCTGTACCTGCATGTTCAAAGCACAGTTATCAAAACAAAATATTAATAAGCCTCATAACTTCGTTGGAGAACAGCTATCTTTTTTGTTCAATAATTGCAAAATAGTTTCATTTTAGATGAATGAACACAAATTAGATTAATAAATATAATGATTTTCTTCCTAATTATCTGTTTCCTTCCAGTCGTTTTGTAAACACACCTACCTTTAGCATTTATCCACTTAACTTGTATGAAATTTGGTGTAGAAATATCATTTTAAAAATGAAAGCTTAGGGGCGCCTGGGTGGCTCAATCGTTAAGCGTCTGCCTTTGGCTCAGGTCATGATCCCAGGGTCCTGGGATCGAGTCCCACATCAAGCTCCCTGCTCGGCGGGAAGCCTGCTTCTCCCTCTCCCACTCCCCCTGCTTGTGTTCCCTCTCTCGCTGTGTTTCTCTCTGTCAAATAAATAAAATCTTTTAAAAATAAATAAATAAATAAATAAAAATGAAAGCTTACTCTCACATATCTTTTTAGCAAAATGGGATGGTCCAGGTTTATGTCTCAAAATATTGTGTAACGAGGTCCTTTCCAGTGAAAGGCTAACTTATTGTTTACCCTGATTCTTGTGTTTGAGGAAATTCATTTAAGATACCATCATCTGAGCATTCACAGTTTGAAATTTCACTATATAACCGATGTTACCATTTCACTAGAATCTAGAATACTACTGCCAATTTTCTGATTGGTCTAATAATTGTGAAACATTATCCTCAATCAGTTTTTTTCTCTTTGCTGGTAAGGATGGAAAATGAGAAATTCTGAGTCCTCAACTGTGTTCACTGAGAATTAAAAAATAAAAAAGACTATAATGATGTTGTCTCCATGTATCTTTTATATCTTCTTAAAAGATGATATAATACTTTGGATGATGCAATAGGAAAAATAAAAATGGTAATAGTAATGATTTATTTTAATATTATACCATCCTTCTAGGTGATTCTATCATTTTTTTGTTTTCTTTTGGTTTAGTCTTTTTTAGCATAGTTGGGAATAACTGATGAGTAATGATAAAATAATTCCTACTTTGATAAAAAAACAAAATATTTCATGATATAAGAAGAATAAGATCACTGAGATTTCAATAATATATCATAGATTTATAAAAGGATCCAATAGATTCATATGGTAATTGTAAGAAGGAATTTTAATCTGTTTTTCAAAAGTGTAAGTAAATTTTCTCTTTATTCTTTGTTCTTTAAAAATAATAAAGTATCAATCCTCACAAATAGTTAGAAATGCTCAAAAAAGAATATCAAAAGTGATGAGTACAATATACCCTGAGGGGTTAATGAGATATGTTGTAGGCAACAGTTTTGAATGGAGATTATGAACTGCCCTCCCCAAATTCTACCCTCCACCATATTAACATTTATTCTTTAATGAGAAGCTAGATCCATTTGAAGATAAATAATGAAAAGACAGAAAAAGAAAGAGAAAAGAAATAAAAGAATCACTTATAAAAACAAATGAAAAAGTCTTCTGTTACCTCACAGAAATAGCACAACATGATCTCACTTTAAAAATGAGCCGCCTTTTGGGGCTCCTGGATGGCTCAGTCAGTTGGGCCTCTTGGTTTCGGCTCAGGTCATGATCTCAGGGTTGTGGGATTGAGCCTGGTGTCATGGGGCTCCACGCTCAGCGGGGAGGCTGCTTCTCTCCCTCTCCCTTTGCCCCGCCCCCCAACCCCACCCCACCCCTGCTCTAACTCATGCACACACCCTCTCTCTCAAATAAATAAATACATCTTAAAAAAAAGTGAGCCACCTAAAACTAATATTATACTATATGTTAACTGGAATTTAAATAAAAACTTAAAAATATAATAAAAATTAAAATGAGCTCAATCAAGAGAATAAAGAGCTCAAAAAAATAGATTAACAAAAGGAGATAAAAAGTGAACTGATAAAGCCCAGAGAAATTTGAGAATATTATATTAATAAGAGTCTCATTAAAATAGTGAAAACTAGAATGAAAGTATAAACCCACTTAATGACATAACAAGTAGTTTTGAGGAAATCATACAGAATAAAATG
Organism: Leptonychotes weddellii; assembly: GCF_054177405.1. Lineage (NCBI taxonomy): Eukaryota > Metazoa > Chordata > Mammalia > Carnivora > Phocidae > Leptonychotes > Leptonychotes weddellii. The sequence continues at coordinate 99,485,387 of NC_138370.1, forward strand.
GAAAAGGATAAGTATACCTAAGTAATTGCAAAGGGAATTTCAGATAAAATTTCATAGCAACACTCATGGAGAATTGTGTATAAAATTTCAAGAGAACAAAAGTTAACTGGGAAATTTCATAATAGCCAAGTTATCCTTCAAATACAAATGTAGTAGACATGCAGGTTTTCTTTTAGCAGACATGCATTTGAAAAAAAAATTTAGGGGTGTCTGGGTAGCTCAATTGGTTAAGTGTCTGCCTTCAGCCAAGGGTTCTGGGATTGAGCCCCACATTAGGCTCTCTGCTCAGTGGGGAGTCTGCTTCTCCCTCTCCTTCTGCCTCTCCCCTGGCTTGTGCTCTCATACTCTCTCGCTCACTCTCTCTCTCAAATAAATAAATAAAATCTTTTAAAAAAATTAAATTAAAAATAAAAAAATTTTATTCAAGTATAGTTGACACAAAATGTGCCATTGGTTTTAGGTGTACAGTATATAGATTCTTAAGCATCCAAGAATTTAGGAAATACAAGCCCCAAGAGCTTCTTTTAGAGAAATTAAAATGAAAATAGATGATGAAATCCAACCAAGAAAGAGTTAAATAAAACTAGCAACTCGAGGAACTGGTTACTCCATTTAAATGAAGGATTAATACTAAACAACTGTGTTAATTATGTAATGATATAGAATTTAAATGTTATAAAACTTAATAATGTAAAAATAGTATATAAAAATTGAGGTATTAAAGAAGGGATAGAGAGTATAAGTGTAATAATTTTGTCATCTTTCAAAACAGGTAATCAGTAGGTAATACTTAAGCTTGAAAGTATAGTTTAAAAGTTTTTTTCTGTTCTTTTTTAGCAACTTTAACTAGATCTTCAGAAACTAATATCTCTTAAAGTAACAAATTTTCTGTTTTATTCACTTGTAAGTTTTATATCTAGTACTTCATAAAGTAGCAAGTGTAATATGATCCAGGTTTTGCTGTGAATATTTTTATCTAAAATTTTATATAAATACAGAAATATATCAAGAGAAATGTTTATCATATATTAATTATTATTTGGGGGTATTAGTATTTGAGGCTTAAAAAATTTTTTTAAACAACTGTAGAACATTTCCTTCATCACAGAAAGTTCTGTAACAGTGTTCCTCTGGAAGGATCTGATCTGGATCTGAAATGATCCAACTTTTTGGTTGTGTTCACAGTAAGTATGGGAGGTAATTTACCTACAATTTAGAGTATACAGTGTAATATTAATAAGTTATGTAGAAAAAAATACTTATAACCCAACTTATTTTTGTCTTCTCTACCATCCTTGTATAGTATAAAGAACAATAGGCGGTCAGAAGTCCTGGCGTCTAGTGCCTGCTTTAAAAGTTATAGACCTGTGACTGTGGCATAGTAACTCACTTCCAGCCTCAGGTGGCTGATTAATAAATTAGGAAAAATAATGTCTACCTTGACTACCCACAGGACTCTGTGAGCCTTAGATAAGTTGAAATCTGTGAAAATGCTTTATAAAAAATAGAGATAATACAGTGTGAGCACATTAGATAAGGAAAGAAGACTTAGATTCTTAGTAAGTTTCAAGTCTCAAACCAAACAAATTACCAGGATAGTTAAAAATAAATAAATAAACTTGCATTATCATTGGGGGAATCCACCATCAATAATCTACCAAAGAATGCCAGATGACTTAGATATAGATAAAATTTTCTGATTGTCAGAGAACAGGGAATATATACCCTGGAAATTTAAGTTAAGTTTGACTTCAAGCCCTAGCAAGGAGTCTAGATGGTATTGATTCAATAGCACCATATTCCATACTACTTTATCTATCTTTTCATGTATATGAGCCAAGTGTTTACATTTCTTTGTATCTGCCACAGTACCTAGCACAATTGTTTTCATATGTGAGAATGCAGTAATACTGATTGCTTTGTTTTAGGAACAATCTCTTGCTTAAAGTTTACTGGCTCACAAAAATATCAGAATGTAATTTTTTTTTCTATTTAAAATATCCTAAAGAGTTGCTCTGTGAATCACTCTTTATCTTATAGATTTATAATTTTCATCTTTTGATTATTGTTCCATAAAGGTGGTTATGGAAATAAAGGTAGATTTTGTTCTTAGAAGGTGTTTCCCCATAATTCTGAAAAGATAGAAGATGGGGAATACTGTTAAAGAGAGAAGTGTTTAGTACTGCTTTTGCTTTTACTATATATATTTTTTTATTTATGTGAAACCCTTTCCCATTCTACTGAATTTCCCATTCTATTGAATTTACCCTGATTTAGCATAAAGCATCATTTTTTTCGTTGTTGAAGGAGATAATGGTCTTTTGAAAATGAGTGGCACAATGGAACAATGCAAATCTTGTGGAGCATTTTCTTGATTTTCAAGAATTTTCTTTTGTAGCAAACTTTATTATACTATATGTAGCTCAGAGGATGATAGTAAGTCAGAAAGACAAAATAAAGTAGAATTTGGAAAATAGAAGAATTTGGAAAATAGAAGAAACAGAATTGGTATAAGTAAATTTGAAATTTTGTGAACTGACACTAGCTGTCATGGGACTGAGTAATATTGATTCTGAGAGCCAACAGGAGGGTAAATACTTTAGCCTTCTTAGGCTATGCCTTGCCTTTATTGAGTCTACCCCAACCTGTAAAACATGTACAGTTCCCAGTGCTTAGGGTTCCCTTCTCCTTACCTTTCACTCCTGTGCTCCTTATTCCAGAGTGTGTGAATCTTTTGTTAGATGGCTTCATAAGACCTCAGCCCTTTGGGTTGTTAAAATACATTTTTTATTACAAAAGTTTCTGGACTGTTACTAAGAATGATCATTGTAATTCCTATACTGATGACTGATACATCCTCTGCCAGGTGTTTTATCCATTAACTAATCTTCACCTAAACCTAAAGGTTTAAAGAGATATATAACTACCAGATCACAGAGTCTAGAGTTTCAAGAAAATATGTGAAAGTATCTACCACTGCTAAACAACAACAACAAAAACCTGCTAGTTTTTAAGCATTCTTTCTTGAGTGGCTAGATATTTATTTCCCTAATTCAGAGAGTCATTATGAGGTATCAGATTAATGGTCAACGTGTATTTTATAGAGGTAACTTAAATGTAAACATACTTCTGACTTGAGGCAAACAAAAAATACAATATGCTCATAAGAAGCTAGATTAAGAAAATCAACTAGAAGGGACTCCCTTTTATAATAATAATAATTGTATTATTTAAAATATAATGAAAATAACAATTTTTATAATACATAAAATAAGTAAAAATAGAAACTAAAAATATTAGGAGAGACAATGTGAAAATATGTAAATATACATTTGACAGAAGATTCCTCCAGAGTTTATAAGAACTATTTCTATTTTTTTTAATCTTTTACATTTGTATACTTTTACAACTATTTAAGCCATAATTTTATACTTTTCAAAATCAAGTTAATGAGCTTCCGGCCTTTGTTTTTCCTGTTGATAGTTGTAATATTCATATTACTAGGCCATTTGTAAAGATGTCCTGAAGTGCTAAATATCACTATTCTTTCTTGCTATAGCTAGGGGGCAGTATTTACTCAGCTGACTCTTGGTAGACTACCACTAGGCCAAATAAAGCAAAATAATATAATGATCTGGAGAAAATAATTAAAGCATGTAGGATTTTTTTTTCATTGGGTTTCAGTTTCCATCTTTAAATCAGGAAAAGCTAATAATATTTCTAACTTAATAAGACTAATTTTATATATTTTTTATATTTGCAATAAAATATTTCATTATTTAATTGCTATTTTTTAAATTAAAACCTGAACCAGCCTAGTATTCAAATTATGTTATACTGCTGTCTTTCTCATATATTAGACTGCATTATGAAGATGTACCAATATCCTAAGAAATTATTTAAGATTAAAATATCAGTTAAAATTTTAAAGGGAAGAAATAAAGAAAGAATAAATAACAGGCATTACCATTTCACAGAATATATTAACTATTTATTTACCTGACTTTAGTTGGTAAGAGATGACTGGTACTGGGGAGCACCTAGGAGTTATTATGTATTAAAGAAATGTTTTCAACTTGAATTATTACTTTTCAAATATTATTAGAATATGCTTCATTTCACTTATTTCTAATAACTTTTTATAATTGTTGTCAAAGTGTAAGTATATAATTCAGAATTTTAAGTTTGGTGTTGTTTAAATACTTTCCACTATTTAATATGAAGGATATATAAAACCCAAGGAAGATTAGCTAATTTCTCATTATTTCATATTTATTGAAAACTTCTCAAGAAAGTGTATAATCTCATTTTTGGATCTTTTAATCTATCCTTTCAGTTATCTTCATTATATTTTCAACAAATCTTTGAGTGCCTATTATGTGCTGCCCTTTTTCCTAGGCCGTGGGTATGTCAATGAAAAAAAAAAAAAAACAGACAAAATCTCTGCCCCCATTGAATTTATATTCTAGTGGGGGATAGACAATAAAAAAGATAAATATACTATGTGATATGTTGGGTAGTGGTAAGTACTAAAGAGGAAAAAAAACTAAAGCAGGGACATGAATGTAAAGTACTCAGATGTAGAGGAAATTGAATTTTTTAATAACATAGGCGAAGGGATTGGGGGGATGGGTTAAATAAGGGATGGGGGTTAAGGAGGGCACTTGTGATGAGCACCAGGTAATGCATGGAAGTGTTGAATCACCATATTGTACACCCGAAACTAATATAACACTGTTAACTAACTGGAATTAAAAACTTGAGGGAGAGGAGAGAAAGGGTGGGGGGGAGGAAGGGAGGGAGGGAGGAAGGAGAACAGAAAAGGAAGGGGAAGGGAAGGGATGGGAAGGAGCGAAATCAGGGAAAGCCTCATGGAAAAAGTGACTTTTGAATAAATGCCTTAAGGAACTGAGGGAAAGAGCAATTGAAGCAGAAGCAATAGCAAGTGCTAAAGCCCTCAGGAGGTGTAAGCATGCCAGGGATGTTGAAGAAGCAGCCAGGAGACCAATGTGACTGGAGCTCAATGAACAAGGAGGTGAGAGTCAAAGAGGACCAGATTTTACATCAAAGCAGATTTCATAGTTAAGACTTGAGCTTTTACAGTGTTGGAAAGCCACTGGATACTGTTGACCAGAGGAATGATATGTTCTGATCTAAACATTTTAACAAGATCATTCTGGCTGTTATGGTAAGAGAAACCCAAGGAAGAACACAGATAGAACTTAAAAAGGTTAGTCATGCACTATTGTAATAATCTAGGCAAGAGTGGCTTGAATCAGGAAATTAGCGGTAGGGGTGGTAAGCAGTTTTTACATTCTGGAATAATTTTGAAGGTAGAGCCAGCAGGATTGCTGGTGGCAGATGTACAATGTAGGAGAAGGAGAAGTTAAGAATGATGCCAGAATTTTTTACCTGAGCAATTAGAACAGAGTTGCTCTTAACTGAGATTTGGAAGACTATACTTAGAGCACAAATTTTTGAAGTAGTCTCAGGAGCTCAGTTTGGGACATGTTTTGTATATCTGTTAGACATACAAGTGGAAATGTCAACTGGCATTTAGACATGTGGGTTTGAAATTCAGGGGAGAGGCCTGGGATAGAGCTATAAAAATGGGGGAGTCCTCACACTGTATGTAATCATTTGGAGAAAATAGAAAAGAGGAAAAGTCCAAGGACTGAAAATAGGGGATGCCAATATTTAAGTCAAGGAGATGAAGAAGAACCAACAAAGGAGATGGAGCAACAATCAGAAAGGTAAAAAGAAAAATAGATGAATGTGGTATCTTGGAAGTCAAATCGGAGAGGCGGGTTGAGAAGGTAAGAGTAGTTAACTATGGCAAACCCTGATGATTGCTAAAGAAGAACTGAGAAGGAGAATTGGCTATTAGATTTAGCAACAGGGAAATCTTTTATGACGAAGATAAGAGCAGTTTTGGTGGTGAGGTGGAAGCAAGAACCTAAGTGGAATGAATTGAGAGAATATGCAATGAACATCTACTGCCCTTAATGAACTATAAGCTCCTTACAGGCTGGACCTATGTTTTGTTCACTGCTGTATCCTATCCATCAGAGCAGAGAGTGAATTCTCCCTTACTCTGTCTTCTATTAATATTACTAATAGAAGTATTACTTCTGTTCTATTTAGACCTCCAACAAATTGCATAAGGCCCACTCACATTAGGGAGAACAATCTGCTTTATTAAGTCTACTGATTCACATGTTGATCTTATCCAGAAACACCCTCAAAGACACAAGCAGAATAGTGTCTAACTAATAACTGGACACCCCATATCAGTCAAGTTGACACATAAAATCAACCATCGTAAGAACCATTGACTTTTTTGGTGATTATTGATATGGCTGCCTTTAAATCTACCATTTGCTATTTTTATTCTGTCTCATCAATTCTTTGTTTTCCTTTTCCTTTTTATCTGTCTTCTTTTAATTCATTGGATTTTTTTTCTGTGATTTTATTTTATCTCCTTTGTTGACATGTTAGCTATGACTCTGTTGTGTTTTCTTATTGGTTTCCCTAGGATTTATACAGTGGTCTTCAAACAGGCAGTTTTGCCTCCCAGAGGGTTTTTGGCAATGTCTAAAGACATTTTTGACGAAACTGGGTGAATACTACTGGCATCTAGTGGGTGGAGGCTGGATTGCTGCAATAATCTGAAAATGCAAAGGACATTCCCAACCAAAAGTTATCTAACCTAAAATGTGAATAGTGATGAAGAAATTCTGGTTTATATTATAATTCTTTAACTTACCACCATTTGCTTTCAAGTTATATTATACCACTTCACAGATAGTACAAATACTTTATAATATATACTTCCATTTTCCCCTCCCAGTGTTTGTGTTATAGTTGTCCTAAATTTTATTTCTACATATGTTATAAACCCCACAATAAATTACTATTTTTGCTTTAAAGAAATTACTATTTTTAAAGATTTTTTAAAAATAAAAGTCTTATATTCAGCCACATACACATTTACAATCCCTGTATGTCTCTTCATTCTGTGTAGATCTAGATTTCCATCTGGTATCATTTCCTTTCTGCCTGGAAGACTTCTTCAGTATTTCTTTTAGTATAGGACTGCTGGTGATGAATTTTTTCAGTTTCTATGTGTGTGAAAGAGTCTTTATTTTACCTTTTGTCTTCAAAAGATATTTTTGCTGAGCATACAATTCTACATAGATTTTTTTAATACTTTAAAAATGTTGCTACACTGTCATTTATTGGGCACTGACAAAACATTTTTTGAGAAGAATCTTCTCATTGATGCTCTTACATAATGTGTGTGTGTGTGTGTGTGTGTGTGTGTCTAGCTATGGTGTATAAGATTTTTCTCTTTACCACTGATTTTGAGGAATTTGAGTATGATGTGCCTTGGTGTGGTTTTCTTCATGGGTCTTGTGTTTGGGCAACTTGAGATTATTGGATCCTATTAGTTTTTAGTTTTCACCAAATTTGGAAAATGTTCAAGCTATTATTTCTTCAAATATTTTTTCTGTCCCCTTTCATATTTTCTCTCTCTCATTTCGTATCTCTAATAACATACATATTTAGCTGATTGAAGTTGCTCACTGATGCTCAGGGCTGTTTTTTGTTTTTGTTTGTTTGTTTTTGTCCTTTTTCTTCCTTTGTTTCATTTTGGGTACTCTCTATTTCAGTGTTTTCAAGTTCACTAATTTTTTCATCTGCAGTGTCTGATCTGCTCTTAAATCCCATCCAGTATATTTTTTTATCTCAGACATCCTACTTTTCATCTCTAAAAGTTTGATATTTTTGGTTGTTTTTTTTTTTTGTATCTGCCATGTCTCTACTTAACATAAACCTCCTTAGCTTTTTGAACATATGAAATATAGTTATAAAAAGTATCTTAACATCATTGCCTGGTATTACAAACGTCAGTTCTGTGTGCATTTTGATTGAATTATTTTTCTCCTCATTATGGATCACTTTTTTCTGCTACTTTTTACTACTGGTACTTTTTTTTATTAGATTCCAGACATTATGAATTTTACCTTGTTGAATATTGGATATTTTTATATTCTTATAAATATTCTTGAGCTTTATTTTGGGATGTAACTAACTAACATTGAAACAATTTGATCCTTTCAGGGGTGCCTGGGTGGCTCAGTTGGTTAAGTGACTGCCTTCAGCTCAGGTCATGATCCTGGAGTCATCGAGTCCCCCATCAGGCTCCCTGCTCAGCAGGGAGTCTGCCTCTCCCTCTGACCCTACTTCCTCTCATGATCTCTCTCTCTCTCTCATTCTCTCTCTCAAATAAATAAATAAAATCTTTGAAAAAAAAAGAAACAATTTGATCCTTTCAAAGCCTGCTTCTAAGGTTATTAAGTAAGACCGCAGCAGCGTAATTTGGAAGCATAATTTTGCTAATATTACTAAGGCAATACTCTTTTGAGTACTCTACCCAATTACTTGTTTATTATAGGTTTTTTGTTCATTTATTAGTTTGTTTTTTTATTCTGACTGATGGTAAGATGAACTATTCCTGGCTTTGTGTGAGCCTGGCAAGTTTCCCCTCTGATCTTTTGAAGTGATTCCTTCCCTACTTTGTGTAGTTTCCTCATACAATGCCCTCTTCACTCTGTGGGAAAACAGATGTTAGCTTGTTACTGAAGCTGAAGTAATTCAGTTAAGATTCCTAATGGCAAATAATTGGCTTTGATCAGGAGGGTAGAGGTATTGTAATATAATTTATGTCATGTCCTTTAAAGAAAGGAAAACTAAAAAATAGTGATGAAACATATATTTACTATTTCTAAACTTAAATTAAGCTGAAAAGTTTGGATTTTGTTATATTTTATTGTTTTCTACAATCCATACTCTTTACAGTAAAATCACATACCTTTATACTTTTCAGTTTTCACTTTTATAATGTTACTTGAAAGAACTGTCTATGTGTATATAAATGATCCTGTGGAGAGCAATGAGCTTTATTTCACATACAGTACTTAGATTTTAAGGTACTGTATAATTATACCTAGGGTTCTTGACCAGCATTTTGATGGCATAAATACTCAGTGGTGTGCTATGCAAAGACATGTGCAACTCTACTCATAAATTCATAATTGATAAGTGCTGAAAGAATATTTAAACCCTAAAGGTAGTACAGAAATCTTTGTCTAATGGTAGACTGCATTGACACCCAAAGTACAATAAAATTAGAGCTTTTTCAGATTTTTCTATAAATTATTGATTTTTGATACCTGCTACTGACAAAAGAGATTTTACTCTACTTTTAGAAATTAGGAATGATTTCTCACTTTCAGGATGTCAAAAAATTAATTGAAAGTGTGTGTACAAGTGTGTCTGTGTGTGTGTATGTATTTATTTTCATTCCTCGACAGTGAACTTAGGAAAATAAATTTGTCACTCAGCTGAAGACCCATTTCATTTCAGGATCTCATTACTTTTATTCTGTTACGAAGTTTCCTATTAATTTAGAGAGTGGTAATAGAAAGCCTATGCTTCATAGTACCTTTTTATGAGACATTTTGGACATTTTTCAAATACCATCTTAACAATTCTCAAAAAATACTAAGGGTAACTCCATACTGATAAGGACCATTAAAATCCCAGAAATATTTTTGTAAAAATCTGAAAGTATACCCTTGGAGTTGGCTTGCTAATATTGTGTTTGGGTTAGACGTTGTCTTGAGTATTTTCTTTGATGAAATGAAGACATTCTGTGGAATAATCCTTGGCGAAAGTGTCATCTGCAGCATTTGTAAGAGATAATATTATTTAAAAGAGTATTTGTGGTAATAATATAATTATTGACATTCACTCTTATTTTAATCAGTGGAGTAGACCAAAGCATCGAATATTTTTTACATTCAGTTTATTAGTAATCATTGTAATTATATTTTATTTCTTCTTTATCCATCCCTGGAACCCCTTTCCTCTTCCACCCATAGCTCTATGCCATCCCTTGGTTTCTCACAATGTTTACTCGTAAGTATCATTTTCCCTTTTCTTTCAGTATCGTATTAGTAAAAGGACAGCTCCATTCTTCCCCAGTATATTATAGTTACAGTGATATTAAACAGATATAATTACATAAACATCCTTATGTAATTCTAATGTAATAGAGTTGGGTAGGGAGAAATTTGAATTGTTTTGACTGATGAGTATCAAAAAGAGTATTGCATAGGATGAGTGTTGCATGGTGATGTATAGGATGCCTATCTTACATGTCATGACATTCATACAATCTCTTCCCTCTAATGAAAAAGAAATTAACATTAACTATAGTACTTACGTAGAGTTTTTTGGAAGACAACTTTTACAAACCAAATGAGACTCAATTTTTAGAGATCCTCTAATAGCTAATACTTTTGCTATTTCCAAACCTGGAATTCCTCTAGAAATAGATTATGTGGGTATATAATAGTTTAATCAATGACAGGTATTAATATGGTGAACATTCTGCTTAAATGGGTACAAATGACAAATGGAATACTATATTTAGAGTAGATCTGTATGCATTGGCCTGGAAGGATATCCACAGTATCATTAAGTGTAAAAACTAAAGTTGCAAAAAATGGGATAAAATTTTTATGGGAACTTAATAAAGCAATTATTTAGAATGCATAATAAAAATGTTACAATACTCAATCTAAAACAGGACTAAATTTCATCTAGGTAAATAAATTTATGAGAACAGTATAACAAGAAAGTTCTAGGAAGAAATATAATGAATGAAACAACTATACCAGGATTGATGATGGAGGTTAGAAAATGTCATCTATTTGACCAATCTGATTATCAAATTTTAAAGATACCTTAGGAAGCAATAAATATTGTATGAAAACAGTTCTATAAACATTTAATGAAGCCAAACCAAAAATAGTGTTTATGAACATTTTATAAAACCGAATAAACATTTTATAAAAACAGTTTGGTAGTATTTGTTCTTCAACAGCTTTGACCATAAGGCATTTGTCATATGTCTAGTAAAACAGCTTGTTATTGTTTTAATTTGTTATTTTGTTTTTTATTTTAATTAATATATTTATATTTTGTTATTTTACAGATGTATTTCCACTGCACAAAATTTTCCACCTCTGGGATACCTTACTCCTTGGGAATTCCTCTTTCCCATTCTGTATTGGAGTAGCAATTCTCCAGCAGCTACGGGACCGGCTTTTGGCTAATGGCTTTAATGAGTGCATTCTTCTCTTCTCTGATTTACCAGGTACAGATATTTATAAATAGAATCACTAAATGAAATGTAATTATAAGATAAAGAGGCAGTCTTATAGCAATTTGCAAAAATAATCATCCAAGATTTCAAAATCTCTTCTTGAGCCTTGACTTCCTTCTCTGGATTCTCTCTCACTCATATACTGCCACATCTGCTGTTCCAGCATTGTAGGTACAAACCTGGGTCATACTAGATGGCTGTGGTTTACTTTCAAGTCAGTGATGCCACCAAAAGGGTAAAAGAACTGGGCGCAGTAACATATTTGCCTTCAATCTTAGGATGGGCCTGTTTATCTTCAGCTGATAGAGTCAATAGGCTACTTGGTTAGGTGTTTAAGAATCTATATTTTCACAAAGATGTAATCCACATGGAACTTTGCTCTCTCCTATCCATAGCTGCTTACTAACCATTTGACAGTTTGAGGAAAGGAAACGCTGTGCCCTTGGGAGGGCACATAACACTCCTAGGAAATTCCATGTCATACAGTGCGGGATAGTAAGTTAAGCTATATATTATATTCACAAGTGAAGAGTTTGTAAATCTAGGTGTCAAAAGCTAAGTGTGGAAATAGGAAATACAACTATGGTCTAAGCTTTGCTGCTGTGGTTGCAAAGATGAAAGTAATGTGATTACCTAAGATATAACAATCTGTGGAACTAAAAAACTATATTTTTGCAGAAACCAAAACGTTTTTCAGGTAGAAAAATTCTACTTTCTTCAAACAGCATTTCATTGGTTCCAGTCCTTCTGCTGAGTTTATTGTTTTTCATAGTTTTAGGCAGGCACAAGTGACTGCTGATAATAAATGCACTTAAAGTTATCCAAGAGATAAATTTGCCTAAAAAACAAAGAACAAAAGAAAGGGGGGCATGTGATGTAATGAGCACTGGTATTATATACGACTGGTGAATCATAGACCTCTCTCTTGAAACTAATAATACATTATATGTTAATTAATTGAATTTAAATTTTAAAAAACGATTAAAAAATAAATAAAACCTCAAAATAAAGGGTACCTTAAGATTACACATCTATTAAGCACTCTCAAGAGAAATAAGAAAACTCCTACCTACCCTGATTTTTATCTTTATTGGATGATCTATATTTGGTACTTCACTGTCTCTCTGTTGTTGAAATCCTCATCCTTTTGGGAAAATACTAACAAAAATGCTTGGAATAATAACAAAAATGCTTGGATTTATGTAAAATTTCTCCTTCCTTCTTTCCCCCAAATTCAGAGTATTGCCATCATCTAACTTATCAAACTTAAGTTATTTTTTTATATGAACAAATAATAGTTCAGTTCTTATTTGTTTCTGGGAGATTCCTTTTGAAAATCAAATTATCTATTTTTTTTTCTTTTGGCATTGAATAGTAATAAAGAAGCTGGTTTCACAAACTAGGAACACTCTCTTGTACCCTGCAATGTTTCGCTCTCATTCCCAACTTAAACAGAGGATGATTAATTAGGATTAAAAGAATTTTTCTGGTCAGTTCTAAAATAAAATCAGAAATGCTGATTGTGCATTTTGAAATCAAGCAAATTTAATGCCTTTCCAATTTCATACATAAATGCACCGTTAAATACTGATGAAAGAATCTGTTGTCAGATTGTATAGGCATATTAACAGTAACTCAGCTTGTCCATTAAAATAAAATTATTATTTCTCAAATCAGAAAATAAGAACACATTTGTTAGGACTGACTCGTTGAAAAGGTAAACTCTACCTACTTTGAAAATAGGATGCCTTCTATTGATGTGAATTGCCTTGATCCTTAGCCATTATTCTGGCTCATCATTTGCTTGGTTACTGTATATAATTCCTGTTGGGGAAGAAAGAAATTATAATAAAAATATGACTTAAAAAAAACAGAAGGGGTCTAAACGTAGACCTTGCCCTAAAGTATAGCCGTGTTTTATTTTTAATCAAAGGACACTTATTTGGGATGTATTTCCTAAGTAGATCTAAAAAGATGTTGAGCTTCCTAACTGTACTTGATGCTTGAAGGAACTGGAAGCGATCATGGGAAGTCCTAAGAAGTGAATCCAGATTAATACACACAAACACACTGAACGTGCCTTTTCTAAGCAAAAATTATGTGACATAAGCTTGGAACATATTTAAAAGAAACAATCTTTTTAAGTCTACAGAAAAAGGATAGGCTAACTCTATATTTCACTTTAATTCTTGAGACAAACTTTGTAGATAAAGACAGGATAGGATCAAACATGGATTTGAACTCACTAAATACGTTGTACTTTACTGAAATTCCCATTCAACTGAGTTTAAAAGCATAAGCAAACAGCAAATTTAACTAAATTCTTTGCTGAAGCAGATTGCTTCAGACCATCTATTGACAGTAACAGGATGGAAACACTACCCAGTTGGTAACATTGTGAACAAATAGGGTTGCATTTTTTTTTTTTTTTAGTTGTCCTTTCTAGTTGTTTCTTTCTACAAAGAGACACTCAGTAGCTCTAGTTGTTAAGAGCATGGACTGTGGAACCAGATCACCTGGGTTTCACATCCTGGCTTTGTCAGTTATAGCTGTGTGACCTTAGAGTCATGACCTAACCTCCTTGTTTCCTTAACTCTAATTACATGAGAATGATAATAGTACCTACCTCATAGGTTGTTGTGTTAAATAAATATATCTAAACAACCTAGAGCAGTACTGGCACAAAGCAAACACGATGTAAGTGGTTATTTTTATTAATATTGTCATCATCATTATTATGCTTTTTTTCACTTTTCCATTCTATCATGACAGGCTTTCCTATTGGTGGTATAAATGCAGCAATCACCCCATTTGGCTCTTTCTATAAATTATTAAAGTAGATATCAATCATATAGATCTCCTTGTTAGCAAAAGCAATTGAGAAATTACGTAAGAAGTCAAGTAAGCCTTCTATGTTGAGCGTATATTATGACTAAGAAGAATATTTCCTTTCATTGCTCAGAGACAATGTAGTATAGTATATAGACAGCACAGGCTTTGCAGTCAAGACAGATAAGGGTTTAAGTCCTAGCTCCGCCACACACTGCCTGTGTGAACTGGGAAACTTTCAGTGCAGTGCTCCTGCTGAAAGAGCTGTCTGTAGGTAACATAGATGTAGGTTCACATCCCAGTTCTGGCACATTAATTTCTGCTTTAGTGTTACGACGAGCACTAAAGATAATATACATAACATACCTGACACAAAATCCAATACTGAGTACACAGTATGTGTAACTATTCTTTTAAAGTATATGTAGCATTTAATATTTTAAAAATACATAAAGAACATGTAACATTCAATCTCTGTAAGTCCCCTCTCCTTTCTCCCTCCTTTGCATCACTTTATACTAACTCTTTAATTCTTTTTTTTTTTCTCCAGTGGTTTTCTTTTTTTTTTTTTAAAGATTTTATTTATTTATTTGAGAGAGAGAGAATGAGAGACAGAGAGCATGAGAGGGAAGAGGGCAGAGGGAGAAGCAGACCCCCTGCTGAGCAGGGAGCCCGATGCGGGACTTGATCCCAAGACTCCAGGATCATGACCTGAGCCGAAGGCAGTCGCTTAACCAACTGAGCCACCCAGGCGCCCTAACTCTTTAATTCTTGAAGAGAGAACATAGCAAAAAGATACTATTTTTGCCAAAAATTATTCCCAAATTCTATTCCCTTGTAATAGATTATATAGTGGGATGTTACCTTCTGAGGAAGTACGAATGATGCTAGAAAATGTTGCTAAAAGTTCTTGACGTGTGTCATTGTAGTACTAAGGGAGATAAATATGAAAGCAGTACATTTGCCATTTCTTATACAGTCTAAAAATAGCGGCAAGGTATTTTTAGAAGAAATACTGAGATTTTCATAGTGCCATCCAATACTGGATATTGGCCACTGGTGTTATGAAGACAGTTTCCAAGGTTACTACCTTTTAAGCTCAATTACAGGATGATGTCTGTCAGACTTCATTCTATCCTGTCTGATATTGTTCTGCTATAGTGTCCATCTGAATTGAACTAAGAAATGGGAAAGGAGCACAAAACAAGGACAAATCATCCAGAAATATTATATAGATAAATAATGGTGTCAGTAAAGTTAAACCCCAGTAAATGTGGGCTTGTGAAAAATACCATGTTTAGAACAAAAAGGGAAGGCAAGAGTAGACTTACTTTTGGGAAACATTCAATAATATTGATCTATGAGACTTAGCAACTTTGCTTTAATGTTTTTGAGTTGTGAAGCATGTAAAGTGGATGAATTGGTTGTCAGGAAATTTTGACCACTTTCTGTGAGACCTTAAGATAAGTCATTCATTCAACACATGTCTAATAAAAACAATTATATGACAGACACAGTTTTATGCACTGAGGTCATAAACATAAGGATAAGACAGTACCAGCCCCATGGGATGAGGAAAAAGCACTGGAGGTTTAGAACGTAGCATAAGGATGACACAGAAGTGTGCAACTGTATGACCATCTAACTTTAAGTAGGATACTAATAGAGGGTAGGATGACAGATAAAGATACTGGAGTGAATGGACTGGGATAATAACACTGATGATGGTAATAAAAATTGATGAAATAGAGTCCTGATTATGGGGACCCTATATGATATGCTGAGGAATTTTGGATTTATTCCATATGCAGTTGGAAAGTGTTAAACAGAAAAGTGACATGATTAGATTTATATTTTAGAAAAATGATTCTTGGTGTAGCGTGCAAAATGGATTGGACACTTCTAAAATGCTATGTTTCCAAAGAATGAAAAGAGAGCAAGTGGCCCGAGATAAGTTCAAGAATATGGTAAAAGAGTACCTATTGATCTTTACCACAATAATTTACATGGCAAAGTCCTGAGAGAATTTTCAGATGCTATCTCTCTTTGGCACCTACAAAATCTTAGTAAATTGGTCTCTCACTGCACATTTCTTATGTTTTAGAATCCTCTTTTCTCCTTCCTACACTGCTGGTGGGAATGCAAAAAAAAAAAAAAAATCCTCTTTTCTAGTAATAACATTCTATCTGTGTGTTCCTTGGACTACAGATGATACTCATTACAAACAATGTTAAAATGTGAATCCGTGAGTTACTCAAGATTATTGGGTTTTGAATCTGTGCTTCTCTACCGACTATAGTATACTTCATCTCAGTATATTAAATGTTAGTAGCAGCAGTTCTATCAGCCTGAGGATGTCAGGGAGTACTGTCCTTATGATTTACCTTGTAAAGAATGCTTCATAATAAGCATATTCAATTCCATTCATCTTGTTTTCTGTTAGTAAGATAAGCAACTGTATAGTTGTTTGTTCAGCAGTGAAAGTTCTACTATATTATTGTTGAGATGTTTTCATGTCTTAGAACATCAATACTTAGAATACTTCTCACTTTCTTCTTATAAACAATTTGTGTCAAAAATATCTATGGTTGAGGGCGCCTGGGTGGCTCAGTCGTTAAGCGTCTGCCTTCGGCTCAGGTCATGATCCCAGGGTCCTGGGATCAAGTCCCACATCGGGCTCCCCGCTCTGCGGGAGGCCTGCTTCTCCCTCTCCCACTCCCCCTGCTTGTGTTTCTGCTCTCGCTATGTCTCTCTCTGTCAAATAAATAAATAAAATCTTAAAAAAAAAAAAATCTATGGTTGAGATAGGTAGATTAATAGGTTGCAGATCACCCTTATGGTTTTGGATGTTAATAAGATTATTCAAATGTTCTAAAATTTTTAATAGATAATAAATGATGCTATGTAATTGAACAAATGGAATATAACTCCATACCTAGCCTCTCCATTCTAGTCCAACTGAAAATTTTACACAAAAAACTTTATAGGAAAAGAAGATACAAAGACCTTGTGCTTCCTCTTTTTGTTTGTTTCTCTCAATATTTAAACATATTTTTAATTGATATAAGATTTATAGACAGTGAAATGTATAGGTGTCAATTGTACAATTCATTACATCTTGACAGTAATAAATATCTATGTAAACAACACCCTATTCAAGATATAGAATATTTGAATTACCCTAGAAAATTCCTTCATGTCACTCCCCTGTCAGTCTCTACTCCCCTGTTAGCAACCACTGTTCTATTAATGTGTATGGGTTTTATCTGTTCTTGGCCTTTCTGTTTTCTCAACTGTGTCTTTTGATAAATTGATACTTTTGATTTTAATAAAGTTTATCAGTTTTTTCTTTTATGGTTATATTGTCAGGGGATGGACTGAGCTCAAGCGGGCTGATAGCCAGCTGTTGTAGTAGCCAATTAAGAAAACAAACCAAAATTAAACAGTCAAGTCTATATGCAAGAGGCTAAACAGAAGAAAGCACCAACTCCTCCATGTTTTATTTTTCCACATGGAATAGTGGAGGGTCAGGTGGATCAGCACAGACCTGGAGGTCTAACTACCAAGGGAGCCTGGAGCAAAATGTTCCTGCAATCTAATGGACCTGGAGGCCCAGGAAGGGTGGAGTGGAAACAGATTGGAGTAGAAGAGTAGTACTTAGTACTCAATTAGAGTGGAGGAAATATCTTCAAGTTCATCTTCCTCTGATAAAGAAGTCTTTGAAAGGTATCTGAAGAAGACCTCTGCCAAAGGCAACTGATAAAAGACATCTGTGTTGAGGCTTGGACTAGGAATGTAGATATGTGTAGCAGCATGGTCAGCCAGGGAGATCTGAGTCCTTGACAGCAACTGCCTTCAGAGACTACAGTGCATTGGTACAGTGCGCTGTACCAAGTCTGGTGTGAGGAAGGCAGCCTTCTCTCATGAGGCCTCCAGTTAAAGCATTTGTAATTGCCTATGGTTGAGCCTGAAAAATCATTTATGGATTTTTATCCAGAAGCCAGAATCCTCAAATAGTGTACCCTCCCTAAGAAATGTTTACCTAGTTTACCTACTCCAAAATCATTAAGATATTCTCCTCAGTTTTCTTCCAGAAGCTTATTTTAATTTTCATGTTTTGGTCTATGATCCAGTTGAATTCATTGTGTGGTATGATTTTGATATGGAGGTTCATTTATTGTCCCATATATTTATTCAGTTTTTTCAGTTCCTTTTGTTGAAAAGGCTTTCCTTTCCCCATTAAATTGCCTGAGTTTTTGTCAAAAAAAATCTACAACAAAGCTGGTGGTAGTTTGATTAGGGTTGCTTTGAATCTATAGATCAGATTTAGGTGCAATTGCAGTTTTATCAATATTGAATCTTTCAATCCATGAACATGGTATATCTCCATTTATTTAGGTCTTCTTTAATTTCTCTCAACAATGCTTGTAGTTTTAAGTGTGATATTTTGCTTATTTTTTATTTTATTTTATTTTTTTTTAAAGATTTTATTTATTTATTTGAGAGAGAGAATGAGATAGAGAGAGAGCATGAGAGGGGGGAGGGTCAGAGGGAGAAGCAGACTCCCTGCTGAGCAGGGAGCCCGATGTGGGACTCGATCCTGGGACTCCAGGATCATGACCTGAGCCGAAGGCTGTTGCTTAACCAACTGAGCCACCCAGGCGCCCTTCTTATTTTTTATTAAATATATTCCTAGGTATTTTATGCTTTTAATTCTATTGTACATCAAATTTTTAAATTTATTATCCAATTATGTCAATAATATACGGAAATTCAATTGAGTTTTGAACCATGATAGCCTTCAAACTTGCTAAATTCATTTACTAGTTCTAATAGTTTTGTAGATTCCTTAGGGTTTTTTTCTAAATGTAAAAAACCATATTGTCTGAGAAGAAAGACAGTTGTATTTCTTCCTTTCCCATTTTTATGCCTTCCTTTTATTTTTCTTGCTTCATTGCACTGACTAGGACCTTCAGTCCACGTTGAATAGAATTGATGAAAACACATCTTTGTCTTGGTTCACTCTTAGGAGGGAAAAAAAAAAAGCATTTGATGTTTCACCATTAAGCTTTATGTTAGCTGTAGATTTTTTATAAATGCCCTTTATCAAACTGAGGAACTTCCCTTCTTTTCCTAGTTTGTTGAGAGTTTTTATGATTAATGGGTATTGAATTTTTGTCACATGTTTTTTTCAGCATTTATCGTGTTAATCATATAGTGTTCCTCCCTTAGTCTCTTAATCTGAAGAATTGCATAATTAATAGTCCATTTTGTTAAACCAACCTCAAATTTCCAGGTGTGACAGAATAAGAACTATATATTTGGTTTCTTCCCCCACTTCCTGACAATAGTTCCTAAAACACTTGTAATTACCTGAATGACAGAGATGCTAGGAGCATCTTTTATTCTAATATTTGGTCCTTGACTTTGGTTCCTGACTCAAAGGTCCTAAATCCCTTGGAATTTCCTAGGTGATAGGGCAGCAGTTTATTTTAATGAGATAAATCTTTGTGGGCTCCTAGAGAACTTCAGGATAAGAGCTGGTAATCAGAAAGACCAAGCCATGATCCCCTATCCTCCTAGGACAGGAGAGGAGCTGGAAATTGAGTTAGTAATCACTCATGCCTATGTGATGAAGCCTTTATAAAAATACCTAAAGAGTTCAGAGAGATTCTTGGTTGGTGAACATACCCACTTGCTGGGAGGTTCACCTCATCTTCACAGGGACAGAAGCTCCCACACTCAGGGTCCTTCTGGACATTGCCCTATATGCCTCTTCATCTGGCTATTCATTTGTATCCTTTATAATAAACTGGTAAACTTAAGTGTTTCCCTGAGTTCTGTGAGCTGTTATAGCAAATTAACCTGAGAAATGGATTGTGAGACCCACAATTTATAGTCAGTTGGTCAGAAGTATAGGTGACAACCTGGGACTTGTGACTGGCATCTGAAATGGAGGCAGTCTTGTGGGACTGAGCCCTTAACTTGTGGGGTCTGTGCAAATTCTGGGTACTTACTGTTCAGAATTTAATTAAATTGTAGGACATCCAGCTGGTATCCAGAGAGTTGGAGAATTGGTTGTTGGTATAAGAGAAAATCCCTCACATTTGATATATCAGAAATATTTTGAATAGAGATAAACTTCTAAAAACTGAATCTTCCAAAACTGAATCAGGGAGGAATAGAAAATCTGAACAGACCAGTTACTAGTAACAAAATTGAATTATTAGTCAAAAAACTACCAACAGAGGCACGTGGGTGGCTCAGTCGGTTAAGTGTCCGACTCTTGATTTTGGCTCAGGTCATGATCTTGGGGTCGTGAGATCGAGCCCCATGTCAGGCTCTGCACTAAGTGTAGAGCCTGCTTAAGATTCTCTCTCTCTCTCAAAACAAAAAAAACTACCAAGAAAAAAGTCCAGGACAAGGTGGATTCACAGGTGAATTCTACCAAACATTTTAAGAATTAATACCTATTCTCCTCAAACTATCCCAAAAAATTAGAAGAGGAAGGAAAGCCTCCAAATACATTCTGCAAGACCAGCATTACCTTGATACTAAAAGTAGACAAAGACATCACAAAAAAAAAAAAAGAAAAAGAAAACTACAGACTAATAGCCCTGATGAACATAGATGCAAAAATGCTCAACAAAATATTAACACACCACATTCAACAATATACTAAAAGGATCATTCACCACAATCAAGTAGGATTTATTTCAGGGATGCAGAGATAGTTTAGTATTCACAAATCAGTCAACATGATACATTAGCAAAATGAAGGATAAAAATCATCTGATCATCTCAACACATGCAGAAAAAGTATTTGACAAAATTCAACATCCACTCATGATAAAAACTTTCAACAAAGTACGCTTAGAGGGAACATACCTCAACATTATAAAGGCCATTTATGAAAAGCCTACAGCTAACATCAGACTCAATGATGAAAAACAGAACTTTTCCTTTGACGTCAGGAACAAAACAAGGATGTCCACTCTCACCACGTTTATTCAGCATAGTACTAGAAGTCCTAGAAACAGTAATCAGACAAGAGAAACAAATATAAGAGACA
This sequence comes from Leptonychotes weddellii, assembly GCF_054177405.1. Taxonomy (NCBI): domain Eukaryota; kingdom Metazoa; phylum Chordata; class Mammalia; order Carnivora; family Phocidae; genus Leptonychotes; species Leptonychotes weddellii. The sequence goes on from NC_138370.1 coordinate 99,506,524, forward strand.
TCTATATTGGTAAGGAAGAAGTTAAACAGTCACTATTTGCAGACATGATATTATACTCAGAAAACCCTAAAGACTCCACTGAAAAACTATTAGAAGTAATAAACAAATTCAGTAAAGTTGCAGGACACAAAATTAATACACAGAAATCCATTGCATTTCTCTACACTAATAAGGAAGTAGCAGAAAGATAAATTAAGAAAACAATCCCATTTACAATTGCACCAAAAAGAATAAAATACCTAGGAATAAACTTAACCAAGGAGGTGAAAGACCTGTACTCTGAAAATGATAAATACTGATTGAAGAAATTGAAGATGACACAAACAAATGGAAAGATAGTCTCTGCTCATGGTTTGGAAGGATTAATATTGTTAAAATGTCCATACTACCCAAAGCAATCTACAGATTTAATGCAATCCCTATCAAAATACCAACAGCATTTTTCACAGAGCTAGGACAAATAATCCTAAAATTTGTATGCAACCACAAAAGACTTCAAATAGCCAAAGCAATCTTGAGAGAGAAGAAACCCAGAGGTATCACAATCCCAGATTTCAAGATATGCTACAAAGCTGTAGTAATCAAAACAGCATGGTACTGGCACAGAAATAGACATACAGATCAATTTAAAAGAATAGAGAGCCCAGAAATAAACCCATGCTTATATGGTCAATTAATCTACAACAAAGGAGGCTAGAGTATACAATGGGAAAAAAGTCTTTTCAATAAATGGTGCTGGGAAAACTGGACTGCTACATGCAAAAGAATAAAACTGGGCCACTTTGTTACACCATACACAAAAACAAACTCAAAATGGATTAAAGACCTAAATGCACTGGGTGTTATATGCAAACAATGAATCATGGAACACTACATCAAAAACTAATGATGTAATATATGGTGATTAACATAACATAATTTAAAAAAAAAAGACCTAAATGTAAGACCTGAAACCATAAAATGCCTAGAAGAAAACATAGGCAATAATTTCTTTGACATAAGCCATAGGAACATTTTTTTTAGATTATGTCTCCTCAAGCAAGGGAAACAAAAGCAAAAAATGAACTATTGGGACTACACCAAAATAAAAAGCTTTTGCACAGCAAAGGAAACCATCAACAAAACTGAAAGGCAACCTACTAAATGGGAGAAGGTATTTACAAATGAAATATCCAATAAGGGTTTGATATCCAAAGTATATAAAGAATGTTTATGCAAAACAACACTGAAATAAAAAACAATCTGATTAACAAATGGGCCAAGGACCTGAATTGACATTTTCTCCAAAGAAGACATACAGATGGCAAATAAATGAATGAAAAGATGCTCAACATCATTAATCATCAGGGAAATGCAAATCAAAACCACAATGAGATTATCACCTTGCACTGTCAGAATGGCTGCAATCAAAAAGACAGGAAATAACAAGTGTTGGCAAGGATATAGAGAAAAAGGATCCCTAGTGTACTGCTGGTAGGAATGTAAATTGGTACAGCCAATGTGGAAAACAGGATGGAAGTTCCTCAAAAAATTAAAAATAGAAATACCATATGATCAGTAATTCCACTACTGAGTGTTACCCAAAGAAATTGAAAACATTAATTTGAAAAGATATGGGGAGGGAATGAAGGAGGGAGGGAGGGAAAGAAAGAAAGAAAAAGAAAATAAAAAAGAAAGAAATATTGTGAATAGACAGTTTACACTTAGAGTATACCCTTGTGTATTAGTTTCCTATATTGCTCCTGTAAAAGACTACCACAAACAACACAGATTTATGATTTATACACTGGAGATCAGAAGTTAAAAATCAGTCTGACTGGACAAAAGTAAAGGTGTTGTGAGGGCTTATTCCTTATGGAGGCTCTGAAGGGAAAAATCCATTTCCTCTTTGCCAACTTCTTGAGGCCACATGTATTCTTTTGTCTGTGGCCCCTTCATCTTTAACACCCACTGCATAATGTTGTCACATCTCTTTCTACTTCCTTCCTCTAAACTCATGCTCCTTCTTATAAGGTTACTTGTGATTATATTGGGTCCTCCTGGATAATTCATGATGATCTGTCCATCTCAAGATCCTCAACTTAATCACATTTCAAGGTTCTTTTGTCTATAGTGGAACATATTCATAGGTTCTGAGGCTTAGGATGTATATATCCTTGGGGCTCCTTATTTAACCTACCACACTTAAGTAGTATTTTGTTAAGGATCTTATGTCTATGTTCATGAGAAATACTGGGTTTTAATTTTCATATATTTTTCTCAGATTTTTGTATCAGAGTTATACTGGGTTATATCAGGTTTACTTAAGGTTATAGTCTTAAAACAAGTGGGAGTATTCCCTCTTTTTCTGTCTTCAGAATGAATTTGTGCAAGATTGTTAGAAATTCTTTAAATATTTTATAAGTTTCACCAGTGAAACCATCTCTATCTGTAGTTTTCTTTGTGGGAAAATTAACTTCCTTAGGGGCACCTAGGTGGCTCATTCATTCCATGTCTTCCTTCAGCTCAGGTCATGATCCCAGCGTCCTGGGATCGAGCCCTGCGTCCATCTCCTGCTCCGCAGGGAGCCTGCTTCTCCCTCTCCCACTCCCCCTGCTTGTGTTCCCTCTCTCACTGTGTCTCTCTCTGTCAAATAAATAAATAAAATCTTTAAAAAAAAAAAAAAAGAATTCTTTAAAGATATGTGACTGCACGGTTGTCCTGTTTCTTCTCGTGTCAAGTTATGTTTGTGGTAAACTGTGCTTTCTAAGGAATTTATCTATTTTATTTGCTTTCAAATTTGCTGGTATTTAATTGTTCATAATATTATATTGTTATGGTTTTACTGTCTGATATATATGTAGTAATATCTCCTTTCATTCCATATACTTATAATTTGCTCATCTTTATCTTGATCATTCTGCTGGGGTTTATCAATGGCACTAATATTTTCCTTGTTAATTTAACTTAACTTTTATTATTGTTTTTCTGGGTTTTTTTCTTTCTTTCTTTTTTTTTTTTTTTTTGTCTTAACTCTTCTGTCATCTGTCTTCTTTGGGTTTAATGTGCCCTCTCTTTCTTGCTACTTAAAGACCAAACTTAGAGTACTGATTTTATAACTTTCATCTTTTCTAATGTAACTGCCCCTAAGTACTTCTTTTGAGGCATACAACAAATTTTGTTATACTATCTTTTCATTATTATTGCTTTAAGAATAATTACTGATTTCCCTTATAATTTTTTTTAGTCAAAAAATACTTTTTGGTCGAAATTTCAATTTTAAAAAGTTGTTGAAACTTTATGTGACACCTGTTACCTATCTTGTTAAACTTTAATGTGCATATTAAAATCATGTTTATTTAAATTTTTTGAGTGTAGTGCTTTTTAAATGTCAAATAAGTCAACAATAATGTTTGGATCTTCTTTACCCTAACTAGGCTTTTCCTCTCTTTGTTCTATAAATTACTGGAGGGAAGTATTAAACTCTCTAGCTATTATTACAGATTTATCTATTTCAACCTTAATTCTATCAGTTTTTGCTTTTATATTTTAAAGCTCTCTTATGAAATGCATATACACTTAGGATTGTTATGTCATCTTGACGGATGAACTTTTTATCATTATGAAATGTGCCTCTTTATCTCAGTAATACTTCCTGTCTTAGAGTCTGTTTAGTGTGATATTAATATAATCACATGAACTTTCTCGTGCTTGGTTCTTACATAGTATTTTTTCTGTATTTTATTTTCAACCCATCTGTGACTTTAAGTATTTAAATTTAGAAATATTTAAAATATATACTTATATTCTGTTACTTTAAATTTAACTATTTTATATTTAAAATATTTTAAATGTATTACTTTCAGACATATAGTTGTCTAGACATATAGTTAGACATATAATTGAGGCATATAATTATTTGCTGTTTATCCAGTCTTAAATTTTACTCCTTTTAAATAGAGTGTTTAGTCCACATGTCTTTAATATGGTTGGGCATATTTCTAATTGTCCCATTTGCTTGTGTTTCTCCTCTTCCTTTTCTGACTTATGTTAACTAAATAATTTTGACATTTCATCTTAATACCTTTGTTGACTTTTTATTTTGCATTTTAAATTGCTTTTGGTTATTGCTCTAGGGACTATGATCTGTGTCCTTGACCTACCATAGTTTACACAGAGTTAACATTGTACAGTTTTATAGAAAATGTAAAAACTTTGCAATAGTGTAATTCCATTTACTTTCCATATTTTCTGGTGTTGTTTTAATATATTTTACATCTACATTTGTAATAAACTTCACGATAAACTGTTGTTATTTTGATTTTAGATAGCTAGTTACTTTTTAACCATATTAAAAGAAGTTAAAAGATCATTTTTTTGTATTTTACCACCATATTTTTCCATTATCAGTGCTCTTCATTCCTTCTTGTAGATTTGTGTTTCCTCTTTATTTTTGGTTTTTAGCAGATTGACTGTGTTGTCCTCAATATAGTTCTTTTTTTTTTATCTTGCTTTTAAGACCTTTCAGTAAATTTCCACTTCAAATAATGTATTTTACTGTTCTAGTATTTCAATTTTTTTATTGTTTGCAATTCTCTGTCCATTCACTTTATAGTATTTTCCTTTAAGTCATTGAACATATTTATAGTAATTACTTTGAAGTCTTATCTAATAATTCCAATTCTGAATCATCTTATAGGTCTATTTGTATGAACTTCTTTTTCTTGATTATAGATCACATTTTTCTGCTTTGCATGTGTAGTTATTGTTTATTATACAGTGGATATTGATAAAGATACATTGAAAGGTGTCTGGATTTTATCATCTTCCTTTAAATAGTGCTGAGTTTTGTTTTGCTAGACAGTTAAATAACTGGTGGGTCCTTTTGTTCATATTAATTTTTTTATTTATTAAGGTGGGTCTCTTAATATTTTACTTAGTCCAAGAATGTGGCATGTCAAGGTCCTTAACTGAATGAATACCCAAGGTGTTCAGTGGGAACCACACCCTGACTGGGCCACCTCTCCAACACTCTCAGCAATTACTCATCTTTATGATGCCTCAGCACTTAATACCAAACTTCGAACATAGTAAGAACTCACTTAGTTCAATTCAATTAAACAAACAGGGTGGCCTTTATGGACCAACAGTGGCACAGAGGAACATTATTTAAACCAAAACCTAAGTTTGTACATTTTTAATTCTCCTACAGTAAGCTTCATTTCTAAAGCAAAATTATGAATAGAAAATTTGGGCAATGTAAATAATCTCTATAATAGCCATGAATCACTTAGGGTTTATAAAGCTTTTAAAATTTTCTATCTTGTATAAATATCACAGCTATGTTAAGTAGATTTTATTATTATCTCCATTTTGCTCTTGAAATAACTGAGGCACGGTTATGTTATGGAATGCTCATTGTTATATAAGTTAGTAACTAGAATTTGGAGTCCAAATCTAGCACTTTTTACTATTACAGGGGAATATGTTATTTGTTCACAAAGTAGGTTTCCATATCAGCAGTTTCAAATAGTCCAATCTAGTATCTTCAGAAGTTTAGTTCTGACTTTCTAGGAAGCTCATTTTTAACTACAGTAATGACAATACCTGGTGTTAGATAAAAACGTGATGTTAGGTAAACTACTGGCCATTCCTTTTTTTTCTACATGTTAGTCCTTTCTCAGTGAACAGCAAATAAAAACTCAACTTCATAAAATTTTTAACTCATTTTAAATATGAAACATTATCTCTACAATTTATCTGTTCTTATTTAAGCAAGCCATGTTTTACAGTAGTTTGGATATACAAAATTATTTACTTCCTATTCTTAGCAGTTTTCCTGGCTACTTAATTTTCTAGCTGCCTCACAGGGACAATTGTGAGCATATTATCTCAAACACAAGTTGGGTTGAAATAACCATACTGTTGTTAACTACAGATGAGAATTTCAGAGTGGGGAAGGAAATGGTTCAAATTATCCAATATGTTAAATGTCCTATGTAAATCAAGATATTCCAAAATAGCTTCAATGGCCCCTCTTGTCATATGATTGCAGGATTAGGAAAAAGATTATTTGCAAATCCAGTTTCTGTTTAATGTCCAATAATATGCAAGGGGATTTTTCTTAATGTTTTCTGGCAATGGACTTTGTTTTGCATGTGAATGAAAAGTTATGATTTGTTACCCTAGTCAAGAAATAAATATAATACAGAGATGACATGATTATACATTTTTAACTTCTTTCATTAGTTCTTTATTTTTTAAAAAATTTTTAAAAATTTATTTATTTATTTGAGAGAGGGCATGTGGGGGTTGGGGGATGGAAGGGCAGAGGGAGAGAATCTTCAAGCAGAATCCCCACAGAGCACGGAGACCCATGAGATCATGACCTGAGTCAGAGGCCTAAGTGACTAAGCCACCCAGGAGCCCTATTAGTTCTTTAAAAAAACAAAAAACAAAACAAAAACAAAAAAATGAAAAAAACTCCATTGAGAAGTGCCCTTGGAGTTATCTACTCTGTTGTTTTTATTGATGTCACTTCTGTCACTGCTCTTTGGTTTGTTTAATTAACAGACTTTATTTGAGGGGACAGCTTTAGATTACAGAAAAAATTGAACAGATAGTATAGCATTCCCATATTTCTCTACTACTCTGCTCATAATTTACCCTGTTTTTGACATCTTGCCTTAATGTGTCATATATGATAAAATTGTTGAATCAGTATTGTACATTATTATTAACTAAGGTCCATTAACTAAGTTTACATTAAGATTCACTCTTTGTTTTGAGCAATTCTGTGGGTTTTGACAAGTGAGTAATGTCATGTATTTACCACCGTAGTATTATACAGAGCAATTTCACCACCGAAAAAAAATCTACTCTGCTGCAACTATACAGTCCTTCTCCCCAGTCTCCCCACCCCACTATCCCCTGGCAATCAGTGATTTTTTTTTTTTTTTACTGTCTTGATAGCCTTGCCTTTTCTAGAATGTCATATAGTTGGAATCATAGAGTATGTAGGCTTTTCAGACTTTTTCCTCTATGTCTGCTATGGCTTGATAGCCCATTACTTTTCATCACTAAAAAACATTCCAAGTTTTGGGATTTTGAAAGGTAGTAAAGACTATTTTTTTTAAAGGCAATCTCTTTCTAAATGGAAATCTACCAAGTGCAAAATAGAAATGTAACCTATATTTCAACTGGGTTTAAAACAAGAAAGCAGACTGAGATCTAAGACTAACGCTTTTTAAAATTCACTTCACCCCAGGTGAAGTGCCAGAATTTTTCATGCATTTTATAGATCTGAAAGCTTATAATATCTCTGAGTTCCTTCCGTGTGCTGAAAAAATATTATTTATACCCCATAATGCTCCCAGGAATTAAGTAATATCCGTATTTTATGATTGAGAAAAAAGAGGCAGAAAAATGAGTTTCGCCAGAGCTATATGACTTGTTAGTAATTGAAGTGAAATTTAAACCCAGATCATGCTGCCTCCCAGGTTAATGCTCTTTCCAGTGTGCCATTATTATACCACTTTCTAAGTAAATACCTTAAATGTCACTAGACCAAGAGCTAGACCAAAAGAGCAAGGCTTCAAGCCCACCATGCTAATCTCCTAAATTCACTCCCACCCCTTTTAAACCAGAGCCTTTAAAGTTTGAAACCTTTCCAATTAAGAATGGTAGGTTGTACACATATGTCTATTCCTACTCCCTTCTGAAACATCATTAAAGGGAAACAGTAAGGGAATAAAAATGTGTAATTCTAAGAACAAAGAGAATGTAAGAAGAACGTGAGTAGACAAGAAAACAACAAAAATTGAGAAGATAGAACACAATTACATCAATAGTAACTCACTTTATAAAAAGTAAAGACAATTGAAACCTTTCTATAAAGGAGAATACTAGCAAGAAGCAAGCCAATTCTTGATGCAGAGCACCAGAAAGTCTCAGGAATTGAAAGTGAATGAAAATGAGGCAGAGGGGCGGAGCAAGATGGCAGAGGAGGAGACCTGGATTTCGTCTGGTCTCAGGAATTCATCTGGATAGGGATCAAACCATTCTGAACACCTACAAACGCAACAGGAGATCGAAGAAAAGAATAGCAACAACTCTGAACAGAAAAGCGACCACTTTCTGGAAGGTAGGATGTGCGGAGAAGTGAATCCGAGGCGATATTCGGGAGGATAGACAGCAGGGGAGGGGGCCTCCGTCGGCCACTTCTGGCAAGTGCTAGAGCCGCGGAGCACAAAATCGGAACTTTTAGAAGTCAGCTCTGCTGAGGGACGTCGCTCCAGTGGCTAAGCGGGGGGTGGAACCCTCATGGCACAGTGTGGTCTCAGGACCCTCAGGGTCACAGAAAGACCGGGGGTGCCTGAGTGCGCCAGAGCTCCCAGGTATCGGAGTGGGGAAGCCGGCTGCAGAGACGGAGCCGAGGCACGGGCTCTTAGCTCGGGATGCCATAAACTGTGATCCACGGCACAGTCGGGCCACTGCTTCTCCAGCAGGGACCCAACAAGCAGCAGATCTGGGGAGACTCCCCTTCCTCTCCCGGGAGGAGAGGCGCGGGAGTGCACTGCAGGGATCTGCTGGGTTTGGAGACTCCACACAGGGTCGTGTGCCAAAGATAGAACTGCTCGGTCACAGGCCAGGTGAGCACGGAGTGCGGCCAGAGACCAGGGAGATGGGAGCGATTGACTGCTTTTCTCTGGGGGCGCACAGAGGCGTGGGGCCCCAAGTTCTCGGCTCCTCTGGGGCAGAGATTGGGAGGCCGCCATTTTCATTCTCATCCTCCAAAGCTGTACTGAAAGCTTTCAGGGAACAAAAGCTCCCGAGAGCAAACCCGAACAGATTACTTAGCCTGGACCGGCAAAGGCGGGGCAATTCCGCCTCCGGCAAAGACATTTGGGAACCTCGGCAACAGGCCCCTCCCCCAGAAGATCAGCGAGAACAGCCAGCCAAGACCAAGTTTACCGATCAATGAGAACAGCAGAACTACAGTGCTAGGGGAATAATGCACATAGAATCCATGGCTTTTTTACCATGATTCTTTAGTCTTTCAAAGTTAATTTTTTTTTAACTGTCTTTTTTTTTTTCAATTGTTCTTTTTCCCTTTTTCAACCAACATCTTATCAATCCCTTTATTAAAAAGCATTTTTATTTTTCATTTTTAGAGTCATATTCTATCCCTTCATAGTAGTTTCCCTTATTTTTGGCATATATATATAAGTTGTTCTCTCTTTAAAATTTTGAGATACAGTTTCTCCTAACAGATCAAAATATATCCTAAATCTCTAGTGTATGGCTTTGTTCTACTCTCCTGCCTGATCACATTTTCTCCCTTTTTTTTTCTTTTTTTTTTTTAATCCTCTTCTTTCTTTTTTCAAACAACTTACCAATTCCTTTTATAAAATTTTTTATATTTTCATCTTTACAGTCATATTCCATCCCTTCATCATATCAACCCTTATTTTTATACATATATAAGTTTTTCTTTCTTTAAAATTTTGGGAGGCACTTTCTTCTAACAGACCAAAATACACCCAAAATCTAGTGTGTGCCACTGATCTATGCACCAGCTTGATCATATTTGATCATATTCTGGTTTTTTTGTTTTATTCTGTTTCTGTTTGTTTTTATCTTTTTCCTTTTTTTTTTTTTCTTTTTCTTTTTTCTCTCTTTCCCTTTCTTTTCCCCCAGCTTCAGGTCTTTTCTGATTTGTTTAGAGTATATTTTCTGGGGACGTTGTTACCCTGTTAGCATTTTGTTCTCTCATTCATCTGTTCTCCTCTGGACAAAATGACAAGATGGAAAAAATCACCTCAACAAAAAGAACAAGAGGTAGTACTGACTGCCAGGGACCTACTCAATACGGACATTAGTACGATGTTGGATCTAGAGTTCAGAATCATGACTTTAAAGATACTAGCTGGGATTGAAAAAAGCATGCAAGTTATTAGAGAAACCTTTTCTGGAAAAATAAAAGAACTAAAATCTAACCAAGTAGAAATCAAAAAGGCTATT
>NC_138370.1:99517025-99546526 GCF_054177405.1 Leptonychotes weddellii
CAGATCAACGAAACTAGGAGCTGGTTCTTTGAAAGAATTAACAAGATTGATAAACCCCTGGCCAGACTTATCAAAAAGAAAAGAGACAGATGTTGGCGGGGATGCAGAAAAAGGGGAACCCTCCTCCACTGTTGGTGGGAATACAAGCTGGTGCAGCCACTCTGGAAAACAGTATGGAGGTTCCTCAAAAAGTTGAAAATAGAGCTACCATACGATCCAGCAACTGCACTACTGGGTATTTACCCCAAAGACACAAATGTAGGGATCTGAAGGGGTATGTGCACCCCGATGTTTATAGCAGCAATGTCCACAATAGCCAAACTGTGGAAAGAGCCGAGATGTCCATCAACAGATGAATGGATAAAGAAGAGGTGGTATATATATACAATGGAATGTTATGCAGCCATCAAAAGAAATGAGATCTTGCCATTTGCAACGATGTGGATGGAACTGGAGGGTGTTATGCTGAGTGAAGTAAGTCAATCAGAGAAGGACTTGTATCATGTGACCTCATGATATGAGGAATTCTTAGTCTCAGGAAACAAACCGAGGGTTGCTGGAGTGGGGGGTGGGGTGGGATGGATGGGGTGGCTGCGTGATAGACATTGGGGGGGGTATGTGCTATGGTGAGCACTGTGAATTGTGCAAGACTGTTGAATCACAGATCTGTACCTCTGAAATAAATAATGCAGTATATGTTAAGAAAAAAAAAAGATATTAGGAGGGGAAGAATGAAGGGGGGAAATTGGAGGGGGAGACGAACCATGAGAGACGATGGACTCTGAAAAACAAACTGAGGGTTCTAGAGGGGAGGGGGGTGGGAGGATGGGTTAGCCTGGTGACGGGTATTAAAGAGGGCATGCTCTGCATGGAGCACTGGGTGTTATGCACAAACAATGAATCATGGAACACTATATCAAAAACTAATGATGTAATGTATGGTGATTAACATAACAATAAAAAATAACAAAGAGAAAAAAAAATGAGGCAGAAAAAAAACAGAGAAGAATGAGTTCAATGTATGCATAAAGCGTAGTTTCATTTCTCCCACCCCTGTAGATCTTTGCACCCACCTTGCTAGCGAACAATCTACTCTCTGCCACCTAGCAGAAGACTAGAAGATAGGGGAAGATCCAGGTTGTGTGGGCCTGAAGCCTAAACAACAAAGAAATGGCCCTCTCTAAGAAGATTACATTACATTACAAAATTAGACCATTAAAAGAATATTGAGAATGAGTAAAGAGAGCATAACAAATTACAAAACAAAAATAACATTTTAATTATTAAATGTCAGATACGTCTATATTTTTTCCTTCTTTTTTGCTTCATACTCATTGATGATCTCGTCACATGACAATAATTGTACATATTTTCTATACAAAAATAATTAATTTTTCTATTGGCAGTTTTGGTTGAAATTTGTTTTTTATTATTGATAGTGGGAATACGTAACCCATATGACTTTACACAGGTAATACCATCCTATCGTGGTCCTACAGATTTCTTTCCAACAAACACAAAAATGCTACTTTGTGAAATTCCTATCATAAGAGATAAAAAAAGTTAATGATGCAGTTATAACGTATATGTAATATTATCAATTATATTCCTAGAAGTATTCCTAGAGTATTTCTCTTTTGATCAGGCATCAATGAGAATCACATTCTCTGCTTACAACACTTTACGTGTTTAAAGTTTGGAAGAACTTTTAAGTCTGATTTTTGGCTATGTATATTTCAACTATTTCTACTAACCGTAAACTTCTGGTGCTGGGACATGTTGTATTGCATTACAACCTTTGCACCTGTATAGTGGGTGATGGGAGCATTTCAGGAAGTCATTTCTAGAGCAATAACTTTACTGTACCATCGAACAAAGCCAGAGACTAGTTAAAGTGGTAAGGACATGTTTTAATCAGTAATATACTGTTACAGTAAAGAAGAATCCAGCATGAACAATTTGTACAGAGGTAACTGGGCATTTTAATGGGAGAATGAGGGAGTAGGTGGGGACTGGGGGTGAGGAGGTGCTCAAAAGATTCAGGGAAGTGAAAAATTACAAAAAGTGTGAAGGAGGGCATTGGTCCATGTGAAACTCATCTAGGTTTGCTAACTGGCACTTACTGAAGTTAGGTTTCTACCTTCCCACAGAGGTTGGGAGACAGAGACCCTATCTTCTAATGTTGCCTGGAACAAACAATAAATTATATTGGTAGCCCTGACTTTTCTCAAGCAGATACTTAAAGGGGTGGGGGGGTGGATGGAACAGTCATCCTAGGGATGTGGCCTTGAACTGTTAAAGACTAACCTGGCATTTTCTTCAAGTGTTTATAAGCCAAAGTTGAGGCATAGTCAAGAAAGGGCTTAAAGGAATCTGGCTAGAATTTCATCAAGGAGAAAATTTTTTATCAATATCCTTAAGTGACTTCAAATCACAAAAATATATCCCATTAAACCAAACTAATTATTCCTAGTTTAGCTTATTCTTAGTTATATCTCAAAGTGTCCCGAGACACTATAATGTTGCCTAACACAAGATGAAGTGTAATAGAGGGGAAAATGGTATAAAGACAGAAGTCTTCACTGTTTGTGGCTCAAATATCTTTACTTTTGCAAGTTTTACAAAAAAAAATGACCACGAGAACAGTAAATTTGGAGGAGTATTCTTTGGAGTAATAGAATCAAAGTATCTTGAAATTCAGAGTCAACAGCATAGCAGAGAGCAGAAGTGAGGGGATGTATGTAGTTAGAACGTCCAGAACTCTCCATGGGCAATGCTGGCAAAGATTAGTTTAGATGGATTAGAGAATTATTCTCTGGAGAGGTAGAATGTCCCCAGGAGGAGAAATACCTTACTTAGGGGCCTTCTAACAAATGACCGTGTCTCAAAGCTACCCAGTAGTGAATCTACCAGTCACCAACACCTGCCCACATATACAAAACTTCCAATCTGATTTTTAATGCTGTTCTTTTAAATAGGTAGAGTCATAGATCGACAAATCATAGATCGAAAATCTCCAACTAAAACACATAGACCAACACAAACTGAGTAAAGGAATATCCTCAGAAAGATAATTATGAGAAGGTATTGCAACTATGACAAATCAATTTTTTTTTAAAGATTTTATTTATTTATTTGAGAGAGGCAATGAGATAGAGAGAGCATGAGAGGGGATAGGGTCAGAGGGAGAAGCAGACTCCCCGCCGAGCAGGGAGCCCGATGCGGGACTTGATCCCAGGACTCCAGGATCATGACCTGAGCCGAAGGCAGTCGCTTAACCAACTGAGCCACCCAGGCGCCCCTCAATTTTTTTTTTAAGTAACAAAGAACAAAAAAGATTTACTGGAAATTAAAAATGATGTGGAAATGCAGTGAGCTTTCTAATAAAAGAGTTAGATGATAAAGCTTAGGAAAAGTCTCGGAGAGTAAAACCAAAATACAGATGAAAAGTAAGAAAAAAAGGCAAATTATTAGAAAACAAATTCAGGATGTTCAAAATTTTTTTTAAATAAGAGAGAAGAGGAAAAAAAGAAATTACCACAGACGTCAAACAAGAACTTTCTCTGTTAGGTGAAGGATTACAAAAGGACCACCAAACAGCATAATGAAGTAACATATTTACATATATCCTTGTGATATTTCAGAACACCAGGGATCCTAAAAGTTTACAGAAAATGGGAAAATCACATGCAAATGATTTCAATTCAGAATCGTATCAGACTTCTCAGAAGAAGACAATGGAGCACTATTTTGCCTAACTCTGAAGGGAAAAAATTCAACCCTAGAATGCTATGCCTACTCTATCAGTCAAGGGCAAAGTAAATATATTAAAAGACGTGGAAGATTTCAAAATAATTTGCCTTCTGTGCACCCTTTCACAGAAGCTGCTAGAAAATGCAGTCCGCCAAAATGTTGGGGTAAATCAAAAAATAGTAAATAATGTCTTGTCTCTCAAATTAGGGATCAAATATAGGGGAGAGCTGAAGGGAATTAGATGATAGTAAAGAGAAGTGCCAGGACAACAATTGTTCACTAGATCTTGGGAGCAGTTCAAAGCCATTAGAGCAAAAGTACAGAAGTCTTCAGGAGAGATGTATTTTCCACCTATTCTGGCCCAAATGAAATATGAGATGTGTTTTATTATTTTGGAAATAGTTCACTCTTTCTGAGAGATATGATAGTAATGGATGAAGATAAAGAAGTCAGGATTTAGAGAAGTTGTTTTTTTCAGAGTCACAAAGTTCTTTATGGAGCTTGGAATCAAACCTAAGAAACTATAATCCGGGGTACTACATGTTTCATTCACAATGCATTAATCAAAATTATAATGCAAAAGAAAAAAACAGTAGTGCCCTAGGATAAGAGATTACTTTATAAGAATAATTGCATATTTTGATGTACAGTTTACAAAGTACTTTTTGCATAATATTTTAGTTATGACAAAGGACTTTGGAAGGATTTTGAGATGGAGAGGTAACATAGGTCAAGTGAATGGAGAATGGGATATCTGCCAGTACTAATAATCAGGGTGGAATTGGGGTGGATGCCAGTAAATTCTCAAGATTCACTGGAAGCCTTTTATGGTATTGGTAGGATGTTTTGGAAGCAGATACAACAGACTTTTCCATTGCTAGTGATTTAATGACTGAACTACAACCTCTGATCTGGATCATTGACTTGACTTCAAGCTTTTACTGGGTGACAAATGTGTCAGACTGATCTGAGCCCTGCAGATGCAAAACCTATGGTCTGAAATTCTTCCTTTGGAGATTAACAGTGTTAAATGAATCAACTTTGTTTTAAATGACAGGGTTTTCTCTCTTTAGCTTCAAATTTTTATCTTAACCATATTAATTGGAATTTTTCTAAAATGAATTGAGCATGTCTCTTCCTTCTTAAATGGATTAGAGAACCTATCTTGAACTTTAATTTTTCTTCTAGTTGGTGTCTAGGTTCCTCTCTTTGTGGAGTATCAAGTTAATAGTGTTATAGAGCTTTTTAAAAAATACATTTCACTATATTTACCATTGCTCAAATCAATGGACCCTTTCTTTTTATCATTTTAACCAAGTGCATGCAATTTTTCTATATGTGAAACTTCACTTACACCTTTCTTCACTTAATTCAGTAAATTATTTTAAAAATTGAGAATTGATATTTTAATAAAATTTGCCCTATTTATTTTATATCTCCTTTGATAGGCAAAAATAAACTTTTAGTATACTTTACTAGAAGTCATGGTGGAGTGAATCTTTTGCCTGTCCACTTCCAAATTCTAGCCTTCCCCTCCCCAACCTCTATTTTACTTTGAAAAATTGAACATATTATCAGAGTAAATGAGGCCAATTCTTAAATAAGATGTGTTATATTCCATGATATTTAAATAATGATATACTGAAATATCCAAACATATCTACTGTGTATATATATATATATGTATGTACATATACGTATGTGTGTATATATGTAATACCAAATAAAATATATGTATATATTCACATTTGTAAATGTATGTCTATATATAGGTATATAATAATATAAAATACTCCCACCATTGTAGTCATATATATGCTGATTAAAATCTACATTATATTTTCACTGACATCTTTTCTAATTGGTTATCATCTTAGCCATATTGGATATATGCATTTAGGAAAGATTGTGTTTTTTACATGACATAGCAATTCAAATTCTAAATGTTTGCTTTTTTAAAAAAAATTCCTATCTAGAAATTGACATTGAACGCTGTGTGCGAGAATCAATCAACCTGTTTTGTTGGACTCCTAAAAGTGCTACTTACAGACAGCATGCTCAACCTCCAAAGCCAACTCCTGATAGCAGTGGAGTCAGAAGTTCAACACCTTTTTTCTCCACTGAGTGTCCAGATCCTCCAAAAACAGATTTGGTATGTATCTGCAGATTTAATTTACAAACTCTGAAGGAAGACTTGTTAAAAATGTACTGTAGCATAATTATTGCTCATAATAATGTTATCACTTATGTCCTTTTAATATAACTATTTTCTAATATATGATTGTATTTATGCAACTTTAGAAAACCTTTATGTCTATTTAGTTTTACAGTTAAGAAGATTGTTCTATATATTCCTTCAGGTAGCAAGCTTCACATTTTGTCTATGTAACTGTAGTATCTCAACTTGTCATATGCTAAAAGAATTACAGAAGCAAAGGAAGAATTACAAAAATAGAGAAAGACAAGGGTGCCTCAGTGGCTCAGTTGGTTAAGTGTCTGCCTTAGGCTCAGGTCATAATCCCAGGATCCTTTACATATTCTCTATACAGGTCCCCTTATCAGATATATGATTTGTACTTATTATCTCCCATTCTATGCATTATCTTTCTACTTTCTTGATAATGTCCTTTGAAGCACATAGTTTTTAATGTTGATGATGTCCAATTTATGAGTTGTTGTTCTCTTGCAACTTTCAAGGTTCTCTGTTTTTGGTTTTTGACAGTTTGAGTATGGTGTGTCTAAATGTGGATTTTTTTTCTTTATCCTAGTTGGAGTTAATTGAGCTTCTTGGATGTGTAGATTGTTTTACAGTGTATTTTAGAAGTTTTCAACCAATGTTTCTTCAGATGTTTTTTTCTGTCCCTTTCTCTCTCTTCTCTTCTTCTGCAATTCTCATTATCTATTTATTGCTGTGGTTGATAATGTCCCAGAGTTGTGTAGGCTCTGTTCATTTTTATACATTCTTTTTTCTTCCTGCTCCTTAAACTGGATAATTTCACTTGACCTATCTTTATGTTCACTGATCATTATTCTACCAATTCATATCTGCTTTTAAGCCCCTCTAGTGAATTTTTCACTTTATTGTATTTATCATACTTTTCAACTCCATAATTTCTATTTGATTCATTTTCCTTAATTCTCTTTAGTAGTATTCTATATTTGATGAGACATTGGTCCTTAATTTCTTTAGACATGGTTTCTTTTAGTTCTTGGAACATATTTAAAGGAGCTGATTTAGAGTCTTTGTCTAGCAAGTCCAACATCTCATAATTGTTTTTGTTGAGAACTTTACCTTTTAAATAATAGAATATGGCAACTCTGGAAATCAGATTCTGTCCCCACCACAGGGGTTTTTGTTGCTGTTTGTTATGATGGTGGTGGTTGTTATTTATTTAGTGACTTTTCTGAACTAAACCTGTATAGTTTATATTCTTTGTCAGCTATGATCACTGCTTAGTTATCTTAATGGTCAGCTAATTTTTAGACAGAGATATCCTTAAGTTTCTGTACTCAAAAGATATCCTTAAGTTTCTGTACTCAGTAAGTCTTCCAGCCTTTGGTGAAGAGCTCTGTGTGCATGTTGGGGCACATATTTAACATTTCAGGCAGCAGTCTATATTGCCTTAGCCTTTGCTTCCTGCTTGTTCAGAACCTTGAGGTAAGCCACAGATGAGAGATTAAGGCTTTCTCGGGTCTTTCTAGAGCATGCAAACAGTCTTACATATGCGTGGATAGCCTTCTAAATTCCCAGGAACATGTTGGAGCTTTTAAAACCCCATGTAGACATTGCCTTCTTCAGCTTTTAACCTTAATTTTAAACTTTTATTGTTAGCTTCTTATTTACCCCAGTTGTTATGGTTATGGCCTCCTCCAACAACTGCAATATTAAACAATCACTGATGACTGTTTCTGACAAATAATAAATGTTTTTGACAAAAAAAGGCTGCTTGAGACAGCTCTGAATCAGGTCCAATAAAGACAACCACTGTGAAGAAAGGTTTTTTAGAGAACTGGCAGACAGGTCAAATAATCACAATTCCCTGAAATGGTTCTTCTGGGGAGCTCTAAAACATTCTGCCCCTTCCAGAGATTGCTGGCCTGCTGGTTTATGGAACTGTTGGTTTTCAAGGTGATGGTGGAGCTGAGAAGAGGGAAATGAGAGTAGGGCAAATTAAAACAAAGCTCACATTCTTACTAAGATTCAGCTGATTCTCTTAAATATGCACTCCTCAGATTGCCATGGATTTCTTTTTTAATTTCCATAGTTCTGAAAACGTTTATTTTGATAATCTTTGCCAGTGGTCTCATTGTGTTTCTGGAGGAGCAGTTTTTATGACATTTTTATTCTGCCATTCTCACTGATGTCAGTCATATTCTATGCTATTTGTCTACTGCATTCTAATTCTTGAATGAAACAAAATGGTTGGGATATTGTTGATTTTTAAAGATCAGAAAAGAATATTAACAGTTCAAAAAATATGAGACTTTCATTTTGTGATAAAGTCAACTTTACTTAGGAAAAAATGCTTTTTATTTTAAACTTGAGGAAGTTTAAATAAATACTTTCCCCTACATCCTTCAGTGAAATGAGATTTTTGTTTAAATGGTTTAATAGCTTGAATCTGACAAAATCCAAATTCCTTTTTGTATTCCTAATGATGGTAAGTCAATTCGCTAAAGCTTTGTGATACAAGACAAACTTTTGTAGGTACTCTTAAATCAGATATGTTATCCCTAACAACAGCAATACTAAGAAATGGAAGAGAAAAATATACTACATTATTTACATGAAATGTTCTATCTGAAGAATATTCAAGGTTTAGTTCACTTTTCTTTAGAACTTGTTTTATTTCTTTTTATATGTTTCAACCATAAGGGAAAATATAATGAATGGCATAAAAACCAACACATTATTTTTTCAATATTATTTTTGAATACATACTACAAAACAGACATTGTTGTAGTTGCTGGAAATATAACAATGGGGTAAAAAAAGTACCTGCCCTCATAGAATCTCCATTTAATGGAGGATATACAGACAATAAGAAAAAAAAAAAAAATAAACACTTGGTGTGTTACTTGGGAATAAGTGCCACTGAGGAAAATAAAGAATAATAAGGGAGATAGAGAATGTCAAGGATGAGGAGTTGGTAGAACATTAAAGAATTACTATTTTATATGAGGGACTCAAAGAAAGTCAAGCTGATAATGAGACATTTAAGAAGAGAACCTAAAGGAAGTGAGAGAGTGAGCTGTATAGATTTCTTGAGGAAAAATGTTCCATCTTGCAAGTGCAGTGATGGTAACATACTTTGTAGGGGACCAGTAAGGAGACTATGTATAGAATGGAATGAGTGAAGAGGGGAGTAGAAAGTAATAAACTTAGAGCAATATCAATGGGTAAGATCTTGTATAAACCTTAGGACTTTGACTTTATGCCAAATGAGATGAGAAGCTATTGTAAGATTTTGAGCAGAATGGTGACATGATCTGACTTACATGTGAAAAGATTATTTTGGCTACTACATGGAAAGGAGACTATAGAAGGACAAAGGCAAAACAGAGACTAAGGAGAAAGTATGGTGGTTTGGACCCAAGGGTCTAACAGTGGAGGTGATGATAAGTAGATATATTTTGAAAACAAATCTAACAGATGCTGCTGACTGATTGAATGTGAGATATAAAAGAGAGAGGAATCGAGGATAACTCCATAGTTTTTGGCCTAGGCTAGAAGGATGGTATTTTGGTGTTTTCATTTACTGATTAAAGAAGACCATAGAAGGAGGTAGAAATTAATTTGAACATGTGGATTTAACAATTGTTAGTTGTCCATAATGAAGAATAAATATATTATTAGTTTTATGCATTATAGCTTTTATGCTATTATGTTTTCTAGTTAATTATTACTGGTATAATAGAAATATTATTATGTATTTAAGATTCATTTTATACTTAGCAAACTTGTTTGATCTTCTGTTTTTAAGAGACTTTATTTTTAAGAACAGTTTTAGGTTTACAGCAAAATTGAGCAGTAAGCTCAGAGATTTCCTACATACTCCCTGCTCCTACACATGCATAGCCTCCTTCATTATCAATATCCTCCACGGAGTGGTACATTTGTTACAACTGATAAACTTACATTGACAATAATTATTATCACTCAAAGTCCATAGTTTACATTAGGGTTCACTCTTGGTGGTGTACATTATCTGGGTTTGAACATATATATGACATGTATGCATCATTTTGGTATACAGAGTAGTTCCACTGCCATAAAAATCCACTATGTTCTACCTATTCATCCTGCCCTCTCTCCCAAACACTAAGAACACAGATCTTTTTACTATTTCCATAGTTTTTCCTTTTCCAGAATGTCACAGAGTTGGAATCATATAGTATATAGCCTTTTCAGATTGACTTTTCACTTGATGATATGTATTTAAGTTTCCTCTGTGTCTTTTCATGTCTTAATAGCTCATTTTTTAGTGCTGAATAGTGGTTCATTGTCTGGATGTACCAGTTTTTTAACCATTCACCTACTGAAGGACATCTTAGTTCTTCTAAATTTTAGCAATTATAAATAAAGCTTCTTTAACATCCATGTGCAATTTTTGTGTAGACCAAAGTCTTTAACTCCTTTGAGTAAATACCAAGTATTTTGAATTTGATTCTCTTTTTAAATCTATTAGATTGTGGATTCTCTTGGATGTTTATGAAGCTAATGCAATCATATAAATATATATAAAATATCTTTCTAGTTACAACTTTTATGATTACATCTTTGATTTTTTTTTTTTTGTCCTATTGCATTGGACAAGACCTCTAGTATAAAATAAACTAGAAGTTATGAGAGTGGATAGATTTGTTTGTACCTAAATTTCATGAAAATGCTTCTAGTTTCACAACTAGGTTTGATGTTTTTGATAAATACTCTATTTGGATGATGGGTAATTTTTTATACAGAAATTTTTCCCTTTCTTTTTTCTCTTAGTTGAGTGATTATCATGAATGAGTGTTGAATTTTACCAAATACTTATTCAACTGGAAAGGATTGATTAGTATCATCCATTTTCTTCCTTTAATATGATAATGTGTAACATCATTAAAATTTCTGATACTAAGTGGTCCTTGCATCCCTGACATCGACTCTACTAGGTCACTACAAAAAAAAATACTGACTATATTTGATTTGCTAGTATTTACTAATAGTGAATTTCTGCATCTGTGTTCATAGGTGAAATAAATTTATAATTTTCTTATCTGTCCTTGTCAATCTTTCTGTATGTCCTTGTCAGTCTTTTCTTGTATTTCTCAGGGCTGCCTGGGTGGCTCAGTCGGTTAAGCATCTGCCTTTGCTCAGGTCATGATCCCAGGGTCCTGGGATCAAGCCCCAGGGCAGACTCCCTACTCAGTGGAGAGTCTGTTTCTCCCTTTCCCTCTCCACCTCCCCCCACTTGTGTGCATTCTCTCTCTCTCAAATAAATAAATAAAATCTTTAAAAAAGAAAAAAGATTGCATTTCTCTTTCCCTTTTTCTACTGTCCAGTCATTTTGTATAAGAGGAATTATCTGTTTCTTATAGATTGAGTAAAACTTTTTTATTTTATTATGTTATGTTAGTCACCATACAATACATCATTAGTTTTTGATGTGGTGACCCATGATTCATTGTTTTTGTATAACACCCAGTGCTCCATGCAGTATGTGCCTTCCTTAATACCCGTCACTGGGCTAACCCATCCCCCCACACCCCTCCCCTCTAAAACCCTCAATTTGTTTCTCAGAGTCCATAGTCTCTCATGGTTCATCTCTTGCTCCAATTTCCCCCCCTTCATTTTTCCCTTCCTTCTCCTAATGTCCTTATGTTCCACAAATAAGTGAAACGATATAATTGACTTTCTCTTCTTGACTTATTTCGCTTAGCGTAATCTCCTCCAGTCCCTCATCCATGTTGATGTAAAAGTTGGGTATTCATCCTTTCTGATGGCTGAGTAATATTCCATTGTATATATGGACCACATCTTCTTTATGCATTCATCTGTTGAAGGGCATCTCAGCTGTTTCCACAGTTTGGCTATTGTGGACATTGCTGCTATGAACATTGGGGTGCATATGGCCCTTCTTTTCACTACCCAGTAGTGCAATTGCTGGGTCATAGGGTAGCTCTATTTTTAAATTTTTGAGGAACCTCCACACTGTTTTCCAAAGTGGCTGTACCAACTTGCATTCCCACCAACAGTGTAAGAGGGTTCCCCTTTCTCCACAACCTCTCCAACATTTGTTGTTTCTTGCCTTGTCAATTTTTGCCATTCTAACTGGTGTAAGGTGGTATCTCAATGTGGTTTTAATTTGAATTTCCCTGATGGCTAATGATGATGAACATTTGTCTGTAAAACCATCTGAGCCTATTGTCTTTTAACTAGGGAGATATTTGATCATTCTTAAGTCAATTATTGTAACTATGGGTTTCTTAAAATTATCCATTTAAATACCATACCTATTTATCAGAATTCTTTTTTAAAGTATCTATTTTGTCAGAATTTTATATTTATAGAATTCTTTATTCAAAATATTTTAATTTTTTTTTTACGTTTTACCTGAAATTTTGTCCCCCTTTTCTATCCTTCTGTTTATTGGAGCCTTCTTGGTTCAGATTTAAATGTTTAATATAATAAAAAGCAGATACAAAAGAATATATGCACATATTATATATCCATGTCAAATTCTAAACAGATAAAAAATGGCTTTTTAAAATTGAAACATAAACTGCACTCTGACTAGTAGACTACAAGCTTGAAAACAGCTGTGAGAGGAGAACTCTAATTAACATTAATTTATACACACATCTATCATATTTATTCCCTGAAGTAGACCCTTTGTAGTAGAAAAAGCATGCGGTTTGCTGTTACATAGACTTGTTTTTAAATTTCACCCTGCTCCTTTGGTTTTATAATCTTATAATCTTTATAACTGTTCTAGTTTCCTGTTTGTAAAAGCAGGCCTAATTATAATAATTCCTACCTTGCAGAATTGTTTTAAGAATGATATATGTAAAGTACCTAGTTCAGTGTCTAATACGTGATTAGCACTCAAAAATGGTAACAATTATTATTACATGTTTAATAATTAAAGATTAAAGGTTTCAACTTTGAAAACTACCCAAGAATTTTACGACAGTCTTCTGTATCTAAATAATATGTACAAAAGAAGAGATATCCTGGTATTCCATTTCTGCTCAGCTATGCTAACTTTATTACTATCACTTTACATTTAGAAGTCACTACAAACAGAGGAGTAAGGGAGAAGAAGACTGGCTCTCCAAAGAAGGAATCTTTCTGGCAGTTTTACCTCAGTAATTTAAGTTTAAGATTTCACTTTGACATTTACTTCTTAGTTTTAATACTATTTTGATCTGGAAACTACTAAAGAATTGCCAAAAGAATTATTTCATCTAGTGCCAATGTCTTTCCCATCAGCTTTTCCTTAAATAGCTAAGATTCTGCTTCACAATTCCAACCACAGCTTATTAGTTTAAAAAATATATAGGTAGATAGATTTATGTGTAAATATATATATGTATTTGTATAAAAGTATATATATATAAAGATATGTAACTGACAATAGA
Organism: Leptonychotes weddellii; assembly: GCF_054177405.1. Classification (NCBI taxonomy): domain Eukaryota; kingdom Metazoa; phylum Chordata; class Mammalia; order Carnivora; family Phocidae; genus Leptonychotes; species Leptonychotes weddellii. The sequence continues at coordinate 99,530,403 of NC_138370.1, forward strand.
ATGAAATGCATTTATTAAAACAATATATTTTGAAATTCCTACTTATAATAGATAAATGAACTAGTAGGTTGAAAATAGATGGATTAGTGACATGTTATGTTGAAGATTAGCTTAAGCTATAGGGAATTGGGATGGGGAAAGGAATGGAAAATTACACACTCAAGGGAACATTTAAGGTTTGAAAAATATGTACTGTGCATTAAATTAATAATTTTCTTTATTGGGGAAAATTTTTGTGATACAAGCTATGAAAGTTAATCTCGACGATTATTTTCTCTGCTATAGAGGGACAATATGTATGTAGTGATTCTCAATTTGTAACAAAACTTCTGTCTCTCACCACCAAAGTCTCTGTAGGGTATGTGGATAATTTATGTAACTACCAATGTCCTTTACCGACCTTTTCTTCTTATCCTTTCCCTAGTCTGCATTTTAAAAGAGCAAATTTCATTCTTTAGTTGTTCTTTGGTCTTTATTTTCAGTATGTCCATGCTTAACGATGTACACCCAAGTGAGAGTGAAGCATGGTTGAACCAAGCTGAATCTTTTTTTTTCCTTGCCTTATTCTGAGATGAATTATTTACCAAGGCTCTGCTGTGCTCATATAATATGTATAAATATATATATTTATGCCCCCTCTATTCAGGTAAATGTTTAAACATTAAGTGGAATGATTGGAAGGGGAGTCGCCATTATAACTTAGTGCTTTGACTGTAAGATTTGGGGAAGGTGTGAAATTCTTAGAATTCTTCCATTGAGATATTTGGCCATGCCTCATCACCACCATTGAATTGTTGATGAATTTATTTAAAAAAGAGTTACTAATTCAGTCTCAAGATTAAAAAGCAATAGGATTACATGTGCAATTTTTCAACTCTTCAAGAAATTTATAGACGTACTAAAGAAAAAGTATATCAGAGACATTAGGTCTCTTGAATCCAGTAGAACTATTGTGAATGTGAGTGACTGTGTGTTTTCAAAGGTCACTTTTATCATTTCATTTGTTGTTTTCTGTTTGGTTACATATACTTTTTTTTGTCAGATTTAGATTATTTTTGAGAGTACACAGCATCACCACAGTGAAAGCTACTATATTGTACTTTTACCTACTGTCTTCCATTGTCATTTTGAGATTCAAAATATCATAGAATCAGCGGCTTTTACAAAATAGATCTAAGTCCAGTTCTTCTTAAGTCTTCATATTACTACCACCTACATGTGATGAAAAGACATTCCTGTTGCTGTATCTGTATAATACTTATTGGACAGATGTTATTTTTAAGATATTGTTATACATCTGTACTCAGAAATAAATCTGTTCAAGTGATCATTATGCCTTGACCAAAAAAAAAGGACCACATTGTAGGGGTGCCTGGTGGCTCAGTCATTGGGCGACTACCTTCGGCTCAGGTCATGATCCCAGGGTCCTTGGATCAAGCCCCGCATCAGGCTCCCTGCTCCACAGGAAGCCTGCTTCTTCCTCTCCCACTCCCCCTGCTTGTGTTTCCTCTCTTGCTGTGTCTCTTTCTGTCAAATAAATAAATAAAATCTTAAAAAAAAAAAAAAAAGGACCACATTTTAGGCCACAAGTAAATTTCAATAAATTTTAAGAAGTGGAAATAACACAGACAACATTCCTCAGATCATTATTTAGTGAAACTGGAAGGCAATAAAAATAAAAATAACTTCTTACAACTTAGAAATTAAAAATAAACCAAAAAAAATTGAACAAGTTCTTAATTCTTCAGATAAGGAAGAAATTCCAAATGAAAATTCTAGAGTATCTAGAAAATAATATGAGAACCCTACATATCAGAATGTATGGGGTACAGCTAAAGTGGGCATTTTTCTTAACACATAATGCTTTACACAGACTAGGTATTTATCAGTTGTCCTTATCAACTCATTTTATTTCAATCAGCCTTTGAAAAATAGGGTTTATGTAAGTAAAGGACATCAAGAATTCCCTTTTCATCACCATGAGCAATCTCAAACCACTCTAATAAAAGGTGTATGGAAAATAAAAATAATATTGCATATTTATCTAATTTTACTTATTCTTTCTAATGCATACTGAACTTTGATAAAGAGCCCATTCACCAGAATAGGTCACATTTCCTCTGCTAACAAGAGAATTTGCAACACATGGAGTTCTACTGTTAATGTTCTGGTGTATTTGATATATAGAGGCCAAGATTTTACAATAATACAAGATTTGTAACTTTATGGATATTAAGTTCTTAAGAGTTTAAAGAAGCTGGGTAGTTGAAATTATTCACAATAAAATAAAGGATTTCTTAAATACACAGACCTGAAATTATATTTTTAATAACTTAATGTAGTTATTCTAATCATGCATCCAACCATCTTTTGCTTTGAATATGCCTTTCTTGAATTCTATAGTCTAAGCCTACCAGAAATCCTTTCTCCTTGTTAGTGACATCATCATATTATGTGTGCAAGTTGTATTTAATTTTTATTACATTTTTTATTTAAATGATGAGTTTTGCCATTTCAAAAATATGTTCTACTCTGTCATAAATACCATAGGGGGAAATGTATAACTTCATACTTATAAAATAAAGCTATGTAAGTTGCTGAGAAAGGGCAAAGCCAGGGAGATATATCCTTGTACTCTATGAACTTCAGTTATTTTATTTGTTCTGTATTTTAACTAATTTTGACTCCTTATATTGAGAAGAATGGTGTTAGTGGAAGCTCTTAGTCTTTGGCAAGAAATGCCTTAGTTAGTTGAGAGGACAGTAATTCCACCAGCAAGATTTCTGAAGTCTGTCTAATGTTTAAAAGAGAATCTTGATATGAACAGTCATCCCTAAGCAGAGCTAATCATCAGAGAGAGAATTTCTTTGATCTCTCTCTAAACTAAGTCAGGTTTTATTTCTGTTAGTCAAAGAGAGAACTCCTCCAAGTTGGATAGAGCTAATGAGAACTTGTTTCTGAAGTTAAGGAAGTGAACAACTGACATTGAGTAGTCTTTCAGAATCTGACACTTCATCAAGGGCTGTTTGGGTTAAAACTACATAGAAAAGCTGTATCTAGGGCGCCTGGGTGGCTCAGTTGGTTAAGCGACTGCCTTCGGCTCAGGTCATGATCCTGGAGTCCCGGGATCGAGTCCCGCATCGGGCTCCCTGCTCGGTAGGGAGCCTGCTTCTCCCTCTGACCCTCCCCCCTCTCATGTGCTCTCTGTCTCTCTCATTCTCTCTGTCTCAAATAAATAAATAAAAAAAAAAATCTTTAAAAAAAAAGAAAAGCTGTATCTATTACCATCATGTTAAAGAAAGTGAAGTTTAATGGATAAAGGCTTGCTATTTTTGAAATCTATGCTACTTGTTATTCCTCAGTATTTAATAGTATAGCTGATTGTTTTCTTTACATATAATTAATCTTCTGTTTATCATTTATAAAAATGTCATTAGAGTTTAAGCCATTTACCATAATCAGGAGATTACCAGATTATTCAGTTATTATTCAATTAGCTATTTATACCTGAGAGCTGAATTAAAATGCCTGGGCAAATTCTTAAATTCTTGGTGATAAATTCCTCACATCCTTAAAAAAGGAATAATGATTGCAAGATTAATCACATTATTATCTCGATTACATGCATGTAGATCTAAAGATAGAGAATATCACCATTCTTCAATAGTTTTTTATTTACATGACTTAATTATTCTATTATGTAGAGACACGCAGAATGTATGTATCTTACCCTCTTATGACACCTCTCTTATTCTTTTTTTAAGATTTTATTTATTTGAGAGAGAGAGAGCATAAGCGGGGGGCGGGGGGGATAGCAGAGGGAGAAGGAGAAGCACCCATGCAGGGCTCAGTCCCAGAACCCTGAGATCATGACCTGAGCTGAAGGCAGACGCTTAACCAACTGAGCCACCCCGGCGCCCCGACACCTATCTTACTCTTATACTCACTTCACTTTGTGCTCTACCTTCTCCATCCCCCTGATAAAAGTCACAAAATATTTTTTTTCAGCCCTGATCTTCCTTGATCTCTTAAGAACCTTCAGGACATTTAACTCTTCCCAGTTTTCCTGAGTTTTTGCATACACCCCAGTCTCCTGTTTTCTTTCTGTTACCTCTACTCATTATCTTTCACTGTCTCCACCTGTCCTTTTATGTCATTAAATATGGCATTCCTCAGGGTTCTGTGTAGGCCTCCTTCTGTTCTCTCACAAGAAAGATATTACACAGTATTCTATACTTACATCATGTAGTTACCATGGCTTCCAGTTATTAGCTCCAGCTCCAGCTTCTCTTGTTAGCTCTAGAAGACCTATATATCCAATGCCTACTCAACACTCCACTTGGATGTTTCACAAGTAACCTCTAATTGAACATGTCCAAAACTGAATTTATTTTTCCCCCTTAAAGCTGCTCCTCCTCCAAAAATCCATATATCAGTAACCACCATTATCATTCTCCACCTACTCAAGTCAGTAACAAGATTCATACTTGACTCCTACCTTTTCTTCCAAATGCAATCAGTCAAAAAGCCATATTCATAAATATTGTTCACTTCTGTCTTTCATGGCATCATTTTAGTCAAGTTTGCCATCATCTCTTACCTGCTTTCCTAACAATAATTTCCTGCATCCATTCTTGTTCCTCTCTATTCTTCAGGCTTAAACTAGCATAGTCTTTTATTATTATTATTATTATTATTATTTTACTTAAAGCAACAGTAATTCATCATCTCACCCTTCTAGAAGCTAAATGTCCAAAAGCAAGATGTTAGAAGATCCATGTACTCTCTAATGGCTCATGGGGAGAATCTTTCTTTGCCTCTTCTAGCTTCTGGTATTTGCCAATAATCCATGGTGTTCCTTGGCTTGTAAATGCATCCTTCCAGTCACATGGCCATCTTCTCCCTCATCGACTTCCCTCTGAATGTCTGTCTGTGTATCCAAATTTCTCATTTCCCTTTTTAGAAGGACACCAGCCATATTGGATTCTGGCCCACTCTCAAAATAATCTTTTTTAACCAAAATTCTTATCAAGACTCCTATCTACAAGGCCCTGCATGATCTTTCCCTTGTCTGCTTTACCACGTTCTTCCATCAGTATCGTTCCCTCATATTTTTCTATGCTTTAGATTTCTTTTAGTTTTAGGAATACCTCATACATACTTCTACCTTAAGTTCTCTATATCTGCCTTCATTTCCTTTATTAGAAGAAATCCTGAAGAGTAAGAACTGTGTCTTATTCATTTTTGTGTCCTGATGGCTTAGCATAATGGTTGATGTATTGTAACTTAAAATAATAACATATTTTCTTCTCTAATAGTTTATGGGTACATTGAGGAAAGAACCATTCTTATCTCTCGACCCCCAGGGCCTAATTCAGTGTCTAAGAAATAGTGTGTTCTCAACATATGTGTATTTAGTTGAATTAATTCCCACAAATAAGATTATACCAGTTAACTCTCGGTTGAACAAAGCCCTCAATTGCTTAGTCACAGCTCCTTATTCATCAGGCATTCTATCTAATTTTCCTCATAGAATGCATGGTATTTATATTTACATATTTATATATTATATGCTTGTCTTATTTTCCACTGTATCTCCAATCCCTACATACCTGGTATATCAATAAATAGTACCTAGTAATCATTATTTTTGAGTGAATTAACAAAAGGTTAATTCAAATTATCCAGTGTTTTACTCTGTTTCCTGTAAGACAACATATCTGAAGAATGGTCTCCAAAATCCTCTATAATACTTATTGAAAATGCATATTCGAGACTCCACAAATACCTACTAAATCATTTCTCTGAAGGTTGGCTCCTGGAATCTACGTTTTTACTAAGGTCCTTGGGTGATTCTTAACATGATATGTGCATACAATTTTCTCATGACTTTGTAGGTAAACAGGAATGTTCATTCATAATGGGAAAAAACCTCAATGATAAAACATTCATATTTATGGTTATGGTGTTATTTTTTGTATTGATTCTTTGTGTATTTTTTATATTAATCTACTTATACTCTAGTTATTTGTGTCTAACCTCTTTTGGCAAGTTACCTTTCATGAACCAAAACCACCACCTGTTTTCACTACTCAGCAATCACAGCCTATTCAGTCTCTGAGCGTCTTTTTTTTTTTGTCTTTACTGCTTAAAAATCTCTCTCGCTCCTCCACCCCTTGTTCTGCTTTGTGAAAGCAGTTCCTAATCAGAGATACTGACCTACAACAACAGTGGAATTTCAAAGGCCATTCATGTGGAAATAAATTAGAGTAAGAAACTCATCCAGGACTCAAAAAACTTATGTTCCCTACTAACACTTTATGGTATTTTCCCACTTGAAATCAGTAAAAGGAAACCCTATTAAATCAACTCAAAGTGTGTCATGATTAAAGTGATAATTACAGGGTACCACCATATGAGTATATATGAGCATAAACACAGTTGTCATACAACATGGACAGCATCAGGAATTGAAAGTGACAAAATGTTATCCCCCCCTGAAAACTGAAAAATATGAACAAAAAGTTTTTCTTCAAGAGAAGAAATGTAAAGAAGCAAGAGAAAGGTTGGAAGGGATAAAGGAAAAGCCAAGATCAAAAGTAATGATTTAAAAAAACACTTTAATTTTACTCTTCCTTTTTTCTTCTTCATTTTAAGAAACTTTTGACTAAGTTTTATTCATTCAGTAAACACTCATTGAGCATCTAGCATCCCAAGCCCTTGATGATTTAATTTGTTAAGGGCTTTGCAGTTACAGAGAAGTTTTCAATCTTCATTTCCTAGTAGTGTTGCCTGCATCTTTTCAAAATAGCTTACTAATTGAGGGTGCATGCTGAAAGGTAGCTGAGAACAAATCAGGTCAGATGAAGGGAAAGATCAGCAATGCCCCAGCCTTGCCCCCATAACAACCATGCTGTTCATTTTCCAGTCTCAAGTGTTATTTAAGACAAGCTTAAGTCCAGAGTTAGCAAGATTGTTATCATTTTATATAAACTTTCTTTCCCACAGTATATCAGTTCCAAATTTTGGGTGTAATTTAATTCAGCACACCAGAAAACTATTTTGGCAGATGGAAAAAATATATTAGGAAGGGATAAAAATATGTATTAGATTGTTTAGAAGGGTAAACTGAACCAAACTCTCAATTCCTTTGTGGAATGAAACAGAATAAATAAATAGATGTAACAAAATAACTCAAGGCTAATTCTTTATTTCCAGGTCAACAAACTAAATTAGTGATGCATGTTTATCATTGTTTTTTCTCGGTGACCCTTCCTACTTTTCTCATTTAAAAAATCTAATTGTTTCACTGCAGCTCTATGAAGCTTGAAATATTTACATGTTATATATCTTGTCACTATATTTTTAAACATTTACTATTCTATTTTGTAAAGTTATCCTAGGAAATGAAAATCATAGTTACATATTAAAGATATTTGTTTCCTCTGAGTTATAGAAATCCATGGGTCTCCTCATCCTAAGTCATCAAATTAATAAATACTACTTCTCTGAATGTGGAGATTTCAGTATGTACAAGCCTGTTGTGAATGGAGCAGTGCCCTGTAAACACAGCAAGTGAAACGAGAACAGAAAAAATTTCCAGAGCCAGATAAAAAACTGAATGAGCACTAAGAGATTTCTAGAGAATCTTATATTAAGGAAGATTGGGGAGCCAGGGTGGAGGGGAAGGTTCTTGAGAAGGAAAAGAGAGATGTTTAGAAGTTGTGAGTAGGAGGGTGTTGGGGGTGGATTTCTTGATGAGAAACACAAAAGAAGAAAATAAATATGAATTATTGTCACCTTTGGTGAAAATAACAATTCTCATGATACAGGGTAGAGCATCTTACTTAGGACTGGCCCAAGCTAGCAGCTGATCTGATCGAGACAATGGCATACTTCCCTACAGACATCAGGACAGATGATGCTTTGACACAGCGTTAACATATCCACATTGCAGTTGCTTGGAAAGTATGCTGGTGACAGTATTTATTCCTTTTCAGCCTGATTTAATTCAGTATTGATATGAAGCAGTTCCTGTAGCAATGTTTTTCCATAGAATATATTTTCTTCATGAAGAGTGATGGGCACAGATAGCACAATTCCAACTTGCTAAGGAGTATCTGGGGTCCTGCACTGTCTTCGTTATGCAACGTCAGAGTTCAGGGTTGTTTCACGTATCAGTGACATTCCATGGCATTTAAAGAGAAATGGATTCTGGCACAAGTCTGTCGAAAAGCTAGCAACAACAGGCCCAGTTGTTATATGTAGGATTCAGTGAGTCTAATCATTTTCACAGTCCCGAAGTATAAATGTCCTTGTTTTTCTCCAGCTTTTCTTCCAGGACATCCTATTAAATATGCAAAATAAATAAACAAGCCATATTAGAAGTAAATCTGCTTAAAATTCAGCTTGTTGACCTGGTTTATACAGATGGTAACACAGAATTTAAGAAAGTAAGGTGCATAATGAAAAAAGAAAAGGCAGCTTTTATCTGCAGCATTCTTACATCTGCTAGAGAATCATTCCTAAAGGTTATTTTTCTTCATTCCCCCAAAGCCAAAATGAGGAACTAGAAACTCTTGTTAAGCTGATATTATTCCAGAACACATCTATCCAAATTATAAATTATTGTTCAGAGATCCTACAGAAATTAAGTAAAATAAATACTTAACAAAGAGTAGATAAATAGAGTCCAGACAGACTTGACTTAATACATTTTAAACTTTTATACTTCTCAAATAGATATTTGAATGAGTCTAAGGTTAATAACATATTTGTTTACTTGAATAAATGGTTCCCATTGATTATAAATGCCCTTATGGTAAACTGGATTCTCACATGAATTTATGTCTATTTCTGAATCTATTTTCAGTTATATTCATCTCATTCAGGTTATTTATTTTCCAGGACCAAGAGGTTATTAAAATTATAATTATATCACACATTTGCCACTGTTTCTACATGAATAGTAGAATTGGCTTGTCTTTTTTTCTCCCTCCCTTGGGGAAAAAAAATCATTTTGGTATTTATATTGTCATTGAATTAAATTTACAAATAAGTAGGAAAAAACTGGCATATGATACTGAGTTTTATTTTTTACAAAAACAAGGTACATCTTCCTGTCTACTTTTTAAGTTCCTCTGTGGCATTTTAAAGTTTTCTTGCATATTTTGTGATAGGATTATTTGTTAACTTTTCTGTTGCTATTATAATTCTGTTGCTAGTATAATGATATCTTATTATTTTATTATATTTTCTAGCTGTTTTTTAAATACCAACAGAAAGATTTTACAAACAGTTTGATTTGGTGTAGTGGTTAAGAATACAGCCTCAAATTTTTTAATCCCACCTTTACCACACAAGCTATGTGACCTGTTTCCTATTGTCCATAAAATAGAGATGATGATATTATATAGAATTGTTGAGAGGATTAAATGAGTTAATATATGTAGAACACTGCTGTACATAGTAAGCACCTGTAAGTTTTCATTATCATCATCATTTATTTGATACATTAATGTTCTCTCATTGTAATAGTTTTCAGTTGAGTCAGATTTTCCAGTTTTATATCATCTGCAAATTATGATAATTTTGCCTCTCAATTTTATACATCTTATATCTTTCTATTATTTAATTACTTCACCTAATTCTCCAGAACAGTGTTAAACAACAGTGATAATAGTATTTTTATCTTAACCTAGATTTAATGGCAGTGTTTCTAATATTTCATTATATTTTGGCTTGAGAGATAAATTTCATCATGTTGTACAAGTGCATTCTGATTTCTTAAAAATATTATCAAATGTCTTTCAACATGTTGTTCTGATATTCAGTAGGAAGCAAAGACAGGCCATGACTATTGACTCCTAAGCTGTGTCTTTTTATAATGTTTCAGCTTTTGGAGTCCATTCTAAATCTATGGTCTATCCTAATTTCTGTTTATGTAGAGGTTATCAGTCCTATCAGAAACCACCAAACCCTTAGTTTAAGCCAGAGATATTTTAAAGTCCTTGCTCACCATTGGGTGGAAATACTGTAAGAAGTCATGGAATGGGAAATCCTGTGATTTTAAGAGGGATTTGGAAAAAAGAAATTGACTAGATTTGAAGAGCAATGAAACCTTACTGAAAATTAACCAGCCAAAACTAAAACATAAATTTCGGTTAAATTTAAGATAACAAGAAATTATTTGTTTCATGTTTGACTGGAAAGGAGATAATTATTTCTAGTAGTATTTGATAATAAGTAATTTTAAATTACCTTTCCTGAGAGGCTAGTACCAACTTGTGTATTTGTATGTCCATTTGTCATTTATTGGTTAATTCTTGATTCTATATTGTATTCTTTACCATTTATAGCATTATTATCATTTCAATTAAAGTAACCTCATATGTTTTAATGATAAATTTATCATTTGGTTTTGCAATAGAATATCTATTTTTTCTATTAAAAAATACTTTTGAACACATTCAGATGTCTGTCACTGTGGCCAGAAGTGCCAAAGAATTTAAAAAAAATTAATAGGGTATATAATTGTTGAAATATATCTGTACATTGATAGTCACTATAGTTTTTTGAAGATTTACTTCACCACAAGAAATATTGCCTATAACTCCTTTATGAAAGATTTTTCATTTTCTTAGATAACTTTATTTTTTTATCTTATTTATTTGTTTGAGAGAGAGAGCATGAGCCAGGGGGAGGGGCAGAGGGAGAAGCAGGCTCTCTGCTGAGCAGGGAGCCTGATGCAGGGCTTGATCCCAGGACCCCGAGATCGTGACCTGAGCCAAAGGCAGACGCTTAACCCACCCACCCAGGTGCCCCAAGGAAATTTTTTTTTTTTTTTTTACAAAGAGAGAGAGAGCAGGGGGAGGTGTTAAAGGAGAGGGAGAGAGAATCTTAGGCAGGCTCATGTCCAGTGGGGCTCAATCTCATGACTCCGAGATCATGACCTGAGCCAAAAACAAGAGTCAGATGCTTAACCCACTGAGCCACCCAGGCGCCCCTTCTTAGATAACTTTTTAACTGCATATCATGTTATATTAAGCCAAATAGAGGCTATGAAGACTTTTTTAAGTATAGACTATATCTAGACTAAATATTGCAGTAATTCATCTATTCCATTATTGCTGGTAATTTTAGTTAGTTGTCACTAACTGTTATATTTAACAGACTTCTGCTATTACATTTAACACTTTTGTTATATTTATACAGACTTTTTGTACATCAAATAATTTATAAGACTTTCTTACAAAATTCTGTTTGTTTATGCCCAATTTATGTTTCAGGATCTAGAACTCTAGTCAGATCTTAAATGAATTGAAAAATTAGTTTACCCCTGAAATGCTTTTATTTCTATCAGAAAATATGAAAAAAAATGGGCTCTAACCAATTTAACATGGAAAGGAACCATTCAGATTTATCAGTTCATATTCCAAAATAAGTATTATAAACCTAAAGTACCTCTCCATGACCCCTGGCATTAGACTGGTGGTGACATGTACATAAACCTTCTGATTTCATTAAATCTCATCATTTATGTGAAAGAAGTTTGAAATATAGTGAGCACATTATGGGCATTGATATTTCTATATCTATATTCTCATAAGAATTGTCTGGGATGGTTTGTAGCATATTAAAATAAATGGTTTGAGATTAGAAACAACTAAGTATCCTTCCTTTATCATAAGATTTTTAACAGTCTTCTGTCTTCACAGGAGAAACTGATTTCCCTTCACTTGGGACATCTCAACTATATTAAGATAAAAATGGTTGGCGGATGCATGATATTAGCTGAACATTCCACTAGATATTAATCATGGTAATAACTGTTAATACCACAAGCACTTTAGAGAGCTCATTTACCTTGTCCTTGGCACGGAAATAAGGATGAGAAAGGCAGTCTGGAAGATTTTCTTCCACAGGGATTTACTGAAGCTTCCAGCCAGAGAATGTTGTTGGGTCATTTATTTGACATGTGTTCATTGTGTAGTGAAGGGAATGATGGGGGAATTTCCCAAGTCACAAGGAACACTGAGCAAAAATAGCAGTGCTTATCACTTTAGCGTATAAGGAAAAGGGAATAATGAGAGAGAAGGGTAATGAAATCAGCAAGTAGTTCAAATGACGGCTACCTTGACATTAGAGCTTGAGATGAAAATACCTACTGGACTAACTAAAATACTGTGACCTCGTAGTCACCAGCTGGCTCTACTCTTTGAATCTCTGCTGCCATTGAAAGCTAACCTTAACATCCTATGTGGAATAGCAGCTCAATCACATTCCAGAAGGAAGGTGTCATAAGTTCCACATGTAGGAGTTCAGCTGAGTGGAGCCACTCTCATGTTTAACTTTCATCTTGTTTACCTTAGCCTAAGAAATTTATCAGGTTCTGGTTTTACTTCAAAAATTATTTGCAGAAGATTTTAGAAACTTATATACAGCAGCACCAGCACCACCATCTCCCACTCATTGCCAGGTTGACCTTGTTTTTGCCTCATAAATCACTGATGTTAGAGTTCTTCTGTTACTGTAACTTCCATCTCTCTGCCTTCACTTCAACCAATGTGAAGTATGAAATATTTCCCAGCCACCTGTCTATGAAATGCTTAAGTTCTCACTTATCTAAGTTTGCATAAGCAAGTCACACTGTATGAACAACACTTTACTAAGCCTCACAATTAGAATCACTCCTGAATCTCTTTAAATAGAAACTCCTCTGGTGTCATTAAGTATTACCTACAGATGTCTAACTTTTGTCCCAGAAAGTAAGCAAAAGTTTTGGGACCTATTGCCAGTTGAAAATCTTATCAGAAATAAGGTCATAGAGTTCTAGAGCTAAAGGAAGCAGAAGATATCTATTCCTACCCCTTTATTTTATACATGAGAAAACTGTGGCCCAGAGAGATGAAATATCTCCAAAATGATGTTGTATATAAAAGGGAGAATTACTCACCTTACAGAATTTAGCTTAAATGCAATTTTTCAGGAGCACGTGTGGGAAAATTTTAGCATAAAATCCCTAATCACTGAAAAAAATTCTATCTTCCCTCTTTGTGTTTCATATTCATATACATTATCTCTCTTTTATTTGAGGGAGAAAAAATATTCTATCTAGTGTGAGAGCTATATTATGTAGCGTCCAGAGCATGACCGTTTTATTTCAAACTCCATTTCAGATGCTATATTTCTATATCTTAGAAATAGTAACCCCTCTCTTTTCTCTCTAAAAACATGAGAGAGAAATGAAAACACCAAAATGCCACAGAAACAATTTATTGCTTTAAATATATAAAAGTATCTTTGTAGATTGATAATGTTTTCAAAGGTAATCTTTCTTTGTTAAAATTCCTTTGAAAATGATAATGTCCGCCTGTGCCATCTGTAAAAATCTGTCCCTCTTCATACAAAAGTTCAAAATATCTAGCACTAAGAAAATAAGCAGTCTATTTATTGTAGACTTATGGAATAATAAAAATTGATGTATATTGCCCTAAAAAAACTCAACTTTATGTATTTCCAGGCCTTATTCATAGTTTATATAATTTAATTTTTTCAGCAGCGTATAGATGTGCCTACCAAAACTAGGATTTTTTTTCCTGCCATTTTTTTCCTTTTTCTTCAAATTGTTTATCTTTTCTCATAACTTAAACTAATTTTTATGTTGATAATTCCAAAAATATAACTCTAGCCATGACTTCTCTCAAACACCAGTTTCTATCTCTAACTGCATTCTCAATACTTCATCTTTAGTAGACCCTATGCAACCTCGATTTCACATATCCAAGTCTGAACTTTTCTTCCCCTTATTTACTGTTTGCCACTGTTACCATCTTTTTTCCCTAATCACCCATATTCAAAACTTAAGAGCCATCATTTACTGATCCCTTTCCTTTATCTTTTACATATTTTCTTATAGTGCTTTTCTTATGTCTTCTTTTTTTTTCTTTAGCCTTTCATTAATACACCTAATTCTGCTGAGTAGCGACTGAGTTCTAGGCTCTCTGCTAGGCAGTGGAAGTATAAAAAACAAGTTCTGGTCCCTGTTTTCAGAGAGCTCATGGCATATTGGAAGAGACCATTATCAAAATGAGGCAGAGACCGTAAACCTGAGAAATTCTGGTTAGATATTTGTGAACTCAACTGTTAAAAATTCCTTCAAAATGAAAATAGCATCCTGACTGAAATTTCTGCCCTGTTCATTCCAGGCTGAATTGAAGAAAAAGTGGATTTTAAATGAGACTAGCTTTATTCAGCATATCTCCCAGAGGTAGAACCAAAATCCTAGAAGTAGAATCAAAATACCTTTCCAATGTGTGTGATAGAATGGCTTTACACAGAATATGTGTGAAAACCCCCAGTTCTTTACTGGCCAACTCCTATTCATCGTTTTATTCTCAACCCAAATGTTACCTTTTCAAAGAAGTATTCCCAAATTGTCCACTTTCTCCTAGACAAATGAACCATTTCTTCTTCTGTATCATGACAGAAACCAAGTTTCAGTGATTTCAGGAGGGAATGGCAAGAAGAAAGTAGACATGAGAAGATAAAGGGACAGTAGCTAGACAAAGACTCACCCCTTGGAGAGTAATTTTATTATTTATTATATGTTGTTTTAATGTATCTTTCACTGTGGATGAGAGAGAATTGGCCAAGAAAAAATAGTAGAAAGGGAAAGACTAAAGGAAAAAAGAGGATAGTGAATAAAGCAAAGCTCTCAGTTTCTGATGTCATCATTTAATCTAAATCTTCATAAAATTCACTTTCTAACAAGTCTTTCTGGCTGTCATTTTCCCATCTTTATTTCATCCTTCAAAATACAGCCAAATTAGTCTTCCTTTTTTTTTTTTTTTTTTTTAGATCTAGAGAAGTTTAATGATTTTTCCAAAGTCACATAACTAGTATTGGCTGTACCAACACTAGAACTCAACTATGCTGATTTCTAAGAGTGTGCTTTCCATTTCTTTTTTTCTTTTTTTAATTTTATTTTATTATGTTATGTTAATCACCATACATCATTAGTTTTTGATGTGGTGTTCCATGATTCATTGTTTGCATCTAACACCCAGTGCTCCATTCAGTACATGCCCTCTTTAATACCCATCACCAGGTTAACCCATCCCCCGCTCCCCTCCCCTCTAGAACCCTCAGTCTGTTTCTCAGAGTCCATAGTGTCTTATGGTTCATCTCCCCGTCTGATTTCCCCACCTTCATTTTTCCCTTCCTACTATCTTCTTCTTTTTTTTTTTTTAAACATATAATGTATTACTTGTTTCAGAGGTACAGGTCTGTGATTCATCAGTCTTACACAATTCACAGTCCTCACCATAGCACATACCCTCCCCCATGTCTATCACCTAGCCACCCCATCCCTCCCACCCCCCACCACTCCAGCAACCCTCAGTTCATTTCCTGAGATTAAGAATCCCTCATATCAGTGAGATCATATGAAACATGTCTTTCT
Source organism: Leptonychotes weddellii (assembly GCF_054177405.1). NCBI lineage: Eukaryota > Metazoa > Chordata > Mammalia > Carnivora > Phocidae > Leptonychotes > Leptonychotes weddellii. Next base: position 99,545,866 of record NC_138370.1, read on the forward strand.
CTGATTGACTTATTTTGCTTTGCATAATACCCTCTAGTTCCATCCATGTCATTGCAAATGGCAAGATTTCAGGGTTTTTGATGGCTGCATAATATTCCATTGTATATATATACCACATCTTTATCCGTTCATCTGTTGATGGACATCATGGCTCTTTCCACAATTTGGCTATTGTGGACATTGCTGCTATAAACATCGGGGTGCACATACCCCTTCGGATCACTGCATTTGTATCTTTGGGGTAAATACCCAGTAGTGTAATTGCTGGGTCATACAGTAGTTCCATTTTCAACTTTTTGAGGAACCTCCATATTGTTTTCCAGAGTGGCTGCACAAGCTTGCATTCCAACCAACAGTGTAGGAGAGTTCCCCTTTCTCCGCATCCTCGCCAACATCTGTCATTTCCCGACTTGTTAATTTTAGCCATTCTGACTGGTGTGAGGTGGTATCTCATTGAGGTTTTGATTTGGATTTCCTTGGTGCCGAGTGATGTTGAGCACTTTTTCATGTGTCTGTTGGCCATTTGGATGTCTTCTTTGGAAAAATGTCTGTTCATGTCTTCTGCCCATTTCTTGATTGGATCATTTGTTCTTTGGGTGTTGAGTTTAAGAAGTTCTTTATAGATTTTGGATACTAGCCCTTTATCTGATATGTCATTTGT